>NC_135200.1:12305909-12608939 GCF_050948175.1 Xylocopa sonorina
CGTCGCAGCTTCGCGATTTTCATTCCATTTCGTCACCGCCAGTGATTCGTAACCGCTTAACGAGCGATCTGCGCTACTTGTCAGAGATTTGGACGGATCGGACGGACAATAGATCGAATGGTAACCCGTTCTCCCAACAGCTTTATTCGGTACACTTGGGGAAAAGGAATCGTACAAAAATGCGTAGAAAACAATAAATAACAAATTGGCGAAAGACAATTGCGCCGTGCCGATCGTCGGATGATTCGATGCGTCGCAACGTGGAGTCGCGTGACGTCACGAACGCCCGTATCTCGAATGGGTAGGACGTATTCACTGACTCAATTGATTTTGACGATTATAGCGACCTGTTCTCCCCTCAGCAGCATTTGCGGCACGTGTCTCTCCAAGGTCTCCTTCTTTCCCTCGATCTTCTTCACGACCACTTTAGGCGCGGTGTCATCTTCTATGCTCCTGGCATTCGGGGCACCTGATGGATTTAAAAGTATTTTATATTCGCAAATTTTCGCCTCTCCTCGGTGGTAGTTTCGAAAAACACCTCGTCCCGACCGGGCGACCCGTTTTCCACGACTCTCGGGGTAGTAGACTCGTGGCATGGGTGCGTTTTCGCAAACGAAATGGAAAAAGGAGTTCGATGCGAGCTATTCTTGAAACGAATCGTTTTCGTTCGCGAGAACACCGGCTACCTAGAGTAGAATCATCCTAGAGCGGAATGGTGGAAAAAACAACGAAACCTGACGTGACGCAGAAACCGCGAACGAAGAGAATGTCGACGGGTCACGAGGTAAGACTCGAAAGGTTGTTTATGCGCTGGCACGTGTCCGCCGAGCTAGAGGGGGAGCCAGAAGGGCGTAGGGCGATACGGTTAGGAGGGAGCGGGCAAGCACGAGAAGTCGCTGGGACACGTGTACGCGGCAGACATCGATCCTGGAAGTTGCTCTTCAAGGTCGCTCGGGCTGCCACCCTCGCCGCCTCCGTATCAACGACCTCTCGACCCCTCAGGATATCCTAAAGTACGTCAGTAGGCCAACTAACCCTGAACTCTTGCCGTGTAACCGCGATTACTGCTCTCGAAGGGATACCCTTTCGAACTCGTCGCCACTCGTTTCCTTTCTTCCTTTCTCTTTATCGTTCTCGTGCCGCTCTCCGCCCTTCGATCCTCGCTGGAATTGATTAATCGCCCCGCTCCGCGCGCCTCGCCCTCCGATCGTAAAAATTGTCGAAACGTTTGGTCGATTTACGAGCGAGCAGGAGTAACGATCGAGATTTTGATCGCGAGATGGTATCGCGGTCTGGTGGAAGGTGACGGTTGTGTCGCCGTAGCAGCGTGTGTTTATAACGCCGCACGTGATGCTAGAACCCCGGCCAGGGGTTACCCATCCTGTCCACCGTATCTAGGACCAATTATCCGTTATCGATCGGAGCGTAAACGCGGGAACTGACCGCGATTCACGGGATGGGCGATATTCGAGCGGCACCGATGCTCGCGTTCGAGGAAAGTTGGGATCGCGGACGCACGTGTGGACTAGCGTAACCCACGTGAATGAATGGAAACGTGTGCCGAAGGTTGTAGGGTTGTAGCGCGCGGCCGGAAAGAGGGAAGAAGACGGAACGGAAGGAGGAGGCGCGAGGAGGAAGAAAACGGGAGTAGCGGAAAGAGCAGGAGGACGAATGAACGAGAGGAAAAGAGTAAAGGAAAGAAAGAGAAAGAGCGAGAGAGATTGAGAAGGAACGACCTTTCGGGGAACGGAGGAAGGAAGGAAGAAGGCGTGTGCGCTCGAGAGAGAAAGAGAGAGAGAGAGAGAGAGAGAGAGAGAGAGAGAGAGAGAGGGAGAGCGCAAGGCAGAGGAGAAAAAAGGGAAACGAACGACGCGAAGCACATGGGCCTTGTATCGAACGTAGCAACCATTATGTAGTCAAGGTCGGTCTTTGCCCTTTTGCGTAAAGGGACGTCCTCAGGATGTATCCCCTCGCGATACGACGACCCTTCGCTACCGTATATCTCTTTCTCGGTGTAAATAAATGTTGGTAACGCGATACGCAGTAGCCGTGGAATACGGTCGTTTAATTTATC
Source organism: Xylocopa sonorina (assembly GCF_050948175.1). Classification (NCBI taxonomy): domain Eukaryota; kingdom Metazoa; phylum Arthropoda; class Insecta; order Hymenoptera; family Apidae; genus Xylocopa; species Xylocopa sonorina. The sequence goes on from NC_135200.1 coordinate 12,307,984, forward strand.
AATCCTCGTGTCGTTTGCGTACGTGTGTCGTGATCGAGAATGGCAGTTAATCATTCGCGTGGTCCTTTAATAGTAATAATTCATCTGGTCGGGCGAAGGGGGGCGAGAGGAGGTCGGAAAAGAGGTTGGGTTCTATTCGCGCGTCGATTAGCCGTGTAAATAGGAAAACGCGCGAACGCTCCATTGACACGCGGCCAGTGGTAGGAGTCATTCATGGTCAGGCGAGTGTAGGAAGGATTAAATTGGATTCTCGTCGGGCTCGAAGAAATACATACGCGCTTGCTACGCCTATTCGTATGACGTATTAAAATTCTGGAGGTACACGCGGCGACGCGCGCCATTATGTATAATTTTCAGATTTGCATCGCGATTTGTATATAACGTGGGATTGAAACGTTTCGAGGCCGCGTTCGATGCGTACCGCCGGGCGTCTTCGCGAAATCGCTGCGACCAGTCGCCACGATCGACTTCCGACGATGGTAAACGCTGGATGGATCGCGAGAGAGATTAAAACTCTGCAGGAGCGCGGAGTCGCGTGAATAGTTGTGGAATAACTGCGGGAATTGTGTGTATCGGCGGTTCTTGGAAAGCTTGCAAAAAGAGCAAGAACAGGTTGGCCAGTTTTTAGCCGTGGTTACTCGATTTTTCATTGAACCTGCGACGACATTGCTTAGAATTCCCGTGTGCAAGACGGCAGCCTTGAATGGCTTGTCAGAGGTTGAATTTTTTCAGGGCCGTAGCGACCGGGTACGCGCGCTTCCCGTCGCTCTCGACTCGCGGGAAGACGGACAGGCCACGTTACAAATGTCGGAGGTTACACAGCTTTCTACCTCTTTTTATAGACCGTATTAGCATCCCAATCGCGTTTGATTCATCGCAGATGCTCCACCGCTATTATCGAAGAATAAATAAACGGGAACGTCATCGAATCGATCGCGACCCTCGCATTATTAATCGACTCGCTCGTTTCCATTACGATTACCGCGTGTCTGACTACCCACATATTTAATCGACGCGTGACGTTCGCAACGTTAATTCCACCGGTCGCCGCCGCGGAGACAAATCGCCTCGTAACGAGGAGTCGCCGATACGACCGAGCGAACAGAGGAACAGCGCCGAAACGAGAGAGAAAAAGAAAGAGATTACCAAGAGCAGGTGCTTTCCTCTTGACTTTGCGGGTCCAAACCTCGAAGCAGTCCTCGAGCGCGAGGTTCCAGTGCTTGTCGAAGGCAGCCACGTATGCCTCCACGTGTCCCCTTATGCCGCGCGCGTTCCTCGTGTAGACCTTCGGCACAAAGGACGAACGATTATTCCTTTTAAATCGCGGCGGCGGGTCTCGCGTTCAACTGTTCCAGGTAAACCTGCTTCTCGCGCGACACGTCCAACGCGAAGAGCAGAGACGCGATCGCGAGGGGAACAAACGAACGAAGCCGGACGAAACGGAAACCGCCGCACTCTTCCGATCCGCGCTTATTCCAGATCTCGTACGTGGACGTACTAGCGATGAACAGGACGGCTCGTCGACGACGCATACGTAATTTCCGCGCGATCGTATCAGTTTTTCTGATACGAAAGAACGTAGGGGGACCATTAACTCTTGCGCGTCTCAACGGCCTACTAAATCTCGATCATCTCTGCGGCGGATCGTGCGGGGCTCGTACTTCATTTCTTTCGTTAAAGCTACGTTTTGTTGCGCGTATCGCCACTTTAATGCAACTAGACGCCTCGTAGCTGCAACAAGTGGATAAATCGGTTGACCCAGTTTTAACATTGAACGTGAAATTATCTACTTTTGACATCTCGAGACTCGAACTTATCTTCGCTACATTTAGCTCGCTACCATTAATATTTCGCTAAATTGCAATTTTTCCACTCGTAGCGAATAAAAGTTGAATATTATTTGGAGAAACGTGTGAAGTGTACGGAAGAAAGGTCTAGGAAGAATAATGCGCCCGCTCGCAGATGTGAACTTTACGATTTTCCAGACGATAATTGTATTAATGACAGCTCGCGCGATCGCGTATACAAGAAAACGAGCATCGTTTCTGTTGTTTGTCGCTTGTAGATATACCGGGAGACAAGATAGCAGGCTGATACGCGGAAGTGCAAGCCGTGGCAAGGCCCCCTTCAATGCCTTTCGCACTGATATATACCCGGCTTTGTCGCAATGAAAACTAATTGCGTGACTCCGTCTTCGAGTCGGCTTCTCCCTCCACCGCCGCCACACTGTCTTACCTCTTTTTCGCTCTTCTTCGACGCGCATCCATCCACCTAACGCTCTCTCGGTACCGTTTGCAGGAGTTCCTCGAACAAATCGATCAATCCTTTCAGCGATTAATTATTTCGAGCACGATCGTTCAAGGTTCCATTGTTGAACTCGCACGTGGATATTCATCGAGCCTCCTCTCCTTTTTGCCTACCATCTTCCACTCGGCGCGCCTGTTTTCTCTTTCCCCGTTCGCGCTACGCTTTAAAATACGCGTTTCTTTATTTCCTTAATTGGTTTCGTTTTCGAACTCGGTACGTTAACAATTGCCAGCGATTGAGAATTCGAAGCGCAGCCTTACGATACCTTTCTTTCGCTGCTCGTCATTGACTCTGCGCACGTGTCCCGTACGTGCGCGAAACGCCATTGAGAAGAGAGACGGCTAGAATCGATTCTAGAAGTCCTCAAGATTCCTACGGGGCGTGTTCCCGCTGGTCCAGCCGAGCGGGGATCGACTAATCGAGGATCGATCGTGATCTGGACGCGAAAATAGAGCGACGTTGGCCCGCACCATCGGCTACACCATCGATGGAATTCAAGGTTCGGTGCGAGATTTGAATCAGACCGGAAAATTTAGGGCTTCGAGAGCGCGCGTCGGAGGTAAAACCCGACGACGACGCGGGACGCGGACGGTTCGTTCGTCTCGAGGGTGATTATAAATCGTTACCAACGTCGGATACGCGTGACGCACCGATTCTATTCCGATCGCCCAATGCCACACACGCATACACGTGAATTTATTATTCGATAGTTTGATACGAGCTGGTATCGCGACACGGTCGTCTGTCATATTTCAAAGATTTTGCGCGCTCGCGCGTACGCGACGCAACGATACCGTATCACGCGCGCGAGCGTGCTACGTTAGTTATGTACAACTATGGGCGAAGGTTTCCGCCACGCAACGCCATGGAAGCGTGCGTATTATGAAATTACGAGAATGAAATTCCGCGAAGATAAAACGGCATTATAGGAGCGAATCGCAAACAGTCCATAACGACAGGGGATAATGGCGAGGAAGAGAGGCGATACGAAGAAATAGAAATCTCGCGTAACGACGATCGTCCTCGCGCGAATCATATTCGTCAAACTGTCTTTTTTTCTTCTCCTCCTTCTTCTTTCGCTTCTATCGCTGCTATCGTCCGTTACGTAACCGTTCATTATACGGCGGATGGATCGCATCGGAACGCGTGAAAATGACGCGAGCGAGACGATGATGGGGACTTGGTCCCGGAGCAGAAGAGGCAAACGCTTTCTTCGGCAATTTGAGAAGCAGCCGAAGGCCGAGCAATCGATCGCCGGGGATAAAAATCTTCTTTCCGGATGCAGATACATCCGAAGGTTAGAGATTAGGATCTGCGCTTCAAGGACGGTGGTTTCAAGAAACGTACGCGTTGCGTTCATAAGAAGAGAAAGATAGATAGATAGATAGAGGGGACGGAGAGAGAAGCAACGTGGTCGTTGAAACGACGAGCCACGCTGCGAATGAAAGCTAATGAAAGTAATTAATCGAGAAACACGTTTCCCGTCTCTTATTAAAAGCTCGGGATCTCCGAAAGGAGTTTAATTAGGAACTCGATTCCGCTCGTTGAGAATATCGAATATAGACTGGCGCTTCCGCAGGAAGATCAATTACATCAATTTAATGATTAACCTTCTTTTTTTCCTTTCCTTGCGAGCGCAGCGCCGTTCAGACGTTCCGTACGAAGAGATGCTGCGCCTGGTTAGGGCGTTTTAAGAGTCGAACATTGCGAGGAGAGAGGAGGATTAACCCCGTCCGAAACGTCACGCGCATACGACGTACTTGCAAATTATTCGTTGTTCGATGGTTTAGACGCGAGCCGTGTCCTTTCCGAGGAATTATCGCGAACGCTTCACAAACACCGCAGCCAACTTCGTCAGAGGTCGAATGACATACTAATGAATCACTGTGTTTTATGATTACGATTATCAATGTTATTTGACCCCCGATAAAGCTAATTGCAGCGCTCGCGAACCGACCAGATAATTCTTCAAAAGGATACGTCTCATTGTACGTGTAGCGACGACTTTGTTTCCGGATCGATTCATCGCTCCCGGTAGCTGATCGAGCATGCACTGCTCGCGGACCATTTTCCCCTCTTTCGACGGACCTCTTTCGACGGTTTCGGGACTGCGGAGAAAACGTAGGAGAATCGCCGCGGCGCGCGAAACGCAGAACGCTTCCTGCTTCTGCGTTCAGACATCCCGTTCTCCAGTGTTCGCCAAATGCGCGACTAATTATGGAAGTAGGAAGCGGCTGGACTGGATGTGGCAGGAAGTAGATTTTTCCTCCTTTCGACGCGTTCGATACCGCCGGGACGATGGCCCCCTCCCACCCTCCTTGCTCCGGGGTAATAGCTACGCGCGATTTCTCTTCGTTATAAACGCGGCGGCAGAAAAAGTGAATCGAACACAAAGACCTTGCACGTTGATTTATTTTCCGGCCGCAAGAAAAATCACGCGCGCTCGATCGTTGTCGGGGACTGATACGATCCAGAAACGTCTTCGCGTGATTCCATCGGATCGCCGTCTGACTCACACGCGATATTCAGTTTCCCTGTCGGTGATGAATACCGTCACCGTCCTGCCGGATTAAAAAACGTTTCGTACGTGCGCGTCCTCGCTTTCTCGTTACGCGACCATCCAGATAACGCCCGCGAGCTTTTCACTGACCGTCGTTATCGCTCGCGATGTAATCGGTCTTAGAGTGCGACTTATCCTGAAAAAAGAGAAAAAAAACCGGCTGGTTCGTCGCGCAGGTTCCTCGTCGCGAATGCTGACGGACATTGTTCCTGCGATACGACCAAAGTGAGCTTTTTAATGCGCGACCTTGTCTTTTTGGAACGTCCGTTTGGAAGGGGCGTAAACAGGACGAGAAAGGCCCCAGCTGTCTCCATGGAGACGAGTGTTGACCCGATCTGTTTCCTTCCTCCCTCTGCTCGTACCTTTCGGCTGTATCCAGCCTTCCCTTACCTTCGAAGGGATCGCGCACGTGTCTCACGATCGCGAAAGTGTGTCAGCGGCGTGTGCGTGCGCGCACAATGCCAGGGGTCAGCCAGAAATGGGAGACGTGGGTGTTTACAGTGCCGCTTTCAGGACTACCCTCGAATTTCGACGATAGCCGAGTCGAATCAAGATTCTCGGTCAACGTTCTGTCATCCACGGTGTTGTCACCGCGATTATTTATTCTTGTTTCTCTCACTTTCATCAAATTCTCTCGCAGAAATATTAGAAACAATGACTCCGCTTCTCCAACGTTACATAACCGTTATTATATAGATAAGTCACGTTTTCTTCGTTGTTATTCCTTTCTTTGACACGTTTCACTTGTTCCGTTCTATTCTTGATTACGATAAACATTAATTTTTTCCTTCGAATTAGCGTTGAATAGAAAACGATACGAGTTGCGACCTACCTTAACGCGAGTCCGGCTTTCCATGCATCCGTGTAGCATTCCTAACGGGCCGAAGGCTTTCTGCATTTTCGCAAGGATATTCTTTCCCTCCGTATCCCAGTTGTCTCGTCTCCCGATCCTTCTGCCTCGCACGGGTTCTGCGCACCAAAAAACAAGAAGAAAGGAAAAAAAGTCATAATTCGAAAGTCATCTTCCCTTGCCGTTCGTTCGCGACGAAAAGTTAGATCGAAAGCAAAAGCTTCGACCGCGGCCCGGACTTATTCCGCGTATCGCTAAAATAGATTAGGCCCGCGTGGAAAACGAAAAAGTCGAAGGTGGATTAGAATAAAGACGGTTCGAGGGTTAAATTTACCCACGGGGTCGAGAGAGATCGTAATCGTAGGCTGGACTAACGAGTGGACGCCGCGTTCGGCGTTATTCCGGTAGATTTTTCCAGGCGACCGTTAACGGCCTGCTAATAAGAATTTATGTGGCTTACGCGGCTCGTCGGTTCACCGACAAATCATCGTCCGTTCTTGTAACCGCGCCGCGCACAGTCGAGGGCACTCGCCGAACAGCATCGCGCTTTCCTAGTCGCCCGGTTTTTGCACGTGTTTTAACGCCACCGTGCGAAGTCCGACGAGTCATTACGGATATTTATGTAAGGCGCGCGACAACCACGGTCAGCTGGGATTTGATTAGGAAAAATCGAATTTACTTGCGAGCTGCGCGCAACCGAATCACGCGAATGGAATATCTGCCGAGCTCTCAATGGTTCCCGCGGCGACGGTAGTTTCTTTATGCCGACAAATATTCGCGGTACGATAAATTGCCCGGCAGCTTCAACGCGGATGAATACGTTTACGTAGCAATTTTCTTTTCGTTTCATATTTTGTTAGAACCTTTCGTAATTGCATCGCTGGCGCCAGTCAGTCGTATATACGCGTATTTCCCTGTTGCAATGCTGCAACGTTAACGATATCGATTAAGGAAACCGAAGTTAACTTCGATACAATGTACCGACAGTGTAAAAATATAATTATCGCTAGGATCCTGCGATTAACACAATATAAATAGCATAACGATCGGCAAACGGAATAAATTAAAAGACCGCGGTCATACGTGCAGCCGCGTATCCAACTCGCTAGTCGCATAGGGTTAACTATTCGTAACGGCGAAAGTATTCCCCGTGCACGGCTGGTCTACGACTCTCTGGCACCGCGAAACAGCCTCTGGAATGTCATCGCGCGTCCATGGTAAAAATTGATTTCGGAAACGCCGTAGACAGAGGGGATAGCGGGATCGTCGGCGACTGTCGAGGGGGCCTCGCGAGAAGGTAGCTTCGGCCCTGGTCGGCTACGAGCGCGGAAAGAGGAACGCCGCAGAGTTACGTAAAGGCTGGCTCTCGGCTCTATACACGCTCTACACACGAGTGCACTTATTCCGGCGGTGTGTGCGGGCGCGCGCGACCGCGAGCGAGCAACTACACGCGCGGCTTCGCACGTACTCGACGCGAATACGTGCTCGGCTGTTGGCGCGCGCGCGCGCACGCTGGCGCTCACGTACACGCATACCTTCGCCGAGAGGTGTTGCGTACGGAGACGGGCGAGCGCGAAAACAGCGACTCGAGTGGCTCGCGCGCGCTGCACTCGCGCGAGATCGACGCTCTGCCAATTGGCTTTCTCCGATAACTTTCATCCACCTTAAAGCTACGCTTCCCCGACCTGCCTCCCCCTCGCCTACTGCTCTCGCTTCTTTTCCACCTTTCTTTATTCCTTTCCGCGTGCACCACGCGCCACTTTCACTATCGTCGCGATCCAATTCCACTTGCCGCCGCGACTAGCCTCTAAACGCTCGCTCGAGGCCCGCGATCGAGCACTTTTTTTCTCTACCCGTGAACCACCGCCTCCCGTTGCGCGTTTCGGTGTGATTTCTAAAAATAAAAACTCGGGAGGTAGCCCCCGAACGAGAACCACTAGAGACGGCCGATATACCGCCGGTGCTCGATGGATTTTCGGGAGGTGCACGATGCGTGGTAATTACGTCTGATGGCTTCGTTAAAATCGCGTACCGTTTTTCTATGAATATTTAAGGGTAACGATGTTATAAGCTGTTTCCGCTTTATATTCAAAACCGTGATGTGGCAAATTGGCCAAAACGCACGCGTACTTTATGGAAAAGCATCGAGGCGAAAGGTAACAGTCCGTGGCGATCCGTAGCTCTATGCACGGCTACGAGAACAGTGATCTCGATACTTCCGACATGCCTTATTTCGGCCGATTAGCCATCCCCAATTTCCTTTTACCGGAAATCGTCAGCAACGACGTATTGGATAACCTAATATTCCGCGAGAGGGTACGTAGAGAACGCTACGCCCGCTCGTCTATTCGCATTAGCTCCAGTGGAGTCGCGGTGGAATTAGAAAATGCACCGTAGGCCGGTGCACGCGTGGCTAATCGAAAATTTTCATCGATACGCCGACGCGACCGATATCAAAGGGAGGGTGGGCCGCGAAAGGTTGGGCGCTGCCCGCAAAACGGATTATCGAAATTACGCCCGGAGCGTCTGCGACTTTTACGACGATATATCTCCAGCCGATATAAACGAAAGCTTCGGAATATTTACTCGAGGCACGGAAGGGTCGCCTCCGTGTTTACGATAGTAGTCGCTTTCCACTGTGTCGGTTCTCGTTCTCCACGCGAGGATGCAATCGGCCCGGACGATCTCGCGCGCTCTCGAGAAAGGCGCGGGAGAAAGAAGAGATAGCAAGAGCGAGAGAGAGAGAGAGAGAGAGATGAACGGGGAGTAGGTGCAGAAGAGAGGAGGACATAAACGCTCGTCCACCTCCAACGTGCCATTATTTTTTCCTCTCCTATCCTTTCAGCGGCGAGGAGAGAGCTTTTTTGCGATCCTCAGTTATACACCGCCGGCGTGGAGGAGATAACACGCGGCAGCGGCAGCCTCGAGAGCGTTCACGTGCGTGAACCGCGGAGGGAACCGTTAGCTTTTGCAATTGCGACTCGAGAACGATGGCGCAGCCCGCGCGAAACGCGCCCCGGTATTATCTTCCACCGCGCGACGTAACATCGCGCTATGAAATTCCCTCGTGATCCTGGCGAAAGTTTTTCTACCCGAAAACTGGAACAAAAAATTACCATGGCCACGTACAGATTCGTAACGTACACTTCCGCCTCTCCGATCTCGTATCTCTACTAGCTCCCGCAAATTTTATCCGCTATCATTTTTTGTCCCGCGATCAATCGCCCCATCTCTGGTCGAAAAACTAGGCGAACGTTGGCAATTTCGCGAAAACAACCGCGCGCGATAACAGACTAGACTCGACAGGCGATCGTATCGTCTCGACTAAACAAAATTCATTCGAAAAGAGATATTCGAACGACGAACACCGTACGAGCGGAGGCAGACGTTGAAACGCGCAAAAATGTATTTGCTTTCATCCGCAGCTAATCCTGTTTGCCGCCTACATTTCACAATTAGGGAGTTATTAATCATCGCGATACCTTCTGAAACGTATTTCGCCCATCGACGTTCACGTGTCCACCTGCAAAAATGTTTACCGTGCGTGCGAAGAAGCACTTGGTCCCGAGGATCCTATGCAGGTGGGTACGTCGGCCCCTGGAGAATGTTCGTACGCTGGGACGACTCGCGGTACCCCCTCGCTGGCCATCGAAATATCGCGGGGAAAGGGGCGAGGCTGCGAAGAGGGAAAAGGAAGTAGCGGTCGAGGAAGAGCGAGAGAAAGAGAGAGAGAGAGAGAGAGAGGGGGAGAGGAAGAGTTTCTTCTCGAAGGCAGAAGACCGAGAAGGGAGAGACAGACACACGGTAGCGAAGGTGGAGGAGGTGGAAGAGCGGAGAGATAGAAGCATTGGTGGGGATCGGTGGGGTGGAGGAGGTGGGAAGGCGGGGGGATAGGCGGTGGAGGAGGGCTGGTTGTACCCGCGGATGATCCCCAGGTTGAGTCGCGCTGGGTTCAACGTCCTGGCGGGCAGCGCACCCGAGAGCCGAGGCAGGCAGCCGAGCGGCCACCAGACCTCTCCGCGCTTACACACCCGAACCACCCGGTGCATGTGCACGCACACAGCCGGACACTCGCGCACGCGACACGTACCTACGCTCCGGCGCGTTGCACGTGCACGCACGCGCTCTCTCCTACACATCCGCGAGTTTTTTCGTACGCGCGCGTGTGTGCGTGAACGGGGAACACGCGCGAGCGTGTTCGACGCAAGTGACGCACACGGGGAAACGCCGGCTGGCTTGTTCGCCTCGCGAGAGTTTGCTTTACGCGAACTATCCCGTAGGTACTGTTACTTTTCCGAGCAGGCCCTTTCGATCCCTTCTCTCGTTTCGCCTCCCCCGCTTTCGCTTTGTTTTCTTCTAAGTAGCGGACAACGAGTCGAGGCGGAGGCGAGACGCGTACGCGTGCGCGCGGAACAAGGACGAATCGACGAAAAATTTCCCGGAATCCCGCCACCGCGTTTTCGTGTAGTTTACCGGTTCCGTAGGACCCACCCGCCTCGGTCTCGTCCCGAGTTCGAGAAGGCCCGCGCCACTCTCGACTCTCGTCGTGGGAAATCGCGTGAACGACAACACCTTGTAGGAAAGTACGCGGAGTCTCGGTGAGATTCCAGAAGAAAGGAGAAATCACTTTTACCCCAAGAAACGAGGGAAAAAGTAGATCGAGCAGGCGTCGTGCAATTCAGAATCGTTCGCAACGATTCCGCGATCTTGATATGCATCTAGGAAGCGTCCGTCCGCATTCCCTGATGACGGCTCCGTTGTTCTTCCCCGTATTCTAGTTGTTGGCCACGTTTCTTCGAACAGAGACGACTAACCAGCGATACCAATTAACCCCGACAACCGTATCCGTAACGATCTCGATCGATGATTTCTGTTTCCCTTTAAAAATCCGTTTCGAGGCAACGACGCGCGATTCCGCGATTCGATTCGCTCGATGAATGGGAAGGCGAGGAGCAGCCGGGGTCCAGCGAAAAGAAAGCGTTCGGTATCCGGTGGTGCTCGGTCTCGAAATTCTAACAGGGTGAGAGAAGCGCTACCGTTTCGGCGTGCTCGATAGTCATCTGTTACGTTGGGATAGGTCGAGGCGGCGGTATACGTGCACACGAACGGCCGAGGAATTGGATCGTCCAGTCTACCGGGTGTCGCGCGTCCACCGTCGAACGAAAGTGCTCGAAAAACGAGGGAACGCCGTCGCCGCCGGTCTTTCTCCGTTCTCCGGTTAGGTTCGTGCGAGGAATTCGAGACTAGCCAGAACGCTTCCGTATCCGATAACCGTATCCCGGGACAAAAACGCCGCGATGCATCGCGCGTTCGACGGAATTGCCGTTGGCAGAGAGCTGCTATACCGCGAAAGAAAAGAAATCCCCACCGCGGTCTCTCGGTCGGTCACCGGTGGTGGAGTTGCCGAGCGGTGGACGCGTATGTCGCGCGCGTATATAAATATTGCGCAACACGCGCGGCGAGAATCGACGGGAAAACATCGCCGGCACGACGTGTATTCCGTTACTCGGGGCGAACGACTACTGGGTTCGCTTTGCATCGCGTTTCTGCTGGCCAACCGATCAAACTCGCATGGCGTTCCCTCGAGTGGACCCGTACAATCCTCGTCCACCGCGCGATGACATCGAAAGATCGGCACCGAGCCCATCTTCCAACGTTTTAATCCATTCAGATTCTGCTACGGAACAACGCGCATAGCTCTCGAGTGATGTCACAGAGACGCACGAGACTGTCCTTACTTTTGTCGCGCGAAAATTCCATTTCACGTTGTTCTAAAGAGATATGTATATATACACCGAGATCGGCGATTTTTATCGAGCGATTCGGATAATAATAGGACGTCGATGGGTTAAAACAAGCGTCGTTGGTATGCGAGGAACGACTTATGACTCACGTTGGCTTAGGTCGGGTAAAAATCGTTCACCGTCTCCGCCAATCGCGGTGCACTTTGTGTAAATCGCAAGTCGATCCCCATTACGAGGCTTTCTCCTGTTTTCACGAACAAGGAAAGGATGACGGCGCGGATACTTCGAGCGAGCTAATTGTCAGCTGAAGATCGATCGACAATCCCCGTGCACCGTTCCTGTCGATTCGATTTAACTAAAACATTGCACGTTTCAATAACTCGAACTTTGACAGTTTCCACGTAACACTTAGGCGAGCAGGGGTTAAAGGTGCGAGTCGAATAATCGTTGGCGGTCGTGCGCGCAAAGATTACGCACACGGTTAAGCGGGGATGTTCCGAGCGAATTAATCAACGATAATAACGTTCGATTACGTTCTACATAAGCGCAATCATGAAAATCACAGTTCCGGCCGAACGTGTTCGTAAGGACGCCGAAGCTGAGGAGCCTCGAGTTGAGTCGAGGTCGACGTCCGGACGCAACAAGTGCTGCTGCGACTCTCGCTGCGCCCGCGATTCCCCTCGATATCGTGCCGAGACTTTCAACGGTGCCGGCTTTCCGCGGTAAAACCTTGTGACAGACCTCCAACCTTTCTCATCGGACAACCGAAACGTCCGCAACCTCCAGAACCCACCGATGATGACCCGTGATTCCGCGCGTTTGCCCGCGAGACTCTTCTGCGTGAAGTCCATCATCGAGGGAGTCGGACGCGTGCTCTCGAGTCCACGACCTAACCTAACGCCATCTAACCTACTATTTCTCATTACCCGCTCCTATTGTATACGATACATTTTCAATAACCTTTGTCTTCCAAGCGACCAGCAAATACCGACTAACGATTTTCACGTTCGCTACGCACTTTAACGCCAGCTCATACGCTGCTGCGCGTTGCGCGAGACTCAAAGCATCGAGTAACCATAATTCGCGTTTAGCGATACTCGGACCTATAAACTGCACAGTTAAAATTAAGTTCGTCACAAATACAAAATATAACCTACGCGACGTCTGCGACCGGTGGTTACACGGGTATACCAATTAAACGACAAGATCTACCGAGTCGAGGGACTCGTATCGACGTTCCTCGTACTCGAGACCGGGACCGGAAGCCGAAAGACCTCGACGAGGTTACCGCGGCGAGATGCAACGTGCAAAATTTTCGGACTAGAAGACGGTCAGTCCGTCGCGGAGCCTCGGGTTGAGTCCGAGGTCGACGCCCGGGCGCAACAAGTGCTGCATTACGTACGTATACGCCGCTACACCCCACCCCACTCACTCACACACACACACACACACACACTCCCCAGCACTCCATCCCCGTCTCCGTCCCTCCAACGTCGCTTTCCACCGCGATGTCGTGCGCGCGCGCTCGCGTCCGAGAGAGCATCGGCACACTCGACACACCGCAGCACGAGCACTCGCGCCGGAGAGATGCGGACGAGCGGAGAAAGAACGGAAGAGAAAGACGGTGAATGGCAGGCAGCAGAGGCGCGCGCCCTGTGCCTCCACCTCTCCCTCTCGAGAGCGGGCGCGCGCGCGAGAGCGCACCAGCGTCGCCTGTAAATATAAAACTGCACTGGGTCAGGGATCCGTGATTTATCGGCTGCCTCGTGTAATTGGCTGCCGGCCAATAGATACATACCCCCGGGCTACCCGCTGGGACACCAAGGGGAACGCGCCTAACGCTCTCCGTCTACGCTGGACTCAACCCCGCCAACCCCTCTCTTCGCTCTCCGACTTCCCTCTGTGTCATTCTGCTTTCTGTGCCGCCAGTCCAAACCCGCGCCTCGTTTTCTTCCCCGTAGCCGCCGAGTGGTGACGCGCTTATCCCCGCGGGGTTAACGATCACGGGGTAGGTAACAGGGAGGTAACGGCCGACGAAATTTCATCGACCAGCCCCGTAACCGAGCCACTTTCACTGAAAATCTATGCCAGCCTCGCTTGGCACCGCGTCAGAGTCGCAGTTAAGAAGCGACGCGGGCCTTCGAGTTTCGACCGGGCGTAGAACGCGGCACGGAAACAGTGCCATCGAAAGCCATCGGGGTACGTTGATGTAACACCAGTGCTTCGCGCGTTTGGGGTGGGTACCATTTCCGTTGATTCGATCCTGGTTTTAGGAAGATCGAGGAACCGTTGATCGATGCACCTCGATTAAATTTCTCGAGAATCGACGCGTAACGAGTATAATGCGCTTAATTCCGCGATACCAACGGTACCATTTGCGGCGTTGTACGTTTGTAATCTTTTCCGGGGATCCTGGGTTCTGTTGACATTCGTGGGGTAATCTTTACGAACGATTTCGGGGAATCTGTTATCGGTGTTTGTTCTTCTGCGTCGGAAGAATGAGAAATATATAAAAATAGTAAAATGTACCAAGAACGTAGCAACTAGACGCTTCCGTGGCATTGTAAGAGGAGAGATGGCGCATTGGATAACCATGCGAGCACGTTGATCGTCGCTCGAAGGCTTCCGTGCTTGCGAAACATTTCGGGAGACCTTCTGTCGCGGATTCCACGCTGTGTGTTTGCACAATACGTACCCGAGGGGAAGGTCTCGGCGAATGCTTCGCGACATTAGATATAATCCACCGGTACGAGTAGCGTAGAATAAAAGGACAGTCAGACAGACTTTAGAAGGAAAGAATGAGACCGACGAGGGCTTCCACCGAGTTGACGCACTTTCGCGGAGGTCAAATTCCGCGCGAACACGAGTCCCGCGAATGCATACCGACGACCTTCGTGGTATTCGTCGGATCGTAAATAATGTGTGCCAATATCGGGGGACGTAAAGAGTCCGTACAGTCGGCGTCGTTTGTTCGCGCCATTAGCGCGAACCACGATAGAGGAGAGGGGGGAACGGATGAAAAAGAAATATCTACATCCGAATGATTCATTCGGGAGAATTTCGCGAATATGGAGCGAGCGGTCTGTCTCGGGAACGACGACGACGACGGTTCGCACAATGCAAGCAACGCGAGGCGTATCACTTCCGAGTCCAATGAAACGCGCAAGACTCGCGACTCATTTTTTTTCAAGATAGTGTAAAGACGTAGTAAACAGTGCCGCGCTCTCCCAGTTTACATTGAAGCGAATCGACTCTCGACGGAATGTCGCTGAAAGCAGAGAAGTTAAAGACAGTTTCGGCCGAGGGATAAATTGCAGGAGACCGGGCGCAGATATATGCACGTCCGTTCGAGCGCAAAAGGGATGGACTCGCCGTCATAGACTCTCACGCGACTCCCCCGTCGCACTTCCGCGTACGTACGCACACCGTTCGTGTTAGCTAACCGTAAGCATATTGAAATTTGATACCACGTGCCGAGTTATCATGAATGAAACTACGAGCTACCGCGCGGTGCGAGGGTTTCACACGGCCGCCATCTCTCGTGAAACATCCAAAGACTCCGATCACCAAATGGTATATAACCTCACTCTTCCGAATGACAATAAACGAGATACGTCATCGGTGTGCGTGTCGCATCGAGAAATATATGGGCGATACGGTCTTACCTTGATGCGGTAAAAATCGTTGCCTCGAGCATTCTCCTTGCTCGACTTTGCCCGTCGGATCTTTCGCCTGAAATAATTAAAGAGAACAGGAACGGAGGACCTCGTACGAAATCGCGAGGAGCAGCGCGCGGTTCTCGAGATACGCACTTTCGTTCTTCCGGATCGACCCGACAATACGGCTTCGAACTTGGAAACGTTGTCGTAAATCGGCGCGTTCGGGCACGAGAGCTGCGGCTTTGCGGAGTACAACGCTTTCATCGGGTCGAATCTCGCACTTTTCACGTCCAAACTCTCGTCGGACGTCGAGCTGCTCTCCTCGTCTGCCATGTCGGAACTGTCTGGCTGTAATTTTAGCGGGCGATTTAAAATTCGTTCCCCGGACTTGGACGAATGTTTCTAATTCGCGTTCGAATGGGACACCGTCCGTGCGCGCAGCGTTTAAGTTCGAAGTAAAGTCGTAAGGTGAATCGTTCGTTTCGTCGATTACAATTTCCATGGATTATATAAAGAAAGGAAACGGTACGGTCTCATTAGATATTTGATCGGGTTGGTTTTCGACGCAGCGCGTTGCTCCCGATTACATCGAGCACCGAGCGATATTTGAATAGGTAGAGTTAGAGGATGTTAACCTCCTCGCAACGATAGAAACTTTCTTTCGCGGCTGAAGATTACGTAAAGACAGCGGCGTGTAGAGGCTGCATAGAAATGCAGCGACGGCGGCGGCGGCGGCGGCAGGAGAGCGAGGTTACGCGCACAGGAAGTGAAACAACCTACAAGCCAGAAAGAAAGTTTTCACTCGGTGTTTTCACTTTCATGGAAATGCCAACGTTACTTGCTCCGTTACACGCTCCGTACACGAATTAACTTGTAATTATTGGAATCGGTTGCTGCGCATCGGGGAACCCCGTACGCTCGAACGAATCGATTCACGTCGGACATTTAAATCGACGCCGCGCTATCGACGAACGTATCGATCCGTGGAGCCACGATTTCGCGCGCGTAACGCGATAGCACCGGCGCGGAATTAGTTCGCGAGGGCGAACACCTGTTGTCGGGAGAAAGTAATTTTTAAACGTAACTCCGCGATCCGCTCGCCTCGAAGCTAATTCTACGCAACAAACCAACGAACGAAATTTGTCTGTTTCAGGGGAATCAAAGTAGCGCGTAAATAGAAGAAAAAAAAAGGGAACAAAGAGAGAAATCTGCGGTGCGGAAAAAGAAGGAGGCGAAAAGTGGGGACGTATCAGTGGTGGTTTTGGATGTTAGAAAGCGCGGGGGTGGCTAGAGAGGCCCCACCGCAGGGTACGGGTCCCGATGCCGGTCCCCGTATCGCAAACCCTTACGCTAACCTCCACCCTCGTGCCCAAGGAGGAGTCAAACATGCCCTTCATAGACGACGAGCTACTTTGGTGCCCTGACAATGACGGGAAAATGGTCGACTTAACTCAATGCCTCCAGGTTGGTGGTTCTTGCATTCGAAGATGTGAAAATTTACGCGGCCAGCGTGGCATAACTTGACTTTATTGCTTCACCAGGAGAGCAGTACAGGGCAGTCGGTAGAATTTTCCTCGATGGAATTGAGCGCTCTCGTGGGGACCCCGGCTGCGCCGAATATGCCGCCGGAGGAAGGCGAGGGGATGGCTGTCACAGGGGAAGAGCCCTTTGACACGTTAGACACGTTCCTTCGAGAGCTACAAGCCGATTTGGCTGAAGCCAGTCAGCCCACGTCCACCACTACTTCCGTAACCTCCTCTTGTAGACGGCAAAGGTACAACATCGCAGCTGCGAACCCTTTGCTGGCAGGTGAGTTTCGTGAAATTACAGGAAAAGAAAGAAAGCAAAAAAAAAAAAACTCTGGTAATTAAGTTTGCTCGTCGATCGGCGATAATCGAGGTTTTTCTTTGGCGACAGAGAAATTAGCAGCTCCCTCGTCCCAAGCGTCTCCAGCCTCTATCCCGTACGCAACGAGGGCGGAGATTAAGACGGAAAGTATTCAGCCTGAAACGAGCAAAGGTAGGATGCACAATTGTTTATCTGTCGTATCGTGGAACGATTAAACAGGGTATCTGCGTTACCGACCGTCGTCGTAATTCGTTGCGATTCTCTATATTATCGACAAAGTCGGACATTTACCGATTTAACCGTTCGTATCGATTCACCGGTGTCGTAAATGCCGTCGGTACTGCAGAAATTGCACGTTTCGATATTCGCGTATCTTGTACCGATAGACGGGTGGAGGGCTCCACTCTCCCATCCATCGAGAGAGAGATCGAACGCGTACCGCTCCGCGATCTACGCTTGGGAATTCGCTACTCCGAAAGGGAAACCGGCCAAGGCCCCGCGCGAATCGCGACCAGACATCCGTGTTAGCGATAATTGCGCCTGCGTTCTTGTACCGACGCGAAAAAAAGCAGGCAACGTCCGCGCGCGCCGTATACGTACACGGGCCGCGCGCTCGTGTCCGTAGTGGCCCAATTCTTATAATTTACAGGCATGTCGTAACAGCCGCACATACGTAGCGCGTACGCGATTTCGCGATTGCTTCGAGTCAGCCTCGAGACGCAGGAACGTGCAACGACCATCGAGGAAGAACGTATTTATACGACCTTAAAGGCTTATGCGGCGCAAATATTATGCCACTTTGCGCGTTCGGTATCGCGTTCTATAACTCGGTACGACTACGGTACGTCGGTGTCCTCGTTCGCTTCGATACTCGGACCTGTCTTTCTTTCGCACACGCGTGCACGCGACGGTGCGTCTCGCACCGCACGTATCTTGCGTGCGACACCGTCCAAGTGGTAACGACCTTTTGTAGGCCGCGTGAGACGCTTAGCCTTTAACCCGAGTATTTAAAACGATCCAAGGGGGCGGACCGTGTTCTTTCTGTCCTTCGACGGTTAAACGATAACAAAGGAAAATTCTGTCGTACGCTTCGCGTTTCTTTCGCTCGCGAGGCGTACTTTCGATTTTCCAAGTTTCACGATCAAACGAAGATTCGAAAGTTTTCCACGCAGCTCGGCGGTTCGTCTGCAAATTCTCGCTGCGTGATGCTCGTTACCGTTCGAACGGTTCGCGGTAAACTTCGCGACCACGTCTGAACCGCAGCCCACGATGGCCAATTACGGGGCCGTTAGAACACGAATCGGAATGGGTGCTCCGCCGTTGTTCTTTTCACATTTTTAGAAAGCGGTTGGAAAGTGAGAAACCGTGTACTTTCTAGCTAAACTATTATAAACACAGATTAGAACGCGGTAACGCTCGAATATCGACGAGAATACGTTTAATAATATCGTTCGCGTTTATAAATCTCTTCTCGCCCGGTCGGTAAACGATCGTTCATTTCCGCTGCGCTTACCGACGCAGAAGGGCGGAGATCGATCGATCTTTCCAGCAAAAAAAAAAAAAAAAAAACAGAAAAAAAAACGCTCTCGCTCTCCGAGTAGTTTCGTTATCGTTGACTCGGCTCTCGCGTAATATCGTGGGCTCGCCGCGTATGAAACGCCGTCCGACGTTGGAAAACGAACTCTCTCGGTTCACGTCCGTGAACCATTCCACCCAGTGAACTCCTTTACGTCGGCGAAGGAGAAAAAGAACTCCTCTCGCGTGGCACTTTTGCTCGGCTTGTCGGAGCTCGACTGTCCCCGTCTCCTCGACACGCATCACTTTCGCCGTGTGCATCCTGCGTAACCGGCAAAAAGTGGATTTTCACGTAGAATCGTTGCCGTGTCGTTACGCTCGCGATATATATCGAACGGCGAGCGCGTGAAAAACGGGGATATCGACCAGTCCCCGCATACCTTTCTCCGGACGGTATCGTTGCTTTTCGATCGACCACTCGTTCGTTTCAAGAACGTGGCGAACCGAAAGAAGGGATAATACGGGGTAATCCAGTTGTATTTATTGTAACGGAATGAACATTTCCTCGGAACTCTTTCTATCTCTGTCAGATTATCGTAATCCGTAGGAAGAGAGGGTAGTTTTTAGCGATCGCGGAAAAAACGTAAGTTCGGATAACGCACGCGTGACAAGGGAACGCGTTTCTTTACCCCCTGTTGCATCCAGCTGCACGACTCCGTTGCACTTGTCGCTACCCTCGTTCCCTTGACCCTCTCCAAACACATAAATTCTCCGGTTCCCCTCTCGCGCTGTCTCGCTTCGCCCGTCCGTCTGTTTCCGTCTCTCGACGCGCGAGTTAGGGGCCCCACGGAAATAGATTCACTCTCTCTCCCTCTTTCTCCCCGGTGCTCCCTTTCTCTCCGCCCTGGGTCTCTCCGTTCCCTGGCTGTTGGTCGAAGAAAAACAGGTGCAGCGAATCGATGTCCGACCGTATTGCCATCGATGCATCTTCCTCCGAGACTCTCCGTGACCAGTCGCGACTCGCCTCGAATTTATTTCCCCGCTTCTTTGTCACGGTATTTGACGAGCCTCGATGCTTCTTTCTCCCCCCTGCCCACCTTATCGATTCGAAAATCTCGATCGGATGCTACGTAGCGTTCGGTGATACTCGATGATCGCGATCATCTCTACGGCGAACGTCGTTCGTTATCGCACTCGAACGTTCTCGAATCTTCTCGACGAGCCGCGTGCCTTCGTAAAAGTTTCAACCTCGGTCGGATTCGATCCTCCGGTCGCGAATAGAAGCGTTAAACGCGTTCGATCGCGGGAAACGCGGAAACAAAAAGAGAGCGTCGACGAGATGGCCGAGCAGCAATGCCAAGTGCGTTATCCTTTAAGCGAATCGCGTTGGAAACTTGATCGCGGGGCGATATATTTTATGCAAATATAGGCCACGGGAGTCGAGAAAAAGTATGACACGAGGAAAAGTTTACGGGTTTCGCAACGGCTTCGATTTATTGCTCGATCGGTCGTAATACGTTGAACTTTAAACTTGCCTCGGTCGAAAGCGAGGAAGGAACGAGCAAATAAATGAATACCGATCGAGGATAGAATTAGGTATGTAAATCTAATGGTAACGGTTGTACGCGAGGCGGAATCGGCTGGCTCGCAGGGATCGTTGGGTAATCGGCTTCCTCGTATTGCCACACAGTGGCGGAGAGCCGGTGGTATACACCGTGTTCCCTCCCCTCCCGAAAGACCCGCGGGTGTCCTTCCACGCCGCTCGTTCGTCCCGCGTGCTCGTTCTTTCCAGCCCGATAGCGAGCGAACGTTTGAAAGTGAAGTCAAGATGGCCACTTTAAATACGGCTAAGGCGGGAGTACGCGGTGCGCGCGGCACGCATGCACCCATACGTCGAACCGCGGCGATAGTGCTGGCCACGTAACGAGAGTGTTGACATTTTCTGCAATCGGGTCAGGGCCCCCTGTCGAGCACTCCGGCATTACCTATAACCCCTCCAGACTTCACCAGCCGAGCGTTCGCAACCCAGCAACCGCCGAGAATCCGCGGAAATCGCCACGGAAACTCTGTTAACTTGCAGCAACGTATTTACTTGGCTGCATTCTACCCGCTCTATCCCCCGAAAAACAAAAACTTTCTTATCTGTAATTACTCATTCTCGGTTGTTAAGTTTCATCTAATTCCTCGAAATCTCCCGGTTAATATATCAATCGGATAAGAATCGCGATGTCATTACGATACGTATCGATCGGATAACGTCACGCTGAAATTGCTCGAGCGAACTTTTAGCCGGATAGCATCGGAGCGAAAAATTATCGCGCCTGATACTCCTCGACCATTAGCGTTATTAAAGGGACATCGTGTGGAATTATCGCGCGGTCAGATAGAGACGAGACGCCGCGGTCTGTTCCCTTTTAAAGAACGGAATACCTTGAGCAATCGCCAGAGTCGATTTTAGGGCACCGATCGAGCCAGCGGAGTGACTCGGTGCACGGCGAACGAGTCTAGGCGGTGAGTCACCGTAGCCGCTTTTCCTCGCGAAAGGACTAAATCGACGCGCAAATACGTTACGAGACAGAAGCGCGACGATCCGCGAGACCCTCCTCTTCGTCGGTTCGCCTCTTTTTTTTACACTTTCACGAGCGCGCGTCCATCTTTCTCCGTCGAATCAGTTTCGTCCATCCGGATATCGGCTCTTTCTCGTCGTTTCTACCGTGAAAAGTAAACGTCGCTCCGTTCCAACGCGAAACTTCCCACGGAGGAACTTGTACAAAAGAGAGAGAGAGAGAGGCTTGCGACGAAATTTCAAATAATATTTCGTAATCGAAGAGCCGTTTCGCTGGTTTCTGCGACGGATGAAAAGTCGAGGTTCGAAAAGAGCCGCGAGTTTGGTCGATGGGATGCGAAACGGATTCCGAGAACCACCTGTTGGTACTTCGCCTCCCTGTGTAAACGCGTCTCCCTCCCTTTGCCAGCGAAACTTTCGACTCGTTCTCTCCGATTGCGATTACAAGTTTCGATCGATAAAACTCGATACGACGACGAACAGATGTATCAAAAAAAAAAAGAAAAAGAAAATAGTTTGACTTCGCGTCAGACAAAATCGAGCGGTTTCCCTACGGAAAGTTTGTCCGTCGTCGAGTTAAAGTCGCCGTGATTACAGCACCGTGGCGCGGCCCAATATATTCGTCGCCACTCGTAAAGCGAAACGAGCGACACATGGCGAGGTTCCCGAAACCGAAACGAGATTCGACGCGTACGTAAACAGAGGGACGGAGAGAGAGAGAGAGAGAGAGAGAGAGAGAGAGAGACGTGCACGGCGTTCGTGATCGTTAAGACGAGGGCTGGTGACAGGTGCGCGCGTCGCAGCAGAGATCGGTCCAGAAGGGTTGACAAAAAATCGTAGGGGGGCAGAGCGAACAGGCTGGGGAGGAGGGTAGTCGTGGAATATTAACGGGGAACACGTGCATCGCGCTCCGGACCCCGCCGCTTTTTCGACGCCGATGCACGCGGTCCTCTGTTTACAGTTGAGACTTCCTCGACGCCGCCTTTGAGGGAGTCCCTTTTTCCGGCGAACAATCTCCCGCGGCTTCTTCGTCGTTCTCGAAATCGACGTCGCTGGAACTCGCGCCCTCGCGCGTTGCTTCTACTGGGAAATGTGACCGTCGACGCGGAGCTTCGAATCTGCCGCGACTCGAAACCGACGATTACAACCGATTTTAACCGAATATTAACCTTCTCGAAGGTGTATATTTCGGAATGAAACTCGTAGAATCGCTCGCACCTCTCGGCTAGAATTTTCATATTTTCTTCCTACGTCCAGGCGTAAGAAGAAAAGGTTAATCGGTTGCATTAGCCGCACATGCGGAGAGATATTATCGGGGTAAAGTAGCAAGGAGGCCGTGGCGAGTAAAGTATGGACGCGTAAGCGTGTAACGAGACGAGTGGCGCGTCGTTTTCGTCGAACTCCGGAAAGACCGGGAGCTCCGCCGCGGAAACCGCCAAGGTTCGTTCATTGTGTCGATACGGCGCTTCCTTCCCTTTTCGTTTAACAATAAACCGCGGCGGCAGCCGGGTACACGGGGTCAGGTATAATTAAACGCGAAGGACACGCGGGTCGCCAGCTTAATTCCCACGCGCGAGCCCCGCTTAGTGACTTTAACCGTGCGTTTCCATTGCAATTTTCCCGACGGGCCCGCGATGGAAATTAGGTTTCGCGCGGCCAGAGGAAGCGACATAGGAAGCGTGGAATGCAGTTCCGATTGCGACACGATCGCGTAACGATCATTTCTCGCCGTTTAAATACGCCGTTTTAATCGGTGGTCATCGGCGTGGAATCGCGGCGCAGGACGCGGCGAATACGAACGGCTCGAATCGGTACCGATCGTAGAGGTTGGCGCGTCGGTAAAATAGTCAGCCGCGAAAGTAGGTCGATCGAATTCAGCAGAGCGGCGGAAAAATATAAACAAAAAAGGAGGGAGGCTGCGTCGTCGCCGCCACTCGAACAGGGAGATATATCTAACGGCACCGGCGAGGCTCGTGTAATCTCTTATCCTTGGACCTATCCCATACGCCGACAGGTAAACAGTTTCGCAAGAGAATCACGACTCGCGAGATCGGGAATTTCCTTATAACTACACGAGTCACCGACGTGTCTCCTACCTCCGTGCGCGTGCACGCGCATTCTCCGTCGACGCTTGAAATTGGGTTACGGTTACCCAGCGAAACGGCCGTTCCGATCGATCCGTCGGAATCGATCGTTCCTCGACTCGTCGATAGCCGCTCGAGCGCGCGGCAGGTGCCCTCGACGAATGGCCACGCGCTTCCGCTCTCGATAATTACCCTCCTGTTATCACCCCGCGCCCGAGTTAAACGCCCTTATTTCGTTCCAACCGGTTCCTGGTTGCAGCCTGAATAATTCCCGGACCGGCGAGATTCAAACTTTGAACCGATTTCGTCAATCACGGCTGCCATTTTTTCCGTAACCCCCACCATCTCTGCTATCGTTTCGATGGCTCGACGAACGTTCGTTCGCCTTTTTCCTTTTAGTTTACAGTCCGGATACGTTACCGCTGCTTAGAACCGACTGTATAATTCGCGTGATAATATCGCAGGTATCGTTACGCTGTTGTTATACCTGTTACTATTGTGATCTCACCGTCGCTGAGATGCGCATCGAAGATAGATGAATCTTATTTCTTCCAACGATTAACGCTCACTTTTCTCTCTCGTTGCTGTACGGACGATCAAAATTTCGATAATTGCTAGCTCAATCAGCCCTCGGGCGTTTATACGCGAAGATCTCGCCGGGTTTCTTCTCCGAACGGAACGAGAAATGATTAATCAAGGATCGCCCAACGATATTTGACAAACCCGCCACGTATTACGTTGCGCAATCTATTCTCGTGGAATAGAACGTCGCGTAGCATGGCGCGCAAATAGCGTATTCCGGATGGGTCGATTCGACCAGGCTCCTTTTCGAGGCGTCGATGGGTGGCGATGGCCCGTCGACCGAAAGAGCGACTCTCTTTCTTATTTTTCTCTTTCTCCGGTTTACTTACTGTCAGAGCGAGGTGTCTCGCGGGGAAATAATAAATTTGTACTCGCAACGGGACATTAAACACGAGCGTAGCGCGGCTCGGTTCTCGACGTGTACACGCAATCGGTTTGACATTTACGCTGGACGCGGCCGATTCGAACCGAGCGTCGAATCTTCCGTGTGCTCGACGCGAAAACTGTTTGTTAATTATCAATGGCGCAACGCGGATCCGCGAGACGCGTCCGTTCGACGCGAATCCGTTGACCAGTCGGGAAATCCTCGAGGAACGATCACCGTATCGCCGGCTGTCGGAGGAACGTTCGTCGAAAAACTCGACGGGGCAGGATTTTCCGGGTATTTAAACGGCCGCTCCTCTATCCGACGCGCGAACAGTTTCCAATCTATTTCCAATCGTCCATTGGGACGAGGTCAAAAGGTCGTTTCGAGTTTCCGGTTTTAAATCCGTTTTCACGTAATTTTAGACCGAGACGACTGGCGGCCTGGTCATCATCCTTCTTATTTCCACTTTCGATTCGAATCCATCCACTGTTCTACGGCTAATTAAATCACGTAAGCGCGGAATCGATCCACCCTGTCCGAGTAACTCTGCCGATTTATATATCGCCGCGGTAGCGGCTCGAGAAATTTACTGAAAATTCAACTGGGGCGGTTTTAAAAATTCCGTGGGTGCTCGAAAGTATCAGACTGACCGAAATTAATTTTCATTAGCGTTCGACGGACGTTCATTTATATTACGGTGGAAAACCAACCCGAAGCAAAGTTTTGCGAACGTAAAAAGACTGAAAAGAGGTTACTCCGGTTCGACTCCGCGGCAGAGTTTGAACAGAGTTTCGGTCTCTCGGTTGGTAAACACAGAGATACCGTAAAAACCGATTGCTCCCGTTTACCCGTTGGGCTAGGCCTGGAAACGCTCGGCTCCTGGAAAAAAAGCGTCGGGAGGCGACAATCGCGAGGGCATCATTCCCATCGGCGAGTACCGCGACGTGGCGAACAGGTAGGACAACGGCTGGGGGAGGCCAGAGGGGGATACGTGTATGGCAACGCAACAGTTTAGAGTGAAGTGTTACGTCAGTGAAAGTGTTATGCCAATGTGGGCCGAGGCTAACCTGTGAGCCCTGTCTCCGCGTGTAAATACGCGCACACGTGTGTACGACGGGCCTGTACGACGCCGAGGAGAAGCGCGCCGCCGGAGAGAGGCGACGAAACACGGGTGTTACCTGCCGTGTCTCTCTGTAAAAGCCTGCTGCTCGGCCAAATTCCGTCTCGCTTAATGTTACACCCCTCTCTCCTCTCCGCCCCGCCGAATTCGCCACCTCTGGCCATCGATCGAAAGTGAATCGAGACGACGAGAGAGAGTACGACGAGCGTACAACGGTGAATAATGGAGGAGGACGCGGACTGGCGGGTGAGGAGGAAGTGGAGTCGCGCGTTCTATCCACGGAGAGATAGGGGACGATCGGTATTGTTAGGCGGATGACATCTTCGTTCAAGAATGCGCCGTTGAGGATATGGATACGCGGACAGCGTAATCGGTTTCTCCGTGTGCGGACGTGGGACGTGCGCCGATTGCTGCGAGTAATCGAGCACGGTTCACGGACGATCCTCTATCACCGCCTTCGGCTATACGATCGTCCTCTATCCTGTTCGATTTTTCGGTTACGACGCTCGATCCCCGACGTTGGATCGTCCCGCGATTTCTTATCTTTACGCAGCCTCGTTTTATTACCAGCGCATATCTATTAAAGAAGTCTGAGCGGCGACGATGATGAGAAGAAATCGCGAGGGATCGAACGCGAACCTAGTAGTCCCAACGCTTGAGACGAGATCCCTTTTACCATCCGGAAGGAGTGACGGTTCGAAAGCGAGATATACGCGCAGCTGGCGGGATCGAGAAATTTCGCCTGTCGAGCTGGTGCCTAAAATCGATCCGGTAGCTTTTTCGAGCGAGAAACGTTTCGGGTGGCCTTGCCTCACCTTGTTTAGCCGCGCTTCCCGTGCAACGAGAGGCGGCTTTGGGGCGCCGCCATCGCGTTCTCCGGCGTAGCCGTTCCGGAAGGCGGGCCTTCCTGCCTCAGTTTCGGTCACCACCGTCGTAATTCATGCTCGTCGCGCGGGTCACCCGCTTGCGGGTCCGTGTCCGCCTTTAACCAGAAAGGTAACGAGCTTTCCATATGCGGCACGCGACCCTGGGCGCTAACCAGAATCGTTTCTCGATTGCCAAACGTACCGCGCGATCGGTTCTCGGAAAAAAACCACGACGAAACTCGTTCCCTGTGGGACACTTTCTGCATAATTGGACCGAAAGGGAGAGAAAAATGGAACGCGCCGGCTTCTGAATCGTTTATCGAGCACGCGATACCCGAACGTTCGACTAGTTTGCCATTTAATTCGGCAAAACGCGGAGGAAAAGGCTACGCCTCTTTCTTCTTTGTTTCTCCTCTTTCTGCGAATCTCTCCTCTCTTCGGATGATAACGTCGAGCTTGCGTAATGTCCCGTCTATAAATCAACGTCGCGCGGCTTGGCAATTCTGCGCAGATAAAAGAATTCGTGGACGAGTCGGAATTACAATAAAAGTGTCAGCGGGGAGCCTCGTCGGCGAACGAATTCGAGCCTCGAATCTTTCTCTATTATCTTTTCGCTCGCGATCCAAGGGACACAGACGGTCGTTCGTCGATCCTTCGTCTTTGGGGAAGCTTTAACCGTCCGATAGGTCGGACTATTATACATCGGTTTTCTATTATACATCGGTGGGAAACGTTTTCGTTCGTCCGACACGCGGCGTTTTTACTCGGTTAATTGGCCAACACGTTACGTGGAAACGAGCACGCCTCGTCTGGTGGGTATTTCAGTCTGGATAAACTACCGATTATTCCGAGCGAAATTATTGAGCACGTTCCGCGAATACCCAACATCGGATATTACGCGACTGGTCTCGATGAATAAATAACGCTTGTCAAGTTTCCACCGCAAGAAATTTCGCAAGAAATTCACACTTCTCGTTAACGATCCTCGAACTTGTTATTCTCGTCGGAATCCCGTCGCTCGATTCATCTTCTAACGAATTGATGTCTGCGGTATTGAAACGTCACGCGACGCAAGATCTCCCCGGTCTATTCCAAGTCTCTTTTATATCGTTCCATTATGTAACCGCCAAGCAAGCAACCGGTCCTAATCGTCAGCGAATTTCTCGTGGGTTACGAATTTACGAAGCAACGCAGAAATTGACCCGTCACCGTCTGCCGCTTTAATTATTTTGCAACGTACATCGAATATCTCGGGAGAACGAGGCCAAGCGAAGTATCCCAAGTGTGCTAGATATTATTCGATAATATACAAACTTTGATGCACGCCAAAGACATTCGAAAGGAGAAAAATATCCCATTGACGAAATACCCGACGACCGCGCGAAATTCGAGGAAGCTTACGTGCACGCGTACGTATAGGCGTATACTCAGCCAGCGAGGAACAAAGCTAATTAAATAAGCGAGCTCGGTTCCGATGCGTATCGCAGAGGAAAGGAAAAGCCAGCCGAGGGAAAACTCGCGCTCGAGCAACCGAGCAGAAGCGGAGAAGGACAGAGAGGAACGCGGAACGGAAGTCTGGTTCGTGTCACGATCGCGCGTTAACGCGTACCACTCGCGTGGCCAGCCCTCTTCGCCTTACCTTTCGGAATCGCGTGGAGAAACGCGTGTCCCGGTCCGTGGGACTTGGGTCGCGCCCTTGGAGGGCCTCCAGCCGACTAACGAGGGCTCCGTCGTGCGTGCTCGCGCGCTCCTACTTAGATCTAGATCCTCCGCCTCGTCGGAATTCCACGCGCTGAAACACGCCGCTAATCGCCTCGATAACAGGAACCGTGCACTTCCGGCAATCCGTTTGCGTTTATCAACCGATCTCTGGCCCCAGCTCCCCACGACCTTTTTTCCTTTCTTCTCCGCGCCTCTTCATCCCCCGTCCGGTTCGCGACCGAATTTCCGTCGCCACTTTCAGACGACCGCGTCTCGACGGTTTTTCCGGCGGACAGGAATTACCGCGTTGAATATTCAACAGGCCGCCGGAATTCATTGGCGGATGGGTTTTTAAGCGGCGAGAAACGCGGACGGGGGTTGTTCGTTTGGGGAGGATTTACGTGGCGCCTGCCTACCGAGCCTCGTTACTTTCACGGAGCGATGCGAATTTTTTCTCTTTTTTCGCTTCGATCGGCGGGATTACGCGGCTGGATTTATGTCGCCGCGATTTCAGTTTCGAGAAATTCTCGTTCTTCCGGAAGTTTCGAGGTTTCCGCGACTTCGATGGAACTTTGACGATTCTTCGATACTTTGTCGATGCTATCTGGCAGATGTCTTCTACGTGGCCATGTTCTATCTTAACGACTAAAGGATTTTCAGTAGTCTCGGAAAACTATCGATTTAGCCTCTCAACCAAGCAAACGCGTCTGCAAATCGACGTTTAAAAACTAGGTTAGACTCATCTGTGGTATTCGGGTTGATTAATTTCGTTCGTAATAAAAAGTTAAATTTTCCGTGAAAACGAAGTCATCGAGCCGCGAGATAATTGGAGGAAGAGCCAGCTTATCGGTCAACGTCCCCACGCTAATTCCCGATGATAATTTATTCCCACGGAATCGACCCACATTTGTTCCCCGAGGCGATCGCTATCGGCTCATAGATGACGTTACAAATCCCGTGGATCTGTTAAACCGGAAATCGCCCGTTACTCCGGCCGTCTTCTCATCGCCTCGACGCGCCACCCTCCAACGACCATCTGCGCGCATGGGGTGTACACGGGCAACCCTGAATAAAAAACTTATCGAAAGGCTCGCTCGGTGGAATAAGAAAAGTGAGAGAAAAAAAAGGGAGCACCACCGACGTCGAGTCGCGGGAATAACTAATGAACGCTTTTCGAGTGGTATCTCGGTTGAGAAACGGATACACGCTATCGACCAAAGGTTCGAGATCTACCAACGAAAGGGTTTGCAATTGTAGAGTTCGATTTAAATTTATTCCAAACAACACCATACACTGTGCACGCGTTTCAAAGCGACAAAAAACGAGAAAAAATGGAGCGCTACCCGCGGCCATTACCCTGTCCCCTGTAGAAAATCCCTGTCGGATAGACGGGGTGGTAATTTTTCATAACGGAGACAGAGCGTTCGCTGGTTCGGTATTTATCGATGCTAAAATATACACGTTTATTCCTGGTAAACATTTATATTTAATGGTGGCGCTACGGTAACTGGATGCAAAAGCTAATTCGACGGCGCGGTTATTTCGGTTGGTCTGGGTGTATATAAAGCGGCGCGAGGATTTTGTCTTTTCCCGCGATCGATCTGGCCCTCGACGGCGGTACCACCACCACCAGCAGCATCGCGACGCTGGGACGTACGCGCGTCGGTGTAGAACCGTCTGGACGTGTCTCTCCGACGAGCACGCGAACGCGGACGTCGTCGATGCAAATTGGGTCATCGGACGGGCGTTCGAACGCGGATAATTGCGAAGGAGGGATTGAAAAACCGCGACGCCAGCCAGCCCGTGCCGTTTATTTCGAGATTATCCAAAAGTTCCCGCAGGGCTTTCGATCGGTCGGGACAATTTCCCGGTTTAAATAAGCAGCCGAACTGTCTGGAATAGTCGTAGTCGCGACTGATCTACAAATAACATCGGCTTCGATGCCGTTGCCTCTACTCTGCAACGTTGCTATCCTCTTTTCCAAAATTCTACACCTATTCTTTCGATTCGAATTACACTCACGAATGACCGTGTAACGATTAGCATTTGTATGTTACGTGAACAGAAAAATCAACTTAGAAGATAAACAGGAGGCAAAGCGGATCGATCGATCATCTTCGATGCGCGTGTACGAACGGAAAACGCACAACGATCGGCGAAGACTGTTTTTTACCACACGTTTCGATACACGTATCGCGGCAAGAGGCGTGATCGGTGCGGCGATCGACTAGAACCGCGGAGAAGGAGCGAATCGTTCCGAGGACACCGCGAAAACGGACACACGCGGACATTCGCCGTGTTTGGTTTGCCCAAGAGAGTCCGTCCAGGTAGCTCATGAAAGGTGCAACAGCTTCCACCGTTTTCTAGAGAGGACGGCCCCGTTCGCCTCGCTCGAGACGGACCCTCCTGAAAAAACGTACGCGCGGACAGGACGCGAACGCTTCCGGCTCGCGAGAATATATCTGAGGGGGGAGGGTTCGTGGAAAACTCGCGTCGAGAGATAGCCGATCCGGCGACGTGTAGGAAGAACTTTGTAAATTGGGTCGCGAAGCAGCGCGTCACTGATTACACACGCTCTACGTCCCTCCTCCCCTGTCGCTCCCGTTCCCAGCCGTAACGCGTCCTCTTCGTCCGCGAGCTCCTCTTTCTTCGCTCGCGTCTCTGCTCGCGTCTCTGCTCGCCCGCGGAAGATCGCCTAGACCCAGATGCAGGGCCGTGACCAGCCAGGCACGCGTGATACACTCGCCTAGCACCACTTTCGGCTGCGTTTGTTTCATCGATCGAATTGCTCGCCTCTCCTTCCTTCGAGAGGAGAGAAAATAGACGAAACTGGAAGCAATTTTGCGACACCGCTGGACGACATCTT
Source organism: Xylocopa sonorina (assembly GCF_050948175.1). Classification (NCBI taxonomy): domain Eukaryota; kingdom Metazoa; phylum Arthropoda; class Insecta; order Hymenoptera; family Apidae; genus Xylocopa; species Xylocopa sonorina. Next base: position 12,338,619 of record NC_135200.1, read on the forward strand.
TCTTATTTCTACATTTTTCAGGAGAATCGTAAGGAACTCGAAAACGAAACTCTACCGTTCGATACACGTCAGGTGAAGAGATTCCGCCAGCAACTCGTCACGAATTTCGAATCGATCCCCAAAGAACGCTCGTTCCTCGAAATTCCAAACGACGCGACTGCGTCCACAGGCCGAAAGGCTACGAAACGTCACCGCGCGCACGTAAATCTGTCGAACCGTGAATTAGCCAACGAACGATAGGTGAGTCACCGTTCGAGATCGGTGTATATACAGCCCTGGTTAGAGAGAGAGAGAGAGAGAAACGATACGCACGAGCGACACCGTGTCGAGAGAGGCTAGTCCCTCTGTTCCTCGCCCTCTCTCTGTCGCTCTATGCCGCTCGCTGGTGCACGCTCCTCTGTCTCGCTCGTTCCACGGGTCTCTATTAGCATCGGCCGCGCACTCCTACCGAGGCCTTGACACAGTGCGTGTCAGGCATTGCATGCCGATAGCGGAAAGCGCAATCTATTTATCGAGGTTTAGAGGCGATTTCGCGTACCACTGTCGGCGTTAGACGATCGTTCGATCGTTGGATCGCGAGCAATCGCGGCTATTAATATCGGGTTCGATTCACAATTCACTTTGCCGGACGCGCGCATTCCTCAGTAGATCGTGCCTCTCTTTTTTTCTTCTGTTTTGAAGCCAGATCTACGTATCCACGTACAGTGTTTGTAGATCGTAGTGGTTTCGAGTTTATCAGCGGAAGCGAGTCAAAAGTATTATTTATCAACGTAGACGTTTCATCGATAATGGCATGCATCGATGAATGCGTCTCTCGAGTTCAGTCGAGGATAGTTTTACTCTCGGTTGAATAAGAGTCCTCGAGTTCTCTTTGAGAACGATGGTGGTAATTCGTCTAAACGATAGAGTGTATCGCGAGCGATCGGAGACAATCGACATTTTCCTATTAGTCCGACTGGAGGATATGGAAATGGAGATGAAGGCTCGTTTATTCGTTTCTTCTGATCGGTCGGATAATTGCCGTTCCAGTATGCAGGTCGTGTCTACACAGAGAGCAACCGGAGTGTTGGTTACTCTCGTTCTCGTTCCCGTTTCCACCGTGGAGCGCGGTTTCGTCGACAGTCGCCGCGAGATCGTTGCACCGCTAGGAAATCTGATAACGCAACTCGCGCGAGTGGCGTAACGTTTCGATACTCCTGACTTTTTGGGTCGCGAGCCTCGACGGTGGCAGAAGTCGATTTTCTGTCGCGCGAGCCGGTTCCCTTTATTCGTTCGTCTTCTCGTTTTTCCGAGCGAACGCGCGCGCGCGACCAATCTGATAACCGAACGTTTCAAACGTTACGTAAAACCGGCCGGGTATCGGCGACGACCGCGCATGCGCCACAGCCAGACGGGTCGTAATGTTTTTTGCACGCGAACTTTTATCAGAATTCCAGTCGGCGACGACCTCTGCGACGACATCCGACAATTTATCGGGAGATTTCGATAGCCACGCGGGATACTTTCTCACTCGTCGACTAGCCGCTTTATTATTCGAAATATCCTATTCAACTCTCAATTAGCGTCTTTCTATTTTAAACGCACGTACGAGATCTCGCTGTCGTCGAGTCTCGTTCTCGCACGCGCACCCTTAAGCCATCGAACCGCTCCCACCGCGTGGAACGTGAATCACCGGGAAATCCAGGAAGAGCTCGACGCTATATCTGACCCAGATTCCTTGAAGAAAAGAAAAGAAAAGAAAAAAAAAACGGCGAAGACGGTAGAACGCGGAGAGGAGGTCGAAGGGGGTGCGCTCGTTCGATACGAGTATTAAGGATCGAGGTGACCCGGTCGGTGTCGAATCCGCGAGATCGGAAGGTGTCCACGATCCGTTGGCCGGGGCTCGTGACTTTTCGACAAGTGTCGCGTCGACCCAGTTGCCGTTTAATCGGCTTCCCGATAATTAGCCCGACCAGACGAACAGAAAGAGAGTAGTGTCGTTGGCACGCGAACTGGAACAGCCTCCGCCGCGGCGTTGCTTAAAAGATTAACCCTTCGCGGGTGAATATCGGTTTCCGAGAACCGAGCCATCCGTTCCCATCCTCCTCTCTGCTCGAGATCGGCGATCACGCGAGAAACGGTTCGCGTTTAACCGGCGAGTCTTCCGGGAATACATTTGCTAATGCGAAACGGGGGAGTTTCGCGCTGAATGCGCTTAAGGATGCCCACGCATACGGAACGTTCTCCGCGTTCATCGCGAGGGTTGTCGCTGTATTTACTGTGATTACTGCGCGGAATTCTTCCAACGACGAGAATAGATTTCGCGTCCTTTGTGTATTAGAATTATCGAGACCACTTTTACGTAATGGAAGTTTCTATCGTAAAGTCGTACGAAGGCATTCCAGCTTGCGAGACGATTCGACGTTGCGAATTTGAGCGCCCATCCTTCGCGGATCCTTCTCGATCCTTCGCCAAGGGGAGCAGACGAATAGATTTCGTTCGCGCTAAGATCGCGGGTTTAAATAGACGCGGCGTAACAACGATCGAAACCCACTCAGACATGCTAATTCGATTTGAGGGCTGAAACAACAGGCCACCGTTCAACTCGTACAGTTTTCACCGCGCGTGGAAGTTGGCGAAATTATGCTACCGTCCGCGGTCTCGTCGAGTACCGATAGTTGGACGAACGCGATCGGTTAGAACCGCGTGGAACTAGGGACGCGGTACCGCGAACGGTGAAAAGTTTCCCGATGACGAATCATCCGCGGCCAACAGCGAAACTTGTGCGTCTACCCTCCTCGAGGATCTCGTCAATAATGCAGACGTAGCTGACGATATTACACGCGATCGTACCTGCGAAATTTCCGAAACTCACCTTCGCTTCCACTTTCTCGTCGCGTTTTCTATACGTACGCTTATTAAATGGCGATTACAGGAACGGTTAAAAATTACGAGATGCGTCGCCATCGACTATCTCGTGGCTCTGCTGTCTGCGAAGTATCAGAGGGTAAATAATTCCGGGTATACAGTTGGAGAATCGAACGAAAACCAGCCAAGTAACGAGAGCGTACGAGGGCAGCCGTTCGAGAGAGTCGCGCTTCGCGCATAGGAGGAGACAGAGGCGAGATGAATTTATTGGCACGCTAGGGTTCCCGCCTGCATCGTCGACGGGGGCGACCGCGCGCTAACGAGCCACGCTAATTCAGCCCGGCTCGAAGCGCGAAGTGGAACAGCTGTAACCTTAACCTTATTCTCAGAATTTAATCTGCATGCAAATGCGGCTGAAACGCGCTCTCTGCGAGAGACCGCCGCTCTGCCCGCCTATTAAACCGTAGAACCGCGCTGATGATACGGCGCGACGCGTTTTACGCGTGGGAGCTGCTGGAAAAAAGAGATTCGTTCGTTTTCACACGGGTAAAAGTGGTCCGTGGACGACCGTTGAAAACGCAACCGAATCCGTGAGCGTAGAGACTCGACCCTTTCGAATTTTTCTGTCTTACCAACCCGTCGTCCCTTATGTTTCCTTCATTATTTTAAGTACCATTTTGGCTGTTTCGAGAGACACCCGTGACGCTACTGCGACCGTAATAGATTTCGAGATCCCCTCGAAGGGGACGAGACATTGCTACGCGACGAAACCAGAGTAGGATTAGCGTAGCGATTAAAGGTTGCGTCCGCTATATGGACAGTCGTATTTTGGCTGCCAGTTAGGCGGTAGGTCGTCGAAGAGGCGTCAGATCGATGGATGGCACGCAGACGTAAAAGGGCAGCGAGGGTTGCGTTGTGAGGTAGGGCAGGACGCGAAGAAGGGGCTGTTTGGTCGAGACAGAAAGAGAGAGAGAGAGGTAATGATGTAGAAAAAATTCGTGACCCACTTTCGGGGCTGAAAGAAACGCGGCTAGATGCGCGCGTGCTCGTGTATACACACTTTCGCTTCCATAATGCGATCGAGATGCGTCGATAATGCCCACTTTCTCGATATTCGTATCGGCAGGATAATCGAGACGTTTCCCTCGAATTACGGTGAGAAAAAAGAACTGCTCTCCTCCGTTTAGAACAGGTCGGGGCGTCGTATCCGGCGAGGAGAAAGGAAAACGGTCGACCGTCGCGTCGCGACGCCTTTCATGCTTTATCACGGCTGCCTTTCGGGGGTTATACACCCTGGCTGGCTCTCGAAGGTCGTCTGGAGCGACCTTATCGATTCACCGACCTCCACCCCCGGCAATCGGTGCGCCTTACGTGCCACCGTGTCTCCGTGTACTTTGTAACTCGACGAAACTGCGTATTCGTCGATTCCGTGGGAACCGGAGAACGAACGGCTTCGAACCAACTGACGCGACCTGGGATCGACTCTTTCGAATCGATCGTCGTTGTCGATTTCAATCTTATTTTCAAAATTCTTCCAGCTGTTCTTGAAACTGTTTCTTGAGACTAGGAAGGCTCTCGAACAGACGAGTTCGCGATTGGATAAAAAATAATGAGAAGATCGTAAACGCGTGTAATTCCACCCTGGAGGAGACACAATAACGAAGATCCGTCTGATCGCGCGTCATTCGAGCCGACGATATCCTCCGCGGCTGAAAACCGCACCGAGGTGCGCCAGGTGCGCCTTCGTCCGTCGTTGGAGCAGATCGGAGGGAAATCACAGCGACGCGCCTCGTCTTCCGTTCATTGGCTCCGTCCTCGAACCCTCGCTCGTGAAATATCTCTGAACCCCTGGCCGCCCCACCCCTCCTGTTGACTTCTAACGGTGCGTCATAATCGATTACGCAAACCTAAATAGATTTTCGAGGGAGGATCCGAGGATGAGCGCGCCGTTTCGAGGAACCCCGACCCCGCAGGAGGGTCGCGTCGAGCCGCTGCTTGCTATTCGGAACTCGTCCGTTTTCCTCCTATCCTCTCGCCCACGTATTTCTTTTTTTTTTTTAATCCTACGAACAAGCAAGATATTTAACGGAACGTAATCTCGAGTCTATTATCGAGATTGCTATCGTGAATTTTAGAATTTTTGACGAACAGCTTCGAACCCTTTCGATCAAAGGGTTAGAGGCGCGTGGAGGAACAGATACGTTCCACTCGGACCGAATATATCACGGTTTTACACGAAGGGACGCGCGAAAACGTTTCGACTACCGGGGAAATATAAATAGAAGGATTTGCACATTTGAGATCGGATTTTGAGCTCGACGCGTGTCGTTTACGCGACGAGGGTGGAATCGATCGCGAAGGCAGACGACCTTCATCGATTGAAAAACACCCCCGTTATCGTATTTTTTTTTTTCCCCCCCGTTTCGGCCAGATTACCGTGGAACGGTATAAGCCTGTCAAAATCGAGATTATCCGGTGCCGGAGTGACGGGATTGAAAACCAATCATCCGTTGAGATTATCCTCCGGCCCACAAGGCTGGAAAAATATGGAGAATTCGTTGACAAAGGGAACGGTCCCTAAAAAATACCAAAAACTTGGAACGCACATATTAAGCTATGCATCGATATCTCGTTGTTTCGAAAATTAATTGAAAGTCGAAGAAATTTCGAGGACTCCAGCATCCATCTCGATCGAAACGAATCGCGCACGAATAGTCGTATCAGTTTGCAACAAAAATTGTGCCCAAGTACGTGAAATAGAAAATGGCGCAATGAATGTTCGAGCACTTTAGCACGTACAGAAGGAATCTTGAAAAAAATGATAGCCATCGAACGATCGTCGTGTAACGGAAAGAGGGCAGGAGCGAAGACAGGAGAGAAGACTCGTAGGGAATAATAGATCTTTGGAGGACACTCTCCCCGTTGGTTCTCCGTTGGCTCTCGAGAAGAACAGAATGGTCGACGACTCCCGATTAGCCCGGTTTCGATTCGAAGGACGATATCGATGGATTTCCCAGGGAGAAGCCCGGGACGTAGATCGATAGCGGGCACGTAAAACCCGTGCTCGAGGAGTATCACCGATTTCTCATCCGACAATTATTCTCCCTTAAAACTGTTGAGTAAAATAAACGGTAACGCGTCCCGTTACTTGGCCATCTCTCGTTTTGCAGCGATAACGATTAATTTCCGGTACGCTATTCTGGGTCTGCGAAATTGTGTCGATGTCGATGCGCGCGCGCGTATCTGCGAGCGATGTCTTTCGCAAGTTTCTGCAACTATCGTAGAATCGTAGCAAGAACCACTCGAAAGTGATCGTCGAGCAGAGGATCGTAGAATGGAAAAAAAGCGAGAGGAAGAAATGATTTCGCGACTAAAGAAGATATAGGATTTGTAACGGCTTCCGAGTGGGACGAGTCGCGAGACAGTATCGGCGGAAACGATGACCTCGAGGAAGGCTGGTAAGAGGCTGGTAAGAGGCTGGTAAGAGGCACGAAGCGGTCCAGACTCGCAAACGCTATTTTCATGGCTGGGTTTACTTTCGCGACGCGACACGACGCGACGCGACGCGACGCGACGCTGCACGGAAGCCGCCGGGGGCGGTCGTCGCGGAGGGTGCGAGAGGAAAAACCGTCTAGACTCCGGTGGCCGTGCTATCACGCTCGCCCCCGAAGTCCGCTCGTTTCCTGCGGAGAACGGGGGAGACTTTTATCGGTGAAACCGGTTCCACGCACGCGTTCCTCGCCCGACGCGACGTCTTTACACATTAATGAGAGGGAAAAATAGCGCGTAATCACCGGCACGAATCGTAACGGCCCTCCTCGTTCGACCGTGATCGATTTTCCCCTCTTTTTCCACCTTCCTTCCTCCCGCTGCTAAGAACGGCTTCGAATTCAAAACGGCCAAAGCTTCCCGAAGAGACGAACGATGGAGGAGTTCAATCCTTCCGTAATTCGATCGGAATAAACTGGACACCGCGTCTGATCGAGTCCCATCTTCGAATTAAGAAAGGTAGAGAGAAGAAGCGGGCGATTCGAGGGCGAAGGAAACCGTCTAGACTCGGTTGGTCCGTGGGATGGTCGGGGTGCTCGAGCCCCCGTGGGGCGGTCGAAGTTGCCGCTCGACGGGGAAAGTTGCGTGAATGGGCACCAAGGCGGTGGAAAGCGTCGCCGCCGGCTGAGACCGTGCGAGAGACAGAGAAAGAGAGGGCTGCGGCGGCGGTGGCGGCGGCGGCGCGGCAGGAGAGAGAGACAAGTGAAAGTCTTGACGTTCGATAAACCGCCCCTCGAGCCGCGGCAAGGTCACGGCCGCGGCCTCCACCGCAGACAGTAACCCCCGCGACACCGTCTCTCCTTCTCCGCGTCCTCTCCTGGTGGCGGGCTCCTTGCCCCCGTCGCGGCGCCCTTCGACGCGCGATTATCAGGACGATACCGCCGCGTCTACCGGCGTTTCGAGCATCGCGTCCACGGGGTCAAAGGTCAACGGGTGAGGCGCGTCCAGCCGACGGACGTCCGCGATATCGAGCGCTTCCACTCGAGGGGTACGATCGTTCCACGCGAGATTTAAAGTTTGCTGCGAATTTAAAAAAAAAAAAGAATTTTCTTCTGCCAACGCGTCTTGGTCGCGGAGTCGCGGAGTATGCGGAAAAGGGGCAGAGAATAATCGACGGCGATCGATTACGAGGTTCGTTGCGCGAACGTTTCGCATCGTCAGCGGCGAAGAAATAAACATCGGGAGGATATCTAAGTGGCAAACGGTTTATCGCCGGCCGGACGAATTTTAAATAGACCGATCGACCGCAAAAATGGCCAGAGCCGGGAGTTATCTTAGACGGGAGAGCGTAACCGTTCCTCCCTACCCAGGCCGCGCTCGACGCTGTTTCGGCCGCGCTTTCGCGGGTCTATCTAATCTTCAACCTTAGCCTTACTGGCAACGGGAGCTGATATCCGCGGCCAGTTTCCTTTTGTTCCTAAGCCGGACGAGGTAATTAAGGAACTTTCCGAGCGAGACGCGTCCTCCGTAACCGAGTAGCCTGATAATTATAATCGGTATCGGGGACGGGGAAAAAGCGCGCGAGGCGCTGGTCGAACGGTAGCTCGGGAGGAAAGATCCTGTGTCCCTTGAGAAGAACATTTCGCGAGGGCTCCTACGATCCGCCGCGATACGCCGTTTCCGTTCCGCGTGCCGCCTCTGACGCGTCAGATAAACGTCCCTCATAGAAGCGAAGCGACGACGCGACGCGATAAAAGCCACGCTGGAATTTACCGCGAGGAAGCGAGTGACGAAAGGGCCGCGAATTTACGAGGAATCTCGGTCGACGATAACGATTACTGCCGACCAACTTCTGACTACGTCTCTCTTTCGTTGGAACGCGTTACCGCCGTATCTCCTCGATGGTCCACGGACTTCCGGTCCTCGCGACGGCTACCGCGAAATCGACGGAATTCGACGATTTCTATTTCGACCGCGAGAACTCGCGGTTGCGGTTTCTCGTCGACCGATTCGATTCTTTTTTTTTTTTTTTTTTTAACTCGTCGATAAGTTCGCGGAAGATTCGCGATCCACTGTGATACAACCCGTTTCCGTCCACTTGGAGCGATTTATTCCCCTCGTAAATTCTACATAATCTTATGCTTAATTCGCACGCGATTAGATACTCGAACTGATTTACTTGTCGAACGATCAGAGATAGAATCGCGAAAACAACGCGAGCCATTCAAGCCCGCCTCGAGCTTAACTGTTTCGCTGCGCGAGCTGTCGGTCGCGTCGCTGAGAGCCACGTCGCCGCGAACGCGTATCGAATCCGTATGTCAAATTGTCCCGCTCGCTCGCTTTAACCCGATACGATAAGCGCGCGCGATTAACGTCAGTCGCGGAACGAATACGGGAGCAGATATCGCGGTGCTACCGCGGAGAGTACGTTGGGGAAAATGGAAGAAGAAAAAGGGGAGAGGAATCTGGTTCGTAACCCGCTGGTACGCGTCCGCCGCGATCCTCCTCGAGACTTCCGCCGTTTCACGGTCCAAGTCGGCTCCCGGAACGATGGATATCAGCCAGCTCCGCGTACGCGTACCCAGAACGCGTGGAACAGGGTCGAACAACAGGGCAAGCTTCAGGGATTGTGCAACCAGCCACTTGTTCCCCGGCGAGTGGATGTCCCGTTGATTTTACGTTCGAACTCGACTGTCTTCTTTTTACTTTTTCTTCAAATTCTGCGAAACAAGGGTTGCGTCTCGATGGTACCAGCGTTTCGATAATTAAGCGACACGAACGCGATCGATATCGACCCTTCTGTTTCGTTTACAGAAAGAATTGTGCTCTTCCAGTGTACGTGGAATGGTTCTCAGCGAACTGTTCCGTAAACTTGTCTCGTTAAATAGCCTTCCAGGGAATCTGAACGAATCGCGAGATCGTTTGCAGCGAACGAAGCGGCGCTTGTTTACGTAATTAAGCGTGATCGAGGCGAATCTCGAGGAGAAACGTTCGAAGGGGTGTGTCCATGCGTAACGACACCACCGTCACAGAGGGTGGAAGAAAAAGAGGGAGATGGAGAGAGAAAGAGGATTGCTTTGTGGTTTCGTGGATGACCTTGACCGTGGTGGATCGATCAGCCGGTGGAACCCGGCAGTCGCCATGGCTACGAAGGGTCCTCTACCTCCGTCTCTTCGTCGCGAAAATTCCAGCCGAATTCCACGTCTCGCGGCCTCCACTCCTTCTTTCGCTCCAGACGACCCGCGGGGTCACGTTCCTCTCTCCTCGACCCCGTGGTACCTGCTCGCCGAAAGGAACAGTGCGCGCGATGCTCGACGATCCATCGCGAAGATTACGCGATCGCGTTCCTCCTCCGGTTGGTCCCACCTTCGCTTTCCATCGCGGTTGACTTTACGGAATTTTTCCAAAATTCGTCCTCCGCTCGTAAACGTTCGTTGAAACGTAGGTATTTTCCACGGTGTACCGATCTAATGCAAAAGTTGGTCGATTCCACTGTTCCCGTAGCCCATTTGGAAACGTTGAGAAATGGGCCGCGGAAAAATCGTGTTACGTCGAAAAACTAGCGGATTTCGTTCGCCACGGGTCGCGAACGTATCTGGAGCTCGACGAGCCGTGCTAATTAACGTATCGACGCGAGGGTCTCCCTCGCGATCGATCTCCGCCTCCGTGTCGCTGGTTCGAGCCGATCGATCAATTAATTAGACGCGTATCCGTGGTACCCGTCCGGATACCATTCTCGAAGCCGACGAGCTGGTAGCGTCGACGGAAACGGTTGTTTCATGGAAAATTCATCGCGCGTCTCTTCTGTTACTTCGTAACAGAGCGTCGAAGAGGACGAGCAGCGATTTTCGCGTCGCCATCGATCGCCTCGGCACCCCGCGCCAACGTGTTTACCCGTCGCGCGGACGGGAAAAAAGGAGGCGCGATTGACCGGTTTACAAAAAGCAATTTCTTACCTAACCTACCTTAACAACGTGGGGTGGCGACATCGGCAGGAAAATGAAGGAGAGCCTGACGTGGAACGGGGGCAGCCCCTCGATAAATCATTTATTAGCGCTTAATGGCCGGTCTGGGACGCCTCTCGATACGTATTTCATTTAATAAGAACGTTCGGCTCGCGAACCGATAATTACGCGCACCACCGAGACATCGTTGCTCGTTGTCCCGGGGTCTACGTACCTGCACGGTATCGCCGCGTACGTCTGCGAGGTCGCTCCTCTCTTACGGGCCCCGGTTTTTATAGGGCCGTAACGAGATCGAGGTACGAGGGCTCGAAAGTGGATCGAGATCGGATCGAGGATGCTTTTATTGGAGGATCGTCCGGCAATTTGTACGAGCCCAGATTTTTCTTCCCCCTCCGGACGACGATCGCCTCTCGCGATTCAAATAATTAGTCGTTACCTGGGGCGTTGTCGTTAAAAATTCGTCTGTTGGAAACTGGGAAATACATTGGTCGAGGAGCAGGTGCCGTTCAGCGGACAGATGACTCGACGAAAACTATCGAGAGGACACGAAGAGGTAACTCGTCCGTTTCTGTGGGCCGCGCGCGGAGCAAACAAAGGGTGGTCGAGAGAGCGAAGGGTGGCGAAGGGTGGCGGTGTGTGTAACGGGTGAGTGAAAGTGGGAGAGAAAGTGAGGGGAAGGTTCGAGTAACCTGGGTAAGCGGAGAGCGAAAGGGAGGGATGACGGGGCGGGAGTAGGACGAAACGGATTGTATCCGGGTGAGAGGGAAAGAAAGAGAAGCGGATCCGGTGACGGAGGGGCTGTATATAGGTAGGTTCAAGGACGACCACGCCCTGTCTGCCGTACACACCACCCTCTCGGCGATCCTCTCCCTCGACTGTGCCGGTATCCGCTACGCAGTTCGCAAATCGCCTGGAAACAACCCCTAAATTTCAGGGCCGCGTCCTCCGGGCTGCAAACGACCGCAACGATCGCTCGTTTGTTCGTTAATTCGTGCGTAAAAGTCGATCCGCTCCCGGATCGCCCCGTTGCATTTTCAAAAGCGATCCACCTATTTCCCTCTGCTCTCGCCGTTTTTTATTTTTTCCCCCTTTTTTTCTGTTTTTTTTTCCTTTTTTTTGCTAGTTGCGCGTACACGCTTGGCGAGTATCGATCTCGTTCGAAGTGCGTTTCGTGAGTTATCTCGGAGCCGACGACCAGGTTAACGCAAATAGGTTACCGTGCTTTTTAACAGCCGCGTCCGATTTCCGGGGCGAACCGTTCCGCGTGAGCGACACATGTATACACGCGTTACAGCAAACTAGCTGTGCGTATGCTTAATCAGCCGTTTATTTATTAACATTTTCGTTAAACTTGGTGTAGAGTAGAACGCGCGTTATCAACGCGTAGACCGTCGTAGAAGATGAACTGGCTCGTGCACCATTGCGATCAGAGTTAGGACCTGGCGAACGAAAGTATCGCGTCGCTCCGTTTCGATGTCGAGGCACGGAGAAGTTTGGAGAAAACAGTGTCGGGTATCTGGTATCTCGTCGACGCGGAAGATTAGAAAGATGGCCCCGTGGTCGCGCGAACCACCGATAAACCAATTTCTATCGCGCCGTCCGACGTAAACTGTGACGATGCGACTAGGTCCGCGGGAACAAGGTCAATCTCGAGGTTGAAAAACTCGAACTGAACATTCTACTTTCTCGTTCCTCTTGCTCTCGAAATTTTCGTTTAATTTCCCCGTTCCTCCTCGCATCTAACTACATTTGTTCCCGTTGTACAAAAGGGTTGAACGTATTTAAGAGCTAGCGAATTTCGAGGATGTTAAACGCGTTTTATCTTCGATTCCACTGGTCGACCATCGAGCTCGCAGCTGTCCGATCGTTTCGCGGTGAAAACTGGCGATTAGCGACAAAAGTGGCGCGCCAGATATCCGCTCGCGCGTCCCTGAAATCTGTTTTACGACTCGTCGTCATCGGTTCGGCGCGATAATCGACGGGCGCGCGTCGCCAGCCGCGTTATTTTCCCGAAACGGGGTGATATGCACGCGCGAGCGAAAAACCGATCCCGGAAACTCGCTCGAATCGCCGTCTGCTGTCCAATCCGCTCGAAATCGGCGGCGATCGCTGCTCGGAATTTTGATCAGTGTCGCGACGCGTTACGTAACCGGCGAACCGGCGTAACTGTGTATAAATAGCAAATCGCGTTTTACCGAGATTGTTTACGAGGCTGTGGAAAAAAGCAGCAGATACACGATTCTCGCGAGTCGTTACGCGGGAGCCTGGCAACAACAGCACGGGGACAGATAACCGTCCGGTCGGCTCGTCACCAGGGAATTCTAGTTTCCCAGATACTTCCTGCTCGCAGTCGTTCCACGCACCCGTCGCGGAGACGAGGCTTATCGAGCCGAATGCATCGCGCACTCGTTCATTATTTCCGTTTTCCTCCTGAGTTTCGATCGTCGCGCTATCTTTAGCCCAACGGGGTTGCTCAACGGCTCTCCTCGTTTCGAGGAAAGTCCTTATCGACCGACCGTGCGATTCGACTGTTGTTTTATTCGCGATACTTGGCGCCTGTTTCAAGACGCGTCACGCGTCGAGCAGCCTCGATTTCGTACGCCACGCAGACGAGATTCCCGTCAGTTTTTCCCTCCGCCGTGTTATCGTTTCTCCGCCTCTGGCTGGGATGATTTCACGGCCATTGAGGAAAGGAGTCCCTTTCGCCGCGCTGTTTTTCCCGGTGGAACTGGTAACGCCGCCCGTGGCTCTCCGTATCGCCACGCGAATACGTAAAGTGCATCGCCGATGGCTGACCCGCGACCTCAGATACTTAGGTAGCACGGCCATTATCGACACTTGGAACAGTCGAAAGCTACGCGAGGCCGCGGAGGGGGTGGCGATGCGGAACGACGAAAAATAGAGGAGAACGAAAGCGGTCCAAATAACCCAGAAAAAAATACGATAGCGTGGTTACCGAGTCGAGCGTTCTTCTGCCTCGCGTTGCCTCGCCTTCATCCCCCCTTGATCGTTTCGACCAAGACTCGCGCGTTGTTTAATCGACTCCGCGATAGATCGTTCGGTTATTCTCACTGGTTTTTTCTCACTTTCGTTTCGAGGAAAAAGAGAGAGAGATTCCAAAAACGCTGTACAAAGGTACAAAGAACCCGCGGGGTTGCGCCTCGAGGGTTATTCTCGATCTCGTCGCGGCTAACCAGCGAGAGGAACTCGCGTGCAGCGTACAAACAGCGCGCTCTACGGAACGGAAGAGTAAAAGAGAGAGAGAGAGAGAGGATGCATCGATCCGGATCTTCGTGAATCTTTCAGCGAAATTACACCGGTCGGTCGTAAAGTCCGGCGCGCGGGCAGAGCCACGGCAGCCGCGAGATGTACAAGCCGCACGGCTGGAACTGCCCGTGGCCCCCGTCCAGTTTCCAACGGCGGAACACCGCGTTGAACGCGGCCAGAGAAAAAGGACGCCACGGGGCGGGACCATGACCCTCGACAATCCGCCCCTGCGCAACTCTGCGCAGCCCTGCGGTTCTCCACCAGCGCAGAAATTGCGTCAGAACTCGGTACCAATTAGCCGGCCACCGACTGCGCGACTGCCTCGGTTTTTCGTGCCCCCCCCCCCCCCCCCCCCCGAAAACCTTCGGGCCACCTCGTCGCTGAGACGTGGTTGCGTAACCGCGCGGATCCGGTTACAGGACGCGAGACCTGACTCTCGATTTCGCGACCCGCGATCGCGTTCCAATTCTCCAACTCGGTCCAGCGACGGGCACGCTCAGCTTGGATATCGGGTCCTCCCTAATTGGAGAGCTCGAGAGAGTCTCGCGGCCATTGTTCTCGAGGTTCGTTTCGGAGCCAGAAGGTTTTTCCAGCCCGTCGATTTGTCAACGGTTTATCTCGATGCTCGCGTGAAGGTTTTTTTTTTTAATTCTTTGAGGTATTTTTTAAGGCACGCGACTTGGACTTCCAGTTGGTCATAAACGTCGCGGTGGTATGATGGAGGGAATTTGGCAAAGTACATCTTAGCCGTAGAATTTTGCATTCTACCCTGTTATTGCGCGTCGCAATCGGTGCCTCTATACTCGACGCTTTAATTTGGAAGCTTCCTATACCACGAAAGCTACCGTACCCTAATTTCGTCGAGGCATTAATTACAGGAGCGTACTGCATGCGATCATTAACTCGCGCTATGTAGCCCTACGATTTCGAGGAACTCGCTGTTCGAAGGCTTTCTGGAACGATCGACCCATCGTTTTCGAATGCCTGCCATCAGTGAAACATCTTCTTGTCTCCGGAGCTACCCAATTCGCGGAGTGTTCGCGTTCGATCGATCCGATAAAACGCGTGGGACGCTTTGATTTTTTTCTCGAGAACCCCCCGCGATTATTTCGCGAAAGAACCTCTCCTCGGCGTACATCCTCGAAACTCGTCGATGCTCGCCAGCACCGTCCATTATTCTTCTCCGGCACTTTCGATTTCTCTTCACGCTCGTCCGAATTCTCGACGCAGCGTGACTACCACGGAGAAAGAGAGAGAAAGGTGGTCGAAGTGCCGACCCTGGATTAGTTTTTGCGAGGGTGGCCTCGATGGAACGCCTCTGGCGAGGGTTGGCGAGCTCCCGCCAACTGGGATACAGAGGGCAAAGCGCTCGAAGGGGCCACAGCGAGCGAGGGTTCCCGCCGCGTAGCCACCGGAGAAGCTGTTTGTCGGCGGAACGGATGTCTGGGTTGGGGTAGGACGCGCCCAGAAGGTCGTCCGGAGGGCGACCATGGGGGTAGGGGTAGGTCAGCACCCACCTACGCATCCCGAATCGATATTCCTTCGATTTATCGTTCACCCTCCGGCGAGCATCTACGCCTTTCGAACTGTAACCGTGCGCCTCATAAGGGTGGAATGAATAAAAAAAGGTATAGAGTCCCTGCGATTCGACCTCAATCCCGACGGCAGATCTCGGAACCCGTACATCCTTCCATTATCGTTCGATGGGACTCCCATGAAGCGGATCGAACGACCTCGGAGAAATAGGTCTCGAAAACGGGCAACCGACCGTTTCGAGGGAAACAGAGCCGCGTATTAAATTTCTCCATCGTGGAAGACGAGGGATGAAAGGTTCTTGCCTACGTCCCGTCCCTGTTCTTCGTCGCGATTCCTCGTCGGTTAATTTACATTAGCGAGACGGCGGATGCGTTCTCTTCGCTGGCGAGCAAGTTTGTCGAAATATCCCCATTCGCTTTGGGCTCGGCGAGGAGGCGTCGTTCGATCGGCTCCTAATCGTTCGTTGCACCGGCTGCGATCGTAAAAGCGTCACGCGCTCGTAAAACCGTCAGCCGCTCGTCCGCGCGCGCGGAACAAGCATCTGCATCGGGCCCAGGTAACGCGACGCTTTGCATGCGTTCCCCCCCGTCTCCTCTTCTCTCTCGTCGAAGCGTTCTTTCGTTTTCCTCCGCTGCCGGCCTTTATTGCCTCGCGTTTTCCTCGTGTTGCTTCCATTCGGTTCCCGTGCAACGCGAGTCCCTCGGCTCGCGAGCTACGTGGGAAGCGGTTGCTCTTTGCGGTTGCGCTCCACGGAATTACTCATCGTCGCGAGCGAGCAGATTTTTCTCCACTCGCGCCGATAAGAAACGGTCCGACCCTTGCCAGGGCTAGTTTGCCGTTGTCCGTCATACGCGCCGTGGTGGTTACCTTAATTTATTCCTTTCGTCAAGGGACATCAATTTCTATTACCGGTAGAAATGGCTCACGGGATTACCTGTCTCTCGCACAGATGTACGATCGAATCTAATTGAAATCATTCGAATTGATCGATTAAGCAACGCGGTTGAAAGAAAAGGGAGAATTATTCTCGCTCGAATCTTCCCTGCGATAATTTGATATGTCCCCGCGCGGCGTGCAAGAAGTCCTCGTCGAGTCGATTAACTTCGACCACTTCCTACCCTTGCGCAAAAATCGCCGTAACGCGTGTCTACGACGAGAGGCGGGAACGAACATACGGATTTAGACATGGCTACGCGTAACGTTGCGCGAATTGTAAATTACCCAGAGAATTCTAGCCTGTTCTACGCGTATATTTAATCGTCGCGACTCGAGCGCATTCGCGTGAACGAGATTTTCGGCGGCTCCTGTCGACACGCGATAAACTCGGGACATTATCGAGGCAGGTAGCCGTTTAATCGCGCGCGGCCTGAAACCGTCGTCGAAACGCACAGGCGCCGTGAAATGCACCAAGAATTCCGATTGCGTAACGTCCAACGGGGCAGATATATACGTTTTCGATCGCGCGTGCACACGAGCGACCGAATTGTGTGCGCGCGTTCAAGGGGAACGAGAACGAGACGCGCGTTCGCGAAATTTACGCGCTGCCCTGGAAAGCTCGCCGCCAATCGAGTGGGACGCGAGTCAGTCCGTTGACCGATTTTCCTCGTCGAGACAGCGTTTCGAGGAAAGAACGGACCAGCGGATCCTGTTCGAGGAAGAGACGAACATGGGGATTCCTGACGCGACAGCTCGAAAGATTTCGGACGCGAGAGCAAGCGGACGGAACTCCTTTCGAATTTCTGTGGAAAAACACGTGCTGCCCTCTTCTGTCGATTTAACACCGTCGCTACCATTGGGACCACCGCTTGTTCGTAATTACGCAATGTCTTTATGCGTTCGTTCGCCAGTGGTCGCAACCGTTTTATCGGATTAAGGAATAAAATCGACGGTGAAAGGATCAAACGGATCGTGGAAGTTTCAACAAAAAGATATCCCGCAAGAGTCTCGTTGGAAGCGTTGATGTTTCTAGAGGAGAACCCCCCCTGGGTTTAGCGTCATCGAACGATCGATCGCTCGTAGATATATACCGTAACGCTTTCCTTTCCCGTGAAAAATTCACGTGGAAAACTCGGGCTGGCTGGCCGAGAATAGGGACGAGATCTCGAATAGGGTATCGCGGATCGCTTTCGAGCGCGTTCGATTCGTAAACAGTGTCCGATGGCGCGCGACCATCTGTTCGGTGTATTTGTAAATTGAAATCAGACAAAATTCGCCTATTTAACGATCTCTGGAATCAGGAAAATAAACCACGTCAAACTTGAAACGATAAATTACTCGACCTATATATCGGTTCGAACTAGTGTTTCCCCGTTTTAAATGGAGATAAATCTCCGTGGTAAATGGAGGGATATGGGGCAGATTTTAGTCGAGCTAGTTAACCGTTCGGAATCTCGTTGGCACATTTGCAATTCGGATGCGATTCTCTAAAATACGGTACGAAATAGAATTCATTTGGTCGACTAGAAAACGCGGGTGTTCCTCGCGAGCAACGAGCGCGGAAAATAGGCTCGACGTAGCGGAAGGGTAGATACGTAGGTAAGAATAAGCGGAGGATAAGGAATCGCGTGGCTCGAGACGGGAGGTCTGCGGGACTCGGTGATTTTTGCGTTCCCAGAAAAGGTGGCACGGTTGTTCGCGGTAGCGAGAGAGGACAGAGTCGCGTCGCGGTTAGGGCGAAGGAAGCGCGACGGGGGCCCGGATGCGACGACGATGAAAAGTGACACGCACGTGCGTGTTGGTGATCCAGCGGGCATTGTCGAGGAACGCGCGCGCAGGTAGACGCGACGAGGGAGCGCGCGCGCTTTAAAGACAGAGCCACGGAGAGGAGGAGGAGGAGGAGGAAAGAGAAGAAAAAGAGAGAAAGCGCGGAGGGAGGGAAAGTAGTTGCAACGAGTGGTCGCGCGCTCGCGAGCGTATACGCTCGAGGGAGGGGGCACGGAGTACGGTAGGGGGCACTAAGAGTAGGAAAATTCAGGTCGCGCCTTGACATACTTGTACTTACCACGTGCATCGGCCGAGCGGCGCATGCGCGGCCCGCGTCTTCGATGCACCGCGGAGCAGCGCGCGCCTCACCTCGCGCTGCATCCCGCCAAAACCGAACGAACCCCATTCGCGATCGACGTATGCTCGATGATCGATCGATACACGCGCGCGCGCGCGCGCGCTTATTTTCCGCGAGAAATTTTCCTCGCGTCCGTCCCGGACACTCGACAACGGGGCGAGGTAGATTCGCGCGATGAATCATACCTCGAACGTCAGCGGTGGGGTTTTTTTTTTTTTTCGCTCTCTAGATGGTAAATCGCGTTCGTGGAAATTGAATAATGATGCTCGCGTCGCGAACGAATGCTATTTAAATGGAACTGGTCGGGTTAGAGACACGGACAGAGGCGATGATGGTTGACGACCGTACGTATCCGAGGACCGTCGCGCTCGCGCGCTCGCTTATGCAAATGTAACGCGCGCGTTTCGTCACGTTTTAAATTAAGATCGACGTCGATGGTAGCCGCGCGCACGGTGTCAGCGATATTAGATGCGAAACGATACGTGTTTTGCAACCAGTTCCCTCTCGTGCTCGCGATCCTATTATCCCGCGTCTCGGCGAACAGCTAAACGACACGTTCGCACACGCGCGCGGATCCGCGTAAGCTACATGCGTGGCTAGTACACTGACCGCGTAACGTTCCAACGACTCGAATCAAGGCGACGCGCGTTTCGCAGGTAACCGCGCTCAATCCCGGCATTATCGAGCGATTACGACCGCGACCATTGCTAAGCCTCGTGATTTCCAGTCGATGCGACCTAATTTCCTCTTCCGTTACGTCGCCGCCGCCGCGCCATTGGAAAACCGACGGAGCCCAATCTCGTTTCGATCGTCGGGGCTGGTTTCACGGAAACGGCTGGAAAAGAGAAAAAAAAAGAACAGCTCGCTTTTATCGTAGCTTCGCATCGTCGGGGTAAAAACGCGGCGCGAGTCACTCGAACAGCGGCGGCACCTGCGAATTCCGTGGAAATAGATCGCATTTCACTGACAGGGAAAATGGCGTAACACCGTTTTCATCGGAATCGAGGTTACGGTATTATACATCTGGGATGACGGGTGTACGCGCGTCAACGCGTGCCACCCGCCCATCCACCCATTCGTCTTTCAGTCGATGTTGCGGATCACCGTGCCGCTGGATACTTTTCTGCGCGAGCACGTACAAATTCCCACTCCGTTGTCGTCCATTAGCTCGTTAATTAATCAGAAAATTCCCATACCTTTGTATCCTCACCGTTTCGACGACGGCGATTCGTTCGATGTTCGAGGAAAAGAAAACACCGCGGATCGTCGAAGCTACCTCTACTCGTAGTTGCTTCGAGCAGAGAAACGATCGAGTTAATCGATTCGAAGGTAGATCGAGAGAGAGGAACGATCCTTATGAAACCGTGGCCGTCATTTCGGAGAGAAGAAAGTGTTTGGTTATCCAACAGGTCCATTAACGGTGACGAATATCCGAAAGGATGGACCGATCGAACGCGTAACGTAAGTCGGGGTCCAGTTTCGTTGGCGTTGGCCGCGAAAAAGTGTCGATTTCGTAGCCGTATCGGCGGGAAAAGTGGAGTTCCGCGGGAGGTGGAGATTCGCCGTCGAGGGAAAGGCGAATCGTTCTCTCCGGCGGCGTGGCTGCCGCTCGAAGAAAAGGAAAGAGTGCCGAGGGGGGAAAAGAAAAAAAAAGAAATAAAGAAAAACGGCATAGTTTCACTGTCCGCTGTTGCGGTGCGCGGATTCACGCGACCTTAAGCCAAGTTCTCGCCACGGAATCCCCCGCCTAGCCGCCGCGTCGACCGAGATTTCTTTTTTTTACTTCCTTTCATTTCCTCCCGTTGTTCGTCCGCGGCGTACAATTTCTCCCTTCTAACGCGAGACGCCGCGTCTCGAAGCTCCACTTTAAAACCGAGGAAACTTCTCCTTTCGACGCGCGATCCCCGAAAGAGCCGTGCGTGCGATCTTTTCGTAGCGCGTGAGAAAAAAAAAAAAAAAAAAAAAAGAAAAAGACAGATCCGAGTCGAGAGAAACAGAGAGGTGCGAGGTTACGGTTTATCAGAGTATCGACTCGTCTCGTTGCCATACGAACGGCGACGATAACGCCGTCGAAACGGTGTCACGAGAACGAGCCGCGGAAATTAGCGAGCGCGCGCGGCTGCGTTTCCACGCCGCTCGGAAATACGCGCGGAACGAGAAATTAGGATCGCTGCACGGGCGGTACCTTATCAAGGAATGCGGGGACAAGCATCGACGTATCGAGTACGAGCGAGGAGGGAGAGAGACGGCGAGAGATTGGCCGCGCGTGAGTCGGGCTTAAAGCGATGCAACGATGCAAAGCCGAGTAGCCGGCTTATCTAGGCCAGGGCTAGCGTGGCGAACGAGCTGTTCGCTCGCTTGCTCGCCTCTTGTTCGCTTCTACGTTACTTTTATATATATATATTACACATATGTACACGCAACGATCGTTGCACGTGCGCGCGTACGTGTGCCAGCACGAGCGATGGAAACGGAAAATCGCTGGATACGCGTCCCTCGCACCGAAATGTCGAGAGTCTCGTGCTAGAGACCCATCGTCCACGTACTTGGCGCTATCTCCTTAACTGGAGCTGAAGCGCGGGCCACGCACACGCGCGATCCCGATCTCACTCTCGATTTGCGCCACGTAGAATCACCGACGACGACGCATCGGCAATTTCCACCTGCGATGCACCGTGTGCCACTTAACGCCGCGGCGTGCCGAGGATAAACTGTGCCAGCTGACTAGCTGACTGCGTTTTATTTCGGTTCTTTCAGACCGCGCGGAATTTTATTATTATCGTCGTTACCCGCGAACTTCTTTTGCGCTCGTCGAAACGAACAGCCGACTGGTATCGCGCGTCGCCGTCGTCGACAACGAAACCGTTATATAATCGGTTACATGGAAACGATGCGAGTTTGAATAAAATCGCGCTAATCGTTGGATTCGTATACGTGTTCTCTAATGTCATTAGTCGACTCGGTATTGTGCAAGAGGTCGCAGTGACCTGGCGAAATTGTTTCGATCGCGGGTGCTCGGTAATCAGCCGCTATCCATGGATGTTCACTTATACATTCACTGACACGTTAATTTACTATTGCGTGTCATCTGAAGGTAGATTCGCGTTTCCGATCGACGCATCGCGGCTGAAACTTTCCCCATCCTCCGCTTCGATTTCGAAGTCAGACGGGAGATCGACCGCGTATTATCAGAAGCGTGGAAGAATTTCGCGTAAAGCGCTGGGTGGTCGTCGCGCGGACGAAGGACGCGAAGAGCTTCGACCTCGATCGATCTCGATCGCGACTCCTCGAAAACGGGACCCACGCAGCTGTCGCACGCGTATATTCCGTTGCGTAAGCTCGACTCCCGTCGCGTTGTTTACCTTCGAATTACCGGCGCAACTTTATTGCCGGAGTTTTCCAAGTAACGAGCCGAGGCATCGCGCGGCGTGCAAACATCGCCGTGGATCGAGCCGATAACGCGGCTCGTCTCTCGAACAACAGGTATTTATTTCATAAATATCGCTGTTAATCTTCGTCAACGTCGATGCAGGCACGAGCGTAAACGCAGCCACTTTTGTTCGCTCTTCTGGCGGCGGGAATCGAATTGTTTCGCCGCGGAACACCGTGGACGGAGAAAGCCGTCGAACGGAAAGGGAAAGTTCAAGGAGAGACGACCGTTTGATCTTCCTCCTAATTCTCGCTCGTTCGCCGGTCGAAAATTCCGCGACAGGTTACGCGAGCGAACGGATTTAACGATGCGCAACCGCTCGACGCGCGGTGGAGAAAAAAAAAAAAAAGAAAAAGAACGATCGAACGGAGGAAGCTGTTCGGTGAAGAACGAGCAGACGTAGTGATACGATTCTCGATTAACGATCGACCGAGAACTCGAGCAGGTAATGGAGCGTCGTTGCCCGGTGAGCATTCTCCGACCGTTTTAACGAGCAACCTGTATCGGCTGGTGCTGGATTAGTCGTACGATTGAAATAGGCTGGAGAAAGGCTCGAGCGTTAACTTCCTCGCGGCTAAAAGCTACGCGCGAGGATAAATATTCGTCGCGCGAGCAATACCGTCCACGCGTTCCTCGGAGACTTTAACATCGATGCACCTACGGGAAAGGTCACAGGCATCCTCTGTACGTTCTCATCGTTTTGTCACAGTTGGAAGCGAAACGGATTCTCTGGACAGCGCGAAACTGTTCGTTACGCGTCTGAAAATAGTCAAAGCACCGGTAGGTGGATCGACTTAACAAAAGGATTCTCTGTACGTTCGACGAATCCTTTTTCGAGCGACCGAGGGGAGGAATAAAATTTCGGTGAAACGCGAGCAGGTAACAGTGGCACAAAAAGCGGTAAGAGCACGGAGAGAGGAGCAGAGAGCGAGGGCGCTATCGATTCCCGCTATCTGCCGTCCGCGACTAGCCACGGTAACTAGAACTCGAAGCAGGAAATAAAACCTGAGTCACTTTTAACCGCGTCGCATGACGCAGCGTGCATGACAGCCGCGAGAGGCGGCGGTGTGACACAAATGAAGCGTATTTTCGCGCGAACGAAAGGGGAGCTTGGTCTCGGTTCTCGCGCGGCGTGTCTCCCCCTTCTTCTCCCGCTCCTCTTTTGTTTTTCACTCTTCCTCTCGACAGGACGCATCTAGCCGGTTGGAAATGCGCGACGCGTTCGAAATCGTTCCTGGACGGGGAGGGGGATTGAAATTCGTCGGCTCTGCTCGCGCCGCCCGTTGCACTCGTCCGTCTGACGTCAATGGTCGAGCAGCCGCCGGAGGATGTAGCAGGAATATACGATTTTCAAGGATACCACCGGGGACCGCCGCGAGGAGTCACCGACTCTCCCGGCCGCTCTGCCCGGGAGTGGCCTCCTAATTGGACCCGTTCTTAATTTCAAAGACCCGTAACGGTAGTCTTTAGACGAACCACTTGCTTCTTTCGTCGCGCGTTCTCCAGCCTGGAGGATCCGTCGCGCTGCGTCCATCTATCTCGCGTCGCACCCACGTATCCGCGTACCTAGGCGAGCTCGTTATCGAAGTCGAGGAACAGGAACACAACGGCAGGAACGTCAAACTCGTTGGTACGCACGCGTCTAGTTCTTCGAGGGGAGCTCGTACCGTTACCGTCCCGAGATACGTACCAACGTATGATTGATTCCGTATAAGTAGGTCTGTATAAATACCCTCCGTGGCACGTGTAATCAGTGTCGAACAGATGTTCGATTGTACGTGGTACACGCGAAAGTATATGGCGTAACGATTAACACGTATTTCAGCGAAAGTGGACCGTAGACAGCCGTGGATCGAGTAAAAAAAAAAGTATCTTTCCATTTCGATTGGTTAGTCCGTTCGAAAGAAGAGACGGGTAGGAGAAGGTAAGCAAGCAGAGAGAGAGAGAGAGAGAGAGAGAGCTAGGGAGAAGAAACCTGTAGACATTCGGGAGATCCGGTAGGGGTTAAACGTCCTTCCTGTCCGGCCCGTTTTCCCGCGAAGTTTTTTTCCGCGGTCCAGGCCGGTCGGGGTCTGGTATCGTCGGCTTAAAAATAGGTCGTCGGTGAGCAGGATGTGAAAAATAAGACTCGCGGAAGGTGTCGGTGTTCTCTCGGTAGCAGCCTCTCGGCGGAGCTGCACAGCGGCTCTCTAGGCCCGTCCATTCCTCCATCCGTCCGTCTCCCTCTGGTCCGGTTGTTTCCTCGGTCGCTACACACTCGAGAGTCGCGTCGAGCGAGAGAGCGCTCGTGTGCGTGCGCGTTAGTCGCGCGCACAGGCAAACGCTCTCCGGTCGACTCTCGTCGGCTCCTTCGACTCCGCGACGCGAGAGTTGCAGTTGCAGTTGCACGCTCGGTGGGGGTACGCAGGCCTTGGGAGAGTTCGCTGCACCTCTCGAGTCCGTCCGTCTGACCGTCCTCCCTCTGGCCCCTCTTCTAGCCCTCCTACCGCCACCTTCTACCCGCCCCTCTCTGCTCCTCCACCGTCGGCCTCTTGCTTCTGGTGCTGCTGCTGCGGCTCTTCGTCCTCTTCCTCCGCCTCCTCTTTCTCTCTCTCTCTCTCTCTCTCTCTCTCTCTCGATCCTCCGCCGTCGACGACTTCCCCTTTCCAAGTCGCCGGTCGAGACGCGCACATGCAACCGGCCACTCGACGCTGCCTCGCGCCAGTCATGGGCGAAATTCGTTTCGAAAAGTATTCGAACGTGACGAATATGTAGGGCTCGAGGAGTTACGCGGTGTATCTCTCAACCGTAGGCGAACGACGAGTTACGAATTTTTCTCGATCAGATTCTGGAATATTTTGCGCGAGTCTTTGTAAAACGTTTGCCCTGTCCTTCTTCTTTGCGATACTTTTGTTGGGAAAGCCATTCGCGTTACGAGTACCATTCCGTTTAGTAATCAGAGAAGGTATTCGTCGTTGAAATACTTTTTGAAACGCATCGCGCCGATCGGTGCATCGCGCATGCATGCACGCGACTCGCATTTTCTCTCCTAGTGGATGTGCCACGTCCGCGCGTCTCTTCTCTCTCTCTCTCTCTCTCTCTCTTTCGCTAGCGTTCCGCTCGCCGTGGCCGCCCCGAGGAAAAAGATACGACACGATCTTTGGGCACCGTGACTCGACGTGTGCCTCCGGGACGTCAGATTCCTCGCCGGGACCACGGAACTAGAACCGTCCACGGCGCTCCCGATCCTCGCCTCCCACCCCGCCGACCTGTTCCCTTTCCGCGATCCTGCATTATTTCCACGTACCCGCGGCCACGATTTATACCTACCCGTTCCTCTGCGCACGGACAGGGCTAACTGCGCCGCGCCGCTACCTCCCCCGGTGATTTGTAACATTCGAAGGCAATCGTCTCCGAGGACGATTTGTCTCGCCTCTGGGCTCGCGAACGGACAACCGTCCGGCGATAAAGGAAGCGAGGGTTTCGCGCCAGAAAATCGCCGCTCTCGAGGGAAATCCGTCGAAGAACACCATGTCGAACGTTTCGAGTATTTCCGTGCCACTAGGAAGAGTGGACGCGCTTGCCAGTTGGCAACCTTCTCGCTCCCTCGAAGCGTTTTCCCTCCAGAGTCCATCGATAATCGGGACCCTATCCCATCGATCGACGCCACGCTTTTCCCTTTTCCTCTTCCACAATTCGTCCGTATAAGGTCGCTATGCACGCGGCTAAATATAGCCTGCGAAATTATAAATATCCCCGGAGGAGAGGAATTCGTGGGCACCGGCGAAGGGTATGGTAAATTAAATGCGATTCAACTTCCTGCCAAGAAGCGGCACTCGACCAAGAGAGAGAATGAGTGGTAGAGCAGGGGGGAGGAGGGAGAGAGAGAGAGAGAGGGTGCACGATAGCGAGGCGAGAGCCGCGCACGGTAGGCCACACTGTTCGCAGAGGTATATACGCGTGGAACGGTGCCAAAGCCTGGTGGCTCGCCTCTAACCGCGATCGACTTTGTAGACGCAATAACGAACGTTTTAGCAATAATCGGCCCAGCCCGGACCTGCCTCAGTGTCCGCGCAGTTGCCTGGAAACGGAGCGGGACTCTCGGCCGGCAGGAACTCGCGCCTCCTTCGTCCTCGTGTTCTTCTTCGCCGTCTGGTTTTCGAGCGCAGGTGCGCGCGTATACGCCGCGCGAGAGATGCGGCCTCGATAAAGCGTTTACGACCCCGCGTACCCGCCGCCAGGCGAATTATTCCCGTTCGTGTAAACGCACCGCGAATTGCTTACGCTCTACGCGCCCCGAGACCGTGTTCTGGGTTGGGCCCGTCGCGATTTTTCCCCCTACGGATATCGCGTTCGATGTTCCTCGCGCCGTTTACGTATCGGACGAGCTACTTTTAATGGAATTTAAGTTTCCACGGGAAAGAACGCGTCTAGGTTGTCGTTCAACCGAAGCTCTGAACGCGAAACGTTCAGTATCGAAATAATCGAAGCCCAGAAGCGATTTAGGAGGACGCGTAATTAGGTGGATCCTGGTGAAAAGCCAGGGCGGGCAAGGTTGGTAGCCGGGCAACGCCCAACGGCGGCGCGAGGTGCAGCGAGCGTACACCGAATAGAATAATAAAATAAAAAGAGCGTTTAGCGACGAGTCGAGGGCCGCGACGCGACGCGACGCGTCGCGGCGTGGCGGCTGGTTGTTCCGGCCGCGTGTGACCGAGCACATTGTAGACACAATAAAGGGGAACGCTTTAAACAATAACCTCGCGGCTCGTTTGGCCGGACGTGCGTCTGAAGCACGCGTGTGAGAGGGCGCGAGTGCGTGAGTTCGCCACTCCACGTTACTCTCTCTCTCTTTACTCTCTGTTCCCCTCTGTCGCGCTCTCTCTTTTTCTCTTTCGTTCGTTCTGGCCGCGTGTACATTTTCTGCACGCTCGACTGTGTTGGCTACGCTTGTACGTGTGTTAGGGTCGTTCAAATACGGAGTGCGGACCTTGGAAGCCGTTCGTAGCGGATCGAGGGAATCTTTCCGGTTCTCGCGGACGTGAGCCAAGGGGGATTCTTCTTCTTCTTCTTCTTCGTCTCCGTCTTCGAGCTGGTCCTCCTCGTCTACCCTCCGTTTCCCTTCTCTCCTAATGCCGCTCCGTGGCTCCCCCTGCTCCTTCTTCCTCGTCTTCTTCTTCTTCTTCTTCTTCTCCTTCGTCTTCGTCTTCTTCTTCTGCTGCTGCTGCTGCTCCTGTAGTTGCTGCTTTTCGTGTGTTCCGTTTGTACCAAGATTGAGCTATTCGAAAGTTCCTCGCGTCGAAGAAAAATAGTCCATCCTTCTCAATAGCGAGGCACGGCTAGTTCGAAGATTCTAATTTATTCGTGGCGTCTGATACGACGTCGCGATACTGTTAAACGTCTTCCAAATCGTGTTCTCATCGAATGCGTACGATCCTCCAATTATTTGGTGGATTTCCATATCGCGGTAAACGGGGGCATTAATCACTGTAATTGATCAAAGTGGGCCGCAGAAGCAACTTTGACGGGTTGCCCCGTCTCTGCGTTAGACGGCAATTAGAACGCGACTGGCGTTTCCCACCGCCGAATTCGCCCGTCCATACCTCGCGCGATCGAAACGATCGTTTGCATGCCCGTGAACGCGGTAAAAGCGTTCGGTCCCCTTATCTGCCGGCGTCGATCGCGCCTCTTTTTAATTGGAGTTATTAAACGCGAACGGTCCGCCGATAAAGAAAGCGTCCGCGATCCGCTCGCTGCGAAAAATCGCTCACGATAGGGAAACTGGCGTAATATAGCTGCGCGCGGTGGTAAATATGGCGTGTTATGTGGAACGTGGCGGCGATTTCGCTCGGACGGCGCGGCTACGGCGTCGCCTCGCGCGGACTTTTCTTTCTCGCGCCGGTGTTCTGCACCCGGTGATTTTCGCCCGTGAAAAGGAAAACGAAGCCGGCCGCGGGCACGCACACGCCACGGATCCACGCACCCTCGTGTCCTTGGAAAGTTCCCGATCACGAGAGGCCTCCTTCACGGTTTCTGGCACTTTGGACGACGCTCGTTCGGCATGGCAACCGGCCACGGAACTTAACCGCCGGCTCGATTCCGATCGCGCGTCGCGCCGCCCTCCTACGGACGGTGCCTCGCGACGCAACAAGAAACGAAGAAATCATCCGCGTCGAACCGACGACCAGGTGAAACGTGCCGTCGAGGAAAAGTGCGCGTTAGTCTCGGCCTGAATCGCCGGCTAATACGTCTTCCTCCTCTCCTTTCGCCGCCTCGGAGGAACCGCGAGAGGGACAACGAGAAATTAAAAACTAGCCGCGGCACCTCGACGCGCGCCAAGCGCCAACGAAAGTCCAGCCTCGAGTTTCAACGAATTTATTACTAATTTCGCTTTCTATGCCGCACAGTCCTGCGTTCGTTCTATGCTCGAGAGGAATACTTGGAACGAGATCGTTATCGATTCCAAGCTGCGGGGGGCTGACTGCTCTTCTGCCTCCGCAAAACTCTATCGAAAGTGGAAACTTTTCGAATATACACTCTCGAAGGTTCTATAATAATAACGTAATCGCGAGCGAGTCCTTGGGGGACGCGCGTACACGGTTGAAACGCGCGCTGGCTATTCTAATTGCAGCGTGGAGCACGTGCTCGGAAAAAAAAGACCTAGATACACTTTCTTCGCTGTCGCTTGGACAGGAAACATCGCGTCTCTTACCCGGCGCCCTGTAAAAAAGGAAATTTCTCTTTCGTCGTAGCCCGTCCTCGCGTTTTCTTTTTTCTCGCCCGCCCCACTCGCGGCTCGCGGACCGACCGATATTCCACGCGGCGTTCCGCGAGCGAAAAACGCGGGATCGGATGATCGATGCGTCGAAAGGCTCGATACGACCGATTCTCTCCCGAGAAAGCGGAGGAAAGGGAACGCGACAGGTGGATTCGTGGAAAATTGTGCCGCGAAACGCGAGGGAGATAAAAAAGAAGAGGCAAAATCGAGCGGGCGGGGTGACGGCGGGCCGCGAAAATGAAAGTGAAGCCACGAATTCTCGCGCTCAGATGGCCGGCGATACCGGCTCGATTAGAAACTTACACGTTCGCGAGCTAATTGTTCGCCGTGGAAAGAGAGCGGAGGGTTTTGTCCCGCGAGACAGCGCCAACTTTTTCTCCAAACGAATCCTCGGTCCGCGTTTCGTATAAACGTTTCTGGTAATTAACCCTTTGGTCACGCCGCGCTCCGGCAGAGAATCGTTAGCATTGTGCTCCGCGATATTCGCATAACGATAATCGCTGAGACGCGTCGTTGTACGTACTAATTGTCAGTGAGGCGCACGCACCTTTTAGCGTGGCGACTTCGCTGAAAATATCCTCCTTCGTTCGTCGTTTCTACCGATTTTCTTTCCTCCGCGTTCGCCGATCAATTTGAAACTCCAGGTGGACGCGTGCTAGGTGAATGGTACCTGTTCCGCGTACACGCACGCGTGAAGTAAAGCTGTTACGAGTATCGATAACGCTTAGTAACTAAAGAAAACGGACTGGTATCAGCGACACCGGTCAAGGAAAAATACAGTTAGCCGGTCAGCGAGTGGAAGACGTTCGCGGGGAAGGCTGGATCGGAAATAGAGCGCGCGTCACAGAAGGGGCACCGAGCGGCGTCCCGTCGCGTCGAAGAAACGGGTGGTGGTGGTGGTGGTGGCGCGCGGCTGATGGATTAGAAATCGTAGTTTTCCTGGATTGGGCGTCGTCCCGTTCCGAGATCGGCGAGAGTTACGAGGTTTTCTCTCCCAGGCCGGCGGTGTCGGCTGTTTTTGCTCGAAAATAACTCTCCTGCCTGTTCCTCCGTGGCTCCGCGTCGCCCCGCGCCGAGACGACAAATCGGGGATACCGAGCCGCGGCCTCCGCCGCGAGCATCCAGAAAACCAGCCTTTAACGCAGATGTCCTGTCCCTCCCGCAACGAGAGCCAGGCAAATTCGCCGCCAATAAATCACTCCTGCCCACGCCGGCCAATCTTTCAACTCTCGCCCGGATCTTCGTCGAGCGTGGTTCGCTCCAACTTTCAAACTCGATCCTACAGGACTATATATATACGTTTTCGGAATTTCTATCGGTTAGATCGCGAGGTATTCGCGCGTAGGTGTCGCTGCTCTGGCGACGATATCGCTCGATGTTCCATCTCGATACCAACTGACCGCAGACCATAGAAACTCTGCCATCCATCATGCGATACTTAGAAATCTATTAACATCGTCTGTGGAATTTATCCGCTTCCACGTTGTCCATGAAAAGTGTGTACAATTTACGTAGTTCGAATTTACCCAACTCGTATCGCGACGAGAGAACGTCTAGTGAAAAACGCAACGAGCGCGAGAAAGAGCCATTGTGAGCCTAAACCGAAGAGAACTCCGCGCAACTCGGCGGTAGCCGATCTCCTCGGGCGTGATGAAAAACCAAGCCTGTTACACCAGCCGGTGTGTTTTCAATGCAAATGCATCGACGCCTATCGGCGCGGACGCGGAACGAATTCCTTCGGCCGGAGAGTAACCTTGTTCGAGCGAGTCGTTGATCGCGGCGCGTCCCTGCTGGAAATGGGTTTTCGGCAACAATGGAACCGCGGGTTCGACGGGCGGGAAGTGCAATTAAGGCCAGCCACGGTCCCGCTTATCGGGGAAACGGATCGAGAACGCTTCTGGTAGGCCGCGAGGAGGGCCCTTCGTACGCGGCTCGTTACTCGCGTCTACGGGATGGAATCTCGAAATCGTCCTGTGCCGGGAATGACACGCGCGGCTGCGCTCACCGCGCAACGGAGATACCGCGATTTATCGAGCACCGGTTTCGCGGTTTAACTCCGCGGCGATCGCGGTCGGGCGTACGCGTTGCGCGTGCCCCTGTACAAATGCTCGCTGATAATCGAGATCGATTTATGCTATTTTGCGTAGCCATTGTCGTCGCGCGATCATCGAAGCCGTGCCCGTCGCGCGAGAGATTCAACAGCTGGTTCGAGAACTTAACCAGGCCGAGACTTTATCGATCGTATACCTGCTGCACTGCGATCGAAAAGTTGTTCTCCTAAATAGAAATTCCATCGAGTAATTGTCTTTTAATAATAAGTAAGAATAAAAGAAATATAATAATCTGAACGAGAGCACGACTCTCGACGGGAAGATCGTACCTTCTCTTCTTTCTTTCGGGTTACATTACAATGGCCGTCGACGTCAGAGGGGCGAGCTGAAAGGGGTTACGAAATCGGTCACTCTCAAGGTTCACTCTGCATGCCTGGTTGCAAAAACACTTCCGACGTTTTCAGTTGCACCTGTGTTTACCGGCTGCAACGAGACGTCGAATTGGAAGTACCTTTCCGCCGCGACCTCGTACGCACGTTCACCTATTGTGTGTACCGTGCATATGCAATCGTTCCAGTCTCAGTTCCCGAGCCCGGTCTTCCTATACACACGCTCCCCAAGACCTGCCGTTCGAATTCATCCTCTCGAGGAGACAATGTCAGGGATCCAGGAGGAACGCCTGGTCCGGAGGTTTTGTTGTGCGCGCGGATTTACCGCTCGTCTCGTTAATCCCGCCGCTGAGATATCGATCGCGAGAGATCGCGTACCTGGTAAAAGTAAAAGTATTTTGCGTAGCAATTAGGAGGCGTTACATAATTCATTGACTGGTCGAGGTGAAACGAAACGCGAGGGACGACGTTGTTTGTTTACGTTCGTTTCGGCGAGAATCGAAATAAATCGCAGATAGGATCGCGCAGAAGTGAACGGTGTAAATAGTTGTAATTATATTTACGACTCGTCGGGGTTTCCGAGAGACGCTCGCGACGCTCGCGGATGAATATCGCGTCGCGAATAAACCCCGATGGAACGATCGAGAGTGCGCCGTTTCTCTCCCTCCGATCCGTCAAGTGGGCTTGGCTGAAAAAAGCTTCCGCTGAAACAACTCGTATTTCACGTCGTCGTCGCCGCGGCTGTTTCTAGCGTCGAAACGATCGAAGGTTAATGTCATGAGAGCGGCGCCCGCTGGCTGGTTCGTGTGTCCTATCCCAATAGACGGAAAAATAGCTTCGACTCGCGAAACCAACGCGCCGGGGGAAGACGGCGGAGCAGAGTGGGAGTGAGCGAGAGAAGGAAAAGCGGCGGCGAGCGCTACATACTGGCTCGAAGGGCAAAGAAAAGGCACGAAGCGAGCGAGATAGAGGTAAAGAGGTGGTAAAAAGGATGGTGAAAAAAAAAAGGGAAAAAGAAAACGGGGGAGAGAGAAAGAGAGAGAGAGCGGCGGAGGGAGGGCGTCTCACCAGCTCGAACATTGCGGTAGGCTACGCATCCGCGCATCTCGAGCGACGGCTCGCGACTGTGTGTGGGTGCCGGCGTGTACGTGAAGCGGTCGACTCTGATCGAGGCGTGCGAGCCCGAAAAGAACCGAAGTCGTCCGACGGAGAGTGCCGAACGCGTACGGCTCTGGCGGCCAGAGAGTATACTGTGTGGCGGTGTACACGAGCGAGAGCGAGTCCGGCGTTCGGAGTTGGAGTGTGAGTCTGGAGTAGTGAGTGAACGAGTCTGGACTAGCGGGCTACCCCGGTTCCGAGTCAGTCAGTGTGCCACCGGCAACCGTAGCCTCGGTGCGGAGAACGTGGATACGCTTCGGCGGCAATTCTCTCTCGCGTTTTTTTTTCTCCCTCTGTCTGTTCGCTTCTCTCCGCGAGACTCGGTGAACGCACACGCGAGAGTACACGCGCGTATATACGCGTCACGCGTCTATACACGGAGTGAGTCGAGCGAGAGCATTTTTTTTATCAAGTGCGATTGTTACGTGCAAACGATTCCGTTCTGGATGATCCAGTCGAACAGACCGCTACGCGATACGTACGCATCTGACCACCGCGATTAAAACCGTCTACCGTCTGCTGACCGGACGAGCGAGAGCCTGTCGCTTTGTTTTTCTCGCGACAAGTGCGGCCCACGCATCGGCTCTTCCTGGCACTGTTGACAAACGGGAAGGAAAAGCGCACGAGGAAACGATCGATGCTGTTTGAAAACACGCTGATCGAACACGGAAACGTCGAACCAGCCGCGTGAACGTCGCGCCAGTATCGAGAACTGTTTGCCGCGAGAAGCTGCCGGTAGAGTATCCGCTGTGCGTCACGCGTGCCACACGGGACGAAGACACCGCCGGAAGAGTTCTACCTCCCACGAAGATATCTGTCCTCTTCTCTCTCTCTCTCTCTCTCTCTCTCTCTCTCTTTTTCTTTCTTTTTCGTAACCGATCCCACTCTCGGTTCCTTTTGTCGCGACTACTTTACCGAATTCACTTCTTTCGCAAACCGGTGGCGCAACGGAAACACGCTCGATAGGTTACGCGTGGACACATAGATTTGGAGGTCTCGCGCGCGGTGACATATCCGTTTGGTGACGATCGCCTGTGATTCCCTCGTTGCGCAAAAAGTTCTACTCGAGTGACGGTGATATTCGAACAGGGGACGAGAAGAACACACCGGTGGGAGGACGAGATACCGGCGAACAGTGTAATGTTATATCGCGTCGAGCAAGTGTCAAGTACAAATCGTTGAAGATCAAGATGGCAACTGTGCTGTGGTAGCCGTGGATCATCTCGAGGTGGACAGTCTGGCAGCAGGGAAACGAGGCTGGCAAAGATAGAAACGATGCTCGAGGATCAGCCGTTGGACTTGAGCGTGCGGGTGGGCGATTACGCGGAGTTCTCCAGGGACGAGAACGATCAGGATCAGGATCGAAAGGAGCCGATCGACGACTACGGGAATGCTGCGGCGGCGCTCAGGTTACGAGGATGCTTCGTCGCCGCTACCACGTCCACCGAATACTCCCAGGAAAGGGAGGATCGTACCTGTTCCGAAGACTCGGACGACTCGTGCTCCGACAACAATCAGAAGGACGGCAGCACGAGGTCGAGATCTAGACCACCCGGCACCAAACCGTATAAGAAGAACCTAATGAGACGATACCGTGAGTCCACGCATTCTCTTCTTACCCTTCTATCTGGTTTTCTCTACTTTCGCGCCTTTTCGGCCGCCATTATGCGCCGTCTCGAACGCATCCATGCGAATCGCCTCGCTTTTCCCTCGGTTAGAAAGACGATCGGGGGGACCGTCCTGCGATTACCGTCCGCGGTACGCTCATCTTCTACGTCAAACAACAATTTTATCTTGTTTTCAGAAGATCGCGCTGTCTAATAATATAAACGCTTCGCTTATCGTCACAATTGGAGACCAGCTTCCTGTATACTACCTACGTATTCGTTGCGCTCCTTCCATCGGTCATCTTTATTTCATAAGTCGACGAATTCGCTCGAACGCTCGACGGACCAGGAAACGCGCGTCCCTCGATCGAGCGTTCGTTTTCGCGGTCGAATTCGAACGTACGCTCGACCAACCGGCCAACCGGCCTGCTCCCTCTTTAATACCGTGAAATCTCGTCGATACACGTAGGCGAAACGCGTGATCGAATCGTGTCCACAGACGCGCACGTACGCGAGAAAGAAATGCGAAAGAGAGAAAAAAGAGGCGCAGGCAGGAGAGTGCGTGGCGTACATACAACTCGCGCAACCGAAAATACGTGCTCCCGGTCGCTTCTGATCCGTAACCGTGGCGAGACAAAGAGAGAGAGAGAGAGAGAGAGAGAGAGAGAGAGAGGGAGGGAGATAGCGTGCATCGTGCACACGCGTGAATGTATGCCGTGCGTATGTGTAATTTCGGCCGATAAAAATATTACGCAAGACAGCCCGCGAAGGTCGTTCGACGACGGGAGTCGGGTGACGGTAACGCTCTCGCTGCCGTGATATTTCGGCTCTTCAAATAATTTTGCAATTTCTCCGCGCGTTATCGCGCCAACGCCTCCTCCACCTCCGCTCCGCTCGCCCGCGAGCATCTCGCCCCTTCTCCACCTTCGTTGGCTCCGTTGGTTCGAGTCAGCGGAGGGAGATAATACCTTGTGACCTGCCCCAACCCCAACGAAATTAGTCTCCCGTATCGCTGCTCTTGCTCCATCGCGACACCGTCTTCCTCGAAGGTCCACTCGTTATCTCTCGTCGCTTTTTCTAGGTCGGTCTCTCTTCAACCCTTACAACCGCGCGGACGTCGACTCGCGTGCGAACCGTCTCGATCGTTTCGCACGGATAACCTTTTCGTCCATGTTTCTTTCGAATCGCAGAAAAAAAGGGTCGCGACCATAGTAAGTAGCGAGACGAGAGTTTTTTAAAGAGAACCTTAGGGTAGCTCGATGATATTGTTGGTACAATAGCCTATTTGATCTGGTGCGAACACGCCGGAAGTTGGGGAAAACATTTTTAACCCTTTCGAGGACGCGGCGGGTCCGCCGCAGCGGGGGGTTCCCCCGTCCTTTTTACTCGAGATTCTAATGCCAGGAAGAGCGGAGGCGTGCCTGCTCAAGGACGAGGAGAAAGTCGCCTCGGGATTTTCGTCAAATTTCTCTCTCATTTTTCATTTTCGTCACAGTGCACGCGCTCGGACACGAATAAACCGACCACGTGCCCCTGCCAGGCTTTTCCTGGCCCTGAAACGATTTTTCAACTTTCACCGGTTCCGCTGCGGACAGATTTTCCGCTAAAATTCGCCAGCCTATATGTAGAAAGTTTCGGAGGGTGTCAGGGTCTCGAGGAACGCGCCGAGAAAAAAAGAAACGACCTATCGCGTGACACTTGGAAAACGAAACACCCTTAAAGACACGGTTCTTAGGAAACGGCGATTATCGAGCGACCGGCGCGCGGTACACGTGCTGTCTTGGAGCCTGATAAAAAGAGGGAAACATCGAGTGAGCTTTCTCGATCCCAATAAAAAAAGCATCGCGTCTCGCCGTCGGTTCGTCACAGCCGGAACGTCAACATTTTTTGCGAGCGTCTCTTTCCTCGGTCGTCGGTCAGGGAGAAAAAAAATGCCAGGGTTCGTTCGGTCGAGAAAGGAGAGAAAAAAATGTACAGAAAAAAAAAACGGACCATTTCACCTTTTCCCGAACCCTTTCGGTTATTGCAGTCGAGAAGGAAAGTCATCCGAGGGGCGGTTCGTTGGCGGCTTGTTCCACCTTGCGCGGTCGTTTCTCTCTCTCTCCCTCTCTTCTGTATATCCGAGGCTAAAGGAGAAAGAAAGGGACAAGGAGCGAGAATTCGGTCACAGGCATTCTGAAGTTTACTTTCGGTGCGCTACCGGTGGCCGGCTCGTTGGCTTTTGCGGTATTTTCCCCCGTTTCCCGCGGCACCCGGAAAAACTTTCGAAACCTTTCACGGGTGTGCAGGTAGCCGCGGTCGGATTATAAATTCACCTCCTATGACAACTCTGAATTCCTTCCTCTATTTCGCTCTCCGGTAGGTGGGACAAAAGCGAAGGAGTACAAATAAAAAACATGAAAAAGGGAAAAATATGTATACTATATATATATATACAGGGAAGGAATGGGGCAAGAGGACAAAGACAAATATGATTTCCGTTGGACGTTAATCGACGACGATTATTCCGGTCGTTTCGAGGATATATCGAGCGGAGCGCGACCTACCTATCCACGGTTAATTAAAAGCTCTTCGAGTCCTGTGCTAGGCTGACGATTCGACGCCGCGCGCAAAGCAGAGGAACGGCTTATTAATATTTTATCCGATAAAAACGGTGCCGCGGCGACGGTGGTCGAGAGCGTGCCAATAAACGACGGAAAGCTCCTTCTTTTTTTTTTTTTTATCGGTGCACAACGGCTACTCGGTCAACCAGGTGAACGTGGGTGGGGGTAATAGATCGGATCGAGTGAAATTGCGCGTCCACCGGGCACGTTATTCGCGGGTACAAAAGCGACGTGCACCGGTCGAGTTGAAATTATGGAAATGAACCTTCTGTGATTGCACGGAAACACGTGGTAACGAGAGGATTCCCTCCTTCTGTGGACGACGTTGAAGAAAAAGGAGGAACAGGAGGAGGAGGAGGAGGAGGAGGAGGATCATCCGCGTTACGATATAAAAGAGTCGAGGGAGGTACGCAGCAGAAGATATATAATGGCTGGCAAGGAGAGGAGGACGTACGAGGAAGGGGAGAAAAGGATAATTCCAGCCTTTAAATCACTCCAAGTGAATTCGAGCGGACGTTCTGTCCGTCCTTCTCTCCTTCCGTCCGTCCGTCCCACGTTCTCTCTCTCTCTCTCTCTTTTTCTCCTATCCTCTCCTTTCGCGAGACTGCTTCGCCACGAGCAGAGGAAGACAGATTACTTCCGGCTGCGACCTCTTCTTCTACCTTTGGAAAGGCAAAGGAAGAGAGAGAGAGAGAGAGAGAGAGAGTGGCGAGCTGGTCCGTCGTCGGGTTAATCAGGAAATGAAGACCATTCGATCGCCTCGAGGGGGAAGAAAACAGTGTCTCTCGATTGAGCAGCCACCGCAGGGTTAATCGGGCAAAGGGGGTTACGAGATCGTTCTCGGATCAACGCGAGCCAGTCGAGGAAAAAAAAAAAAAAGAAACAACCGCACCCGACGTATTCTCGATTAATCACGTAGAAACGACCGACTCTCTTTCCTTCTAGATACGAAGAACGTCTCTCGTCTCGGTAGCATCTCGTCGAAACTCTAATTTGCGGTTGCTCGCGGGAAAGTGAAACTGTTTCTCCAGGATCCCCACTCCTCCGACCGAGGACACGAAAACGAACCCGCTTAATTACCACACGCGCGTGCTACTCCGCTCGTTTCGTCTTCACCCATCCGTGCTCGCGCGCCCACTGAATTTTCATACAATTAGACTCGGTCGATAGTCGAATCCGCGTTCGTTCCAGTAATTTATTCGATCGCGCACCGAATCCTCGAGAATAATCGCGAGCCTCCTCCCCGTCGCACTCTTTCCTAACTCTCACTCCTTTTACCGTATATCGTTAGCGCTACACTTTCACGCGAGACGACGAACTGGCTCGAGGATCTCGGACGCGGCCAGCGAGAGAGCGCGCGTACTTTTTCCTCCCTCGAACAACCTCCGTCGTTGCGTTCGAACGACGATAAGAGACGCGGCGTTTCGCGCGCGCGGGCCCCTCTCTCCATTACTCTTCGACGCGGAGACGTCGCCGTGGGGACGCGGACGGCTGTGCACCGCGGCGATATATGGAAACCGTCGGTGGTTGTATTTAAATAGCGAACGGCGACGCTTCGAGGAAGCGCGCCGGCTCATTGTAATTCAGGATATTGGCCCGGCGAGGAAGGAAGGACTAACTTCCTGTCTGCGGTTACCCTCCTTCGTGTACCTTCGCCTCCTCTGCCTAGGCGTTCCGCCGCCGCGGCGGCTACTTTCCCTCCTTTTCTCCCCCTGGACGAGTCCTAGGCTACGATCACGTTCCGTTCTTCGATATTACTCTTACGCCTCCTTCTGACTGCTTGCTAAATTCTCGATCGCGCTTCTCTTGTTTCTTTTTCTTTTTTTCTTTTCGCGATCAGAGTTGAGAACGGTGCAACGATTTTAATTATCTGAAATTATTCTGAAAGTGGTATTATGGAATGGCTATAGGTTTTTATGGTTCGTTTGAATACAGTTTTAGGATTAAAGCCCCGAATTTGTGAGTGAAGAAATTTGCGAGGGAGAAAAATCGGATGCTTCGAACGTAGCCTATTGTTTTCGTCCCTTTTCCACGACACATATAGGTAACGCGATTCTGGCGCGCAGGGGCCTTGAAACGCACAAACGAATTTTACCTCGAAACTAATTGGCCCGACTTTCACGGTTCACGAAGTTACGGGGAAAATTTTCTCCCCCGTCCAAGCGCTTATAGAAAGTTTGAATTAGTGGGACGCCGCTCGTTCGACGTCGCAGTTCGTTTAGAAATTTTTTTATTTTTTATCCTTTTTTTTCACGCCAGTTAACTTTTTCCTCGTTATCCTCGGTCGAGGAGGGGTTGGGGTTTTTTCGAATAAAGATTTTTATCCGACGTTACGCGTTCGCGGTCGACCATTAAAGTACCGTGTAGGAAAAGGAAAGCGAGTTCGAAGTTGAAACGCGTGCGTAGTCGACGATTTCGCTCGAGCGCCGCCAGGTCTTGCCGATGTATCGATACGGTCGTGTAGCCGCGGTGTGTTACGCGGCTCGAAGTCGCTTCTGAATGCGCCCGCGGAACTGACCTACATTCCATCGATCCTCGTCGAGCGATCGCGACGAACCGCGGACCGCGATCAACCGTAAAAATCTGCAGGCTCGTCGCGACGATGGACCTTTATCGGTTTCTCTCGCGCCAGTCGAGAATTCGTTGGCATAATCGGCAACGCGCAAACGAACGATTATCAGTGGTACGTATAAACAATGCGGCTGGCAACATTCCTGCGAAAAGTATAGCGAACGCAAAATAATCAACGAGCAAACAACGTAACGATTACGATAACGATTCGATGTTAAAAAACTCGCTGAAAACTCGCGTTAGCCGAGCGAATGTTCCATACATTTTTTATCATCGTCAGCTAGTCCTACGGATAAGAGTATACTAGCATGCGATGCAATAAACAAAAAACGAGTAGCTTGCGACGAAGAGAAAAAGAAGAAGGTGTAAGTTTTAGGAAAAACGAGTAACTAACTGCAAAGGAAACCAAGGAGACAATGGACTCGCGGATGATCGGAAAGCCTTCCACGTTCGTCACGATAATATCTAAACGCCGCGTTCACTTTCCATCTCGACGGCGAAGACAAGACGTGTCCACGTGCGCGCGCCCTCGCGGTTTCCCGACTCCGCCGCTCTCTCGAGCGACGCGAAACTTTTTTTTTTTTTTTTTTTTATAGCTCGTCTACCCGGCGAAGAAAGCCACGGGGGGAGGCTCTCGGGACACGAGCGAGCGGCGATCCCTATTTTATTTTTTTCCTCCTTGAAACGAAGGCGGTTTCTTGGTCCGTCTTTGACCAGAAGGGGATGATCACCCTCTCTCTGGATACGGCCTTTCCACCGGGTCCACCCTTTTATCCGCGCGGCGTGGTCTCACGCCTCACGAATTTCCTCTCCGTCCGGTCGGGGGGATCGATTTCCCGCGGCATTTTCCACGCCGATCGGCCCGGAAGAGAGCCGGCCGAAGAGCGGGGCGAGAGCATCTGAGTGCGAGAGAGAGAGAGAGAGAGAGAGAGAGAGCGAGTTAAAGGGGGTGGCGGCGAGGGGGTGAAGGACGTGCCGTAGGCGGTCGCAATAGGAAAACTGGGGTAGACTGTCCTTGTGCTCTTGGGTGGTTATTGGAACGTTGGCACGGAGACGCTTACCTTCGTCTACCGGGTGTCCCAATTGCAGGGACGCTTGACACTTGGCACGTATGCCGGTTAATGAAAGTGGAGCGTGATCCTCTGTAAAAATAGAGGAAAAAAATATGCACCCATTCCGATCGAGGGGGCGATGGTAAAAATCCGATCCTGCGTTTCCTCGTTGGCGCTCTCGCGTCTCGATCGCGAGGTACGCGCGATTTTTCGCGAACCAATTGGAACGAGCTCCCTCCGCGTTGCAGTCCGCGCGTCGATATTTTATT
This sequence comes from Xylocopa sonorina, assembly GCF_050948175.1. Taxonomy (NCBI): domain Eukaryota; kingdom Metazoa; phylum Arthropoda; class Insecta; order Hymenoptera; family Apidae; genus Xylocopa; species Xylocopa sonorina. The sequence goes on from NC_135200.1 coordinate 12,378,668, forward strand.
ACCAATCGAAACGACGCTCCTCTCTATCTGTGCGCGGGAAACGAAGTCTCGCGGTAACGATCGCGGACGTTCTAGCGAAGAAACTAGATCACCGAACGGACGGAACGTTTAAAAGCGTAGCACGAGTCGAGCGGAACAATAGGACAGATATTGTTGGCAAGGTTACAAATGCTAACTATGGGGCCGGGTATTAGCAGAATTCGCCGCTGAAAGTCGAGCACGGAAACGCGGCAGGTGATATTTATTAGCTGGCAGTGGCGCGCGAACCGATCGCACGTTCATTACCTTCGATCCCCCGAACGATCGTCGGACGCGCGCATCTCGCGTCCGTTCGAAGCGAGCTCTCTTTCTCGACGAATAATTGACCTCACCTTGACACAATCGTCTGCAATTTTGATGCCGTTTGAATTGAAACTACGCAGGGGGAGACGCGCGCTCGCTCGAGTGCGCCTCTATTAGGGGTCATTTGCATCGCGAGTCGACCGCGATTCTCGAATCCTCTCTCTCTCGAGTCAATAAATCTGAAATTCGATCGATAACGCGTTTCTTCTCGTTTCGAGATCTCGAGGGATCGAGAACGCGAATAATACACAGGCGATCAGACGCGAGAACGTTCGTCGCAGGGTTGCTGGTGTATGGGTTGGGTGTAGGTACGTGGAACCGGGGCAATTACCGGCGCTATCGGTAACATCGCCGCCTCAAAGGGGACACCCTGTAGAGACCGATCGATATCTCGCACAAGGGGCGCATTAATTACCGACGTGACTGCGATACCACCGGCCCTGGAAGAATCACTCGGAAGCTGAGCGATTAATTAGCCATCGTAACCGCATTATTAATCCCGTGCTCCGCGGGGAGGCTCGCGTTTCGCGATCATCCGCCGCGGAACAGAGATACCGATCCCTCCGTTTCGATTCGACGCTCGATAACGATCGATAGCCTCGCGATCGTATTAACGGAGATACTGGTTTAGAATCGCGTTTTCTTTCCTCCTCTTTGTTTTTTTTTTTTTTTTATACACTGATACACGTGCACGCGATTATCGGTGATTTATCGGGTGGTAAATCTCAGCGGCGTTCGAATAGAGGTTACCCGAAATGGTTAACCCTTAACCCTGCCGCGGTTTTTGGGTCATCCGAACCAACGATCCAACCGTGTTCTCGTTTCTTTCGGAACGCTTCCTGGTCGCTACCAGCGGTAGGTTTTAATTAATCGCGCGAGCTTCGCGGGTGTAATTTCACGGCTCGAGATTATGGAGAAGCTTTCGAAGAAACAAAGAGGGAGGAAAAGTAGTGCGGGTTAAATGGCCTGGGCGAAGTGAAATTTTACGTATCATTTCTCTGCGCATCTCGTTCAACAAGAAAAATCCACTTTTACCGTTCCCCGGCCGACCTTAATTACTCTTGATTACTGGCGGTGTTTAGTTGCGTTGTATAATGTACGTTCAACGCAACATTATCGGAACGAATGAATAGCAGAGACAGAAATGGAATGCAGATAAGACGCGTCGCGTGAGCAGCGCGATTAACGTAAAAAATCAGAGTCGGATTAGACCGTTCTGACTCGATTAATCGTGGATTAACCGTGCGCGCGATACAGCTCGGTTGGCAATAGACGCGGGCATTGAATGACCCCGGTGGAATCTAATCTCAATATTTATAACCACCGCATCTGGTATTGCGATGCAACGCAATTTCGGTCAAAATATCCGCTCGGAATAACAGAGTGGCCGGCGATTGTAAATTTTAACGAGCGATGGTCGCGACGGGCGCCCTTCCACCCCGCCGTCCCAATTAGCCGTCTTTTAAAATAGACCGCCGTACGAACTTCGTCCCATTCACTTTACAAACTCATCGACGCTTTTTGCGTAAATTAAATTCGAACGTATCACCGGATTACCCTGGCGAGCAACGCGTATACCATCGATAACGAGTTCCATTCGTCGAGCGTTGGTCGAAAGCTCGGTTAAAGAGAAACAGCGCGCAATGAAAAATTATATCCACGTTGAATAAAATTGAAAAAAACCAACACGGAAGCTCGAAACTTTTAGACACTCGTGAAGTATACCTCGCGCTCGAAAGGTACCGTATCGCGCGAAGATCGTCTACCTGTCGACAAAGGAATACTTTTTGCCAGCCGAGGGGGAGAACGCGCGTGGCTCGATTTTGTAAAGAGCCACGAGCGAGAGAGCGACGATAGAGGCGAGAGAAAAATAAGGAAAAGAGGAATCGTAAAGGAAAGCATATCGTCGAACGGTATTGGAGTGAAACGAAACACCCGCTAGATGCGCGGTGGAGCGAAGGAAAGGAACGGCCACGACTTCCGCGGCGTGGAGGGGTAGGGGCTCGATCGCTCGGTATAGGTACGCGAACGGTGCATAGAGGAAGAGCAGCGCGCTCGTTGAATGCACCAGCCCTGACCTACATAGTAAAGCGTGTTGTGGGCTAGGCGAGCCTACGCTAGAGCTACCTAGACTATTATAGCAACGAGGTGTAGGGTATGCCCCTCTGCTCGCGTCCATCTCGCCGCTTCAGGCCGCGATGTGGGGAAATCGCGCGATCGGGTTCACGGTTCTTCTCCTTTTTTTTTTTCTCTTTCTTTCTTTTTCTATCCCCCTCGATCTGTTTGCCTACCCGCGAGAAGCGTTCCCCTCTTTCTTTTTCTTTCTTTCTTTTTTTGTCTCATCGTCGACAGTCGGGTTACGCGTTATCTATCAGGAACAGAAACGTTTCCAGGTAAAAGTCAGATAACGGGGATCCCGTGGTTGGCTAATTTTCGCTGGGATCCGTGGACGATAGGCGAGAGAGGCGCATCGATAAGCGGTCGATGTGTACGCGCGCGGGTATCGAAGCCGCGAGCCGAACGATAAGGCCAGCCGCGGCCGATCAGAAAAATTGGAGCTAAGTATAACGACCGATAATTTAGCAGTTAAGCGTCCGTTACGCGAGGCACACGTACGTGAACGCTTGCCGGGCAACGTGTGCACCGTTATTATATCATCTCGCGGACAGTGCTACGGCACTTAACATTATGTAATGGGCAGAAACGGCGAGCTGCGAGGCATAATCGTACGCGCGTAGAGGGGCTCGTTACCGGTCGGCCGGTCTCGTTACACAATAGCCCGGTTATGGGCAAGACGAGAGTACTATTTTCTAATCAAATCCTAAGTAGAGGATCCATCGTTTTGCCCTGGTGCGCGTAACGGCCGACGCGGTTGCGATTCAATTCGTCGCGGCGCGTTCCCTGCCTCCGGTTCTTCGCGTGTTCCTGGCCACCGTCGTCCTTGACACCTTTTTCCGCCTTCCCTCGACCGGTCGTCGTGCGAGCGAGCGAGCGAGCGAGCGAATTAACGCCACCCAGCAGTCGACGTGGACCTCGACCCGGCCGACGATTCGCGAACTGGCCATTGCCATTTCCGTCCCGCTGCCCTCCGTTTCTCTCTTCTTCTTCTTCTTCTTCTTCTTCTCTCTAACGTTTCCACCTTCTCGTCGCTACCCATCGAAACGAACGATCGCGCAACGTGATCAATAATTGATTCTGAAAACTATCGGGTAGAAATCGATATCGTCGACGACGCGTTGTTTCCTACATCGCAGGTTCGCTCAGCGTTACGTGTGGTATCAGGTGTGGACGTCGTCGACTCGAGGGTTTCGACTCCTTCGCCCGACCGACCGGCCGACCGATCGATCGCGTAGTGGGGGATGCTGAAAAGAAAGTCCACGAAATTCCAACGCGCGGGACACGTACTCCTTTAAATCGCGTTACGCAATTAAGAAATTAGATTCTTCGCCATTAGATTGCGCAACGCGGCGAGCCTTTAACGGCTGCCCGGAGCCAACCGGATCGTTAATGCCACCCGATAACGAACTCCTCCGTTCTTTTTTACCCCCATCCCAACCGCCTCTGTCATCCAGCCTGAACGGAGTTTCCCGGTGAAAACGCGTCCATACACGCTCCTCGTCCCCATGGATTCCTCGAGATCGAAACAGAGACGCGGTGCAACAGAGACGCGTCGTAGGAGATAACGCTTAAAAGCATCCGGGCAGGGGACCATCTGGTCCAGCGTCGTCATCCCCTTTTCCAGGTTTCTTCTCTACCTGAATCCTAGCCCCGTGAACAACCGTTAGACTGGAACCGTCGAGCCACCGTAGGGATAACCCAGTTTCTCTTCTTTCACGGAGTTTTAACGGGACCCACGGCTGGCGCGGTCGACGCGTTAACGAGCGGCAGGGGTGGCCGCCACCCCCGTCCGTGAGAAAGGAATTTCTCCTCGCTCGGATATCGGTTCGTCTGGCCGTCGATTGTTGTCGATCCCTCGCTTTCTCTTTCTCTTCGCCGCTCAAGGACCGTCGTCGATTTCCTACGCGATTCCGCGAACGTGACACAGTTATCGGGGAATGTCCGCGCACAGGCGCGAGCCGATCGCTCCTAACCTTTAACTCTTTTCAATATACTGGCGTCGTCTCGATCGGACTCGTCGCATCCGCGGAATCGAAAACGCGTTTATAGCCACCATCGTTGCGTAACGCCTCGATCCAGGATCGAAACGGGGAACGTAGGCGTCGATAGCGAACGCGACGCGTATTCCCTTTAGCGGTTTGTTTTGGTAGGGTCAACGGCGCTCGTAAACCCATCGCGGCCCAGTTATCGCCGCCACCATTACACCAGCGTAACCAGCGAACCTCGAAACCTTGCCAACTCCTTTCCACGTATCCTTCTCTGGCCCGTGTTCCGTCTGACCGCGAAGGAAGTGGGCGTGTGTACGCGTATCCACGACGATCCTGTCCTCGGAGCACAATGCCGGCCCGGAGAAGAAGCGTGCTCGGCTCTGCTACTCTCGACGAGACCCATTCAGCCGCTCGAAATAGGTCAGGGACGACTGCGGTGCCGCAGTCGTTTCCTCCTTCTCGAAGGAGCGAAACGAGAAATGTCACGGTGAAACTGGGGCCGATCGGCAGAGAGGGTGCGTAGGTAGCTCGCGAATCCCTCGACGGGGGCCGTTCGACGTTTTCAAGGCTGCCAGGAAGCAAGGGTGGACCCCTTGGCGATGGTTTTCCCGGTTGAATGGAACTCGACGACGTTTCGACGCGGGGGCCCCACCGATTATTCCACCCTTCGTGAACCGCGCGAGTCGACCGGTGACCCACATTTCTCTTGGCCGTTCACGAGCGCCTTTCGAATTGAGTAACTCGAATTACAAAGCGATACGCCAGCGAGCGCAACGCCGACCCACGCACCTGGTCGCGGCCGATTTCCCTGGAATCCGTTTCCACGCGTTTCGTTGCGACGCGTTTCCGCGTCGGACCCCCCTTTTGCGGTAAATCGATACAAGGTGGGTTGTAGCTCGTTTACGTTTAACGCGCGCTCCCCACGATCCGGTGGAACTAAACGGTTTATCGCGCTCGTTTCTGTCCGGTTTCGGTTTTGCGCGCGCCTCCGATCGGTCGATCGTTGATGTTTTTCCATCGGCCAGTTCGCCACAGTCGTCTTTGCGCCGATCGTTTGGAATTAGTCAGGCGGTTTTCCAGCTTGTTCCACGACGAGTGTATCGCTGGACACGCTTTTTACGATCGTCTCGTATAGTTTATTATAAACTAACGGGGCGATTAGGTTAGTCAGGATATTGTTTACTTGTTTATGCGCAACGTTCACGCTTGCCAACGATGCTAAAACGCGCCGGCGATAAACAAAGCCGTGATAAACCCGCTCTTGAAAATTTATCGCGCGCAACAAGATGAAAGAGAGGAGGAACGAAATTTCTTGCGCAACTGCAGTCCCGTTTAAATGACCGAGAAAATGATGTTCGCGAAGCTCCAGGTGAACGTACGAGCTCTCTCTCTCTCTCGTCTCTCTCTATACTAAAATAGCAATATCGTGCAACTTATTCCACTTATCACGCGACACCTTTAACGCGAGCATAAATCTCGCGCGCAATTTTTTAATTAACCCTCCGCCTCGTCTCCCGTTCTACTAACGCGTGCGTTGCCTCGATACGCGCAACGTCGCTGGTAACAATTACGCAGCGGTAAGTTATTTTCATTCGGGAACGAATCACGCGGTGTCCCGCTGAAATAAACGTCGGAACATAATAAGAGAGACGCGTGGAAAGCGGGAGAGGGGGACGCGCGCGCGTAGACTGAACGAGACTTCCGTGGAACGAAACGTTTCCTGTTTGGTCGGGAGTAACGCGGAAAGTTAGTCGGTCGCTCACGATCGTTCCTCGCCGCGATAACGGCCCCGGGCTCTTTACGCGAAACACCCACTCGCGGCGTGGCACGCACACACAGCACCGGGTGACGGGCACGAACGGGGCAGAGGCACTCTCGGTTTCGACGGGAGGAAGTGGGTCGCGCACATGCACAGCCGTGGCGAGCCCCGCTGGCGCGGCCGCCGCGTCGTTTCCGGTATCGAAATTTCCGGCTTTGCCAATCCGCGGCGCAAGAGGCAATAACGTCGAACCGTTTTCTCCCCTCTCTCTCTCCCTCTCGCTTCTTATCGGTTTTCGTCAGCCAGCGAATCAACCAGGTTAATTAACGTCGCGTTTAGCCAGACGAGCCGATCCGACGAGCCGCCACGACGTCGATTTTCAGACGCGAACGGTTCTTTCGAGGTCTCGTCGGTTCAACCGAGATGGAACCGTTCGATAGCCGTGGCGTGATTACGAAATTTCGATAGACGGGATTAATTGGATTTCGGTGGGAAATGTATCGATCGGTCGTTCAAGGCCGACGATTGCGAGCCGCGTTAGGAAGTGTCCCTTTCGCTCTTGAAAGCTTCGTTCTCCGACGGAATACACGACGGGTTTCTACTTTCGAGTTTTGAAATAGAAAATTGGCAGTGCGCGTTAGCCACGACATGTTTGTAAGACCGATGAATGCAATTAGCCCGTCGCTATTTTGCTTTCGACCGGAAAGGACGGTTGTGCGATGAGCTGGCGATTCGCAGTCGTCGCTGTTTGCATAGAAACTCGTATACGTATTGATGGAACGGTGTAACCTGCGGCATTTCTTCCTTTCGTTTTCCTCGATACGATTCGTAACGATCGAATAACTTTACTCGCTCGAACTATTTGAACTCCAGGCGAGTATCTGAACCGGGGAACAGAAAGTTTCCGTGTTTAAGCACGCCACGGTTGATCGTACCGATCTTTTTCAACGATCTCCGGATCGATAACACTATCGTGTCCTTCGTTCTCGGCAGGCGGAAGCGTAGGAGTCTCGCGTGAACGGTTGCTGGCACGAGATCGAGACGACTTCGTGGCCTGGCGAACGGATCGCGTATAAACGTACAAGAATTGTGTCACGCGCGAGAAAAGGATTTGTTAGGTTCGATCGGTAATATCGATCCCTGTGCGCGATCACGAGGAACCGAGAGCCGTGCTCCTGAATCGAATACGATCGTGTCTTGGTTGTTAACGATTTAGAAGCCGCGCGAGACGCTTAATTAACGGCAATTTGCTTGGCCATCGGGCTCTTCTGGCTCCCGATTTCGAGCGTGGCTCGATCGAGAGTCGAACGGGATCGAAGCGAGAAAGTACGGCGCGCCGCAAAATTACATAACGCGGCCAATAACGAACCGCGACGAATCGAAGCCGCTGTTCGTCACACGACAGCATTGGAGCAGAGCGAGCCATCGCCTCCGCGAGCACCAACGATAAAGGCACCAGTTACCTTTCTTTTCCCTTTCCTCCTTTTTATTTTCTGGTTCTCATTCAGGTTTCGCGATTTCGTGTATCGAGCGGTTTCGTAGGCGTTTCAAGTGGGCTGCGTATATAATTGAGAATAGTCTGCCAGAGTTAATAACTCGTTTTCCTCGTCCGATATACGTTACATTTTTGTACACACACGCCTCCGTGGTATTCGTAGACGTATCAATCGCATTGTTAACTTTGAACTTGAATTAGAGCACGCGGCGCGCTTGTATCGGTTCGCGCGCAACGTGCGCGAGGTAGAAGTAAAATAGGCAACAAACGATCTTAGCTCGCGCATCTCTTAGCCTACCTTTCATAGCTGTTGCGAACAATGGCGTAAAGCACAGATTTCCAGCGATCCGATTATAGTATCTTTAATACAAGATGTAACGAGTAATCGCGAAAATAACCGGTGACGCAACAGAACCCGTTCGATACGAGGGCCGAAAACGGGTTAATCACGGTTACATTCGGGCAGTGATTTCCAACTGGCGGTGGTATTCCGTGCCGAAAAGCCAGGCAGGCACAGCTGCGCGCGGCTGCACCTGCGACCGCCACGAAAACATCGCGATCGTTTCACGGCCGTAATTTTCTTCGTAACTCGGCACTGGCTTCGCTCGTCGATTCCGTGTCGCGTCTTTTAAAAACGCGTTTAGCCTCGCGTGTCGCAGGTGTCTTCGCTTCCACGATTTCGATAGCGCTCCGCTCGTCGAAGCGAATTTCGCTCCCCTGGCGAGAGAGAAAGAGGTACGAGATAAGAGAAAAGACACGGAGGCCAATTTGGAAGCAGCAGAGGAGGCGCGAGGGGGACGCGAATACGAAGACAGATTGATGCCTCCGTGTCAAGGACTGTCTCGCTCGGAGCCGACGCGGTAACGAGCGACGAAACGCGAGGCGGCTCGAGACGCTCGGTCTGACTTTTGGCGAGGCGCTGGATTCTTCTCTCTCTCTTTCCTCCTCGGAGTTAATACTCCCTAGCAATTGAACTATCCGGGTCATCGACGGATTTCTGCGCTGCGAGCGTGTGGTATATGCAAATGTCAGACGCTTATTGTACGGTCCATGCGTTTCCCTGTTTTCCATCGAACGTAAGCACTTGGAGCTAAATGCTCGCGTGCTCGTAAAATTATTCCAGTCGATTGATCTCGAGGAGTTTTCCGTTCCAAGGCGTATCTAAGGCGACTAGTCGAGATCCACTATTTGTTCCAAAATAATTCTGTGTTCTCGTTTCCGCGAGGATTTTCCTCGTTCGAACCTCCTCCTTGAGAACCTTCAAGAGAGAGAGAGAGAGAGACAAGGAAATCGGGCAACCGGTGTCGTCGAGCATATTCGTGAAACGTGGCCTGGCGCGTTCTCGTGATGTCACATAGAAAGAGAGAGTCGTTACCGTTACGCAACGGCCGGCACGGCCGGAAGGTGTGTGCGTGCCTGCGCGAGTGCGTGTACGCGGCGAGAAAGTTGCGTGGCCCGGGCAAAACGCTGACCTTACGTACTGCGCGTGTGCGTGCGCGCGTACCACGCGCACCGGAATCGTCGTGGCTCGATCGGCCGCGATCGTTCGATCGCGCGAGCGCGCACCGCCCTGTCGACACCGTTCTTTCGACACTGCTACGAGGAAGTGAGCTAACCGGAACACCGTCCAGACGCAGCTTTGCGCCCTTCTCCTTCGTCTCTACGCCGTCCAACGAATATTGGTATGCCTTCCAAGTTAATTCAAGCGCCCTCCAATTAATTCGAGCAGCACGCTTCCTTGCTGCATCCTTCGACGAACGTCCGCAACGAACCTGTATAAAACCCGTACCGTTTTACGTGCAACTAAATCGCGAGCGTAATCGAAGCGCGATATAGCCTGGCGCGGAACGGGGAACCAGTTGCGGTAGAAAAGCGGAAAACGTGGATTGAGACGGGGGCAGGGGAGGTGGAGAAGAAGAAGGAGGAGGGTAGGATCGCGGAAGGTGAAAACGGCGGTGAAAATTGGCTGGCTGGTCGAAACGGAGCGCGAGTCTAAGCGGGGTTGCGCGTTCGGTCGATGCGGCTAGACGCTCACCCTTCCCGCTGACGCGAGGGCGAGTCAAGGTCAAGCAAGGTCGAACCCACCCGGAACCCCTCCGGGGAGTCGGTTCCCTCGCTAACGAGCCGATACAACCGGCCATTCGCAATTAAGACGCTCGAGGATCGTTCTCCGGCGAGCTCCTCGAACGCGAACACGATTAACCCCGCGCGATGCTTTTAAAAACCACCGCGGCCAGTCGTATTTTACCCGCCGCGTTTTTCAATTCGTCCCGACCGCGTCGACGTTCGTGGGAGTTGGCTCGAACTCGGAGTTGTTAATTAACTAAGCATCCGGCCTCGCAAAGGGTTGCAATTAATTCCCCCTCTGCCGTTTCACAAACTTCTCCATGGTTTCGCCTTTTTCCTCGAAGCTTATATTTTTTGTTTCAACCATCCGCCGACACACGCGAAACTTTACCAGCGACTCTAGTCGCTGTTTTTTTTTGTTTGCCTCGTGAAAAGTTCGCTCGAACCGAACGATAGGGTCGTCAGCCAGTCGAGGGGATGAAGAGGGATATTTTCGTATCCCGATGAGAAGCTCGAATCGTTCGCACGGTTGTTCACCGTTCCTGGTTACGCGCCGCGAAGTCCGTCGCTGTAAAGAGGAAACGGTCGCCAGAAAATGGTAGGCTCGGGGGCGAAATTGTGGGAATCGATATTATTACGGGCGGCGTGCGACGCGGAGCCGGAGAGGAAACGAGCGGGGCTCGATAACAAGCCGTTTATTTGCAACCTCGATTCGTCGAAAAAGTCGACAGCCGTGCAGGAATAATTTAACGAACCCGCGTGTCGCGGCGTGCAGGAACGTTGATCTGAAATGCACCCTCGGCCAGGAGGCTTCGTTAAGGGTGCGCTCGAGGGTTAACGGAGGTCAACGGGATCCTTAAACCCCGGCTGAGGTCGCGATACGATCTCTCCTGACTTCGTTTTTGGGACGAACCCACCGAGAGAAGCCTCTGTTCTCTGTCTCGTTTTAATCGAGCGAACCTCGTTCCCAGAACTCGCCAAATTTTTCAACAATTTCGCTGCTCCATCTCGGATGGAAGTATCTATACATAGCCGCGGTACTTGCGAAACCCTGGTATAATCGTCTCGAACGGTTACGTCGAAAACCACAGCTACGATAACTTCTATGAAAACCTCGAATCACCGATTACGAAATTAAAGTCTGACGCACTTGTACACAATCTATCGATACTATCTTGCGATACTCCCGAGGGACCACGCTCGCCAACTGTACAGCATAAAAACGAGGAAAAATAGACTCGTTTTATATTGAAATAAAACGGTTGCGAAAGCAGTATGATAATAGATTATGAAGGGTAAACGACTTTTCGATCGAACAAGGCTACTCGGAAATGAATTTTCTGCAAAGTAAAGGAAGAATCGAGGTGGAAACTCTTGGCCCTCCCCTCGTCTCTCGCTCTCGATCGACTAGATTCAGTAAAAGTAAACGATCGCGAGCTTTCTCCGCTTTGCAGGTCGGTAAAAGCTCGTCTGTCCAATTCCGCGGGTATCTCGCTTTTTCTCGCGGGGAACTTCCGCTCGAGAAAACGGCCGGAGGGTCGAGATTGTAGCCGCGACAGAACATCGAATCGAACCCTCGATCTTACGTCAGACTGACCGTCCAACCGGGGACCACCGTAGCGTTTTGGAAATCGCGAGTCCTCTCTCTTCGATCCTTTCTCTCTCTTTCTCTTTTCCTCTGATTTATTCTTCTTTATCGCGAGTATCTAAACGGTTGATCAGCAATTACCAATTGAACTCAACTGTAGGGATTACGAGATGCGTATCGAAGAGCACCTCTCGATGATCGACTTCCTCGAGAAACGCGACTACGTCCGGTCGGGTTTCAACGGTGCTTCCGGTTCTCCAGGCTTTCTCGCGTCTACTGCGCTACATCTCCGCGCGGATTCGGTTTTGCGATCGAATTTCACAGTGGGAATTTCGCGATTGTACGTTTCTCCGGAGCGATCAGCGACAAAAAGACGAAAAAAAAGGGGAGCAAGCGGAGAATTGGAGCGTTCTGAAGTCTGCTCGACGCTCGCGAGGAATCGAAAACGTCGATCGCATCGGTTGGTTTCGTAATCGGGTTTCTCACGGGGCCTGAACGGGACCTCCGTCTGGGGCGCGAATATCGGGGCGGACCTCGTCCGATTGCGCAACGATCTCGACCGATCGTTTCAACCGTGTGGGCGCCGAAAACGTGGACGCGATTAAAAAGCCAGCCGACGTTCGCTACTTTCTGGTGGCGCGTCACGGAGGTCCGACGACGAGGCGAAGAAAGTGCGCGATTCGAGCCGGTGATTCGCGTACGAGAGCAGCATCCAGCGTGGCGACGGCGCGGACTCGATTTTCCACGCCGGTTTTTCCTCCTCCGGGCCCCGCTGCCCCACGAGAAATTGCTTAATGAAGCCGCGAGGTTGGCACTGCCTGAAAGGAAGGTAGAAACGTTGCAGTGGGTCAAGGAGAGACACCGGCTTTCACTTCCTCTCCGCAGCGCCGCGCTATGCCCCTCGAGAACACCTCCCATGCCTCTCGTATATTTTTTTTTTTTCCTCCTTTTTTCCTTCGTGCTTCCTCAGCCTCCTCTCGCCGCTACCGTTAGGAAGCGATCCTGTGCACGTAGGCGTTGTTAAATAGCGTTTAATCGCGCGATCCGCTCGGAATTGATAATTGCTCTGTCTAAAAAAAAAAAATGCGCGTCGATAAGATAACGAAGTTTGCTGGGCTTTTTTCGGTGCAGAGCCACCGAATCTGTGCGAACTTTATTCTCTTTTAATTCGTCGTTCGCTAGCCAGATACGTAGACGCGTCTGATAACGGAACGAGGAGGATAAGCGCGAAGAGCCTCGAGTGAACCCGCGATGTTCGAAAGAGGCGGGTTCTTATCTCCGCTTCGAGCGGAGGTGAGAAGGTGAGAAGGATGAAAGAAGCTAACGTTTCGACGGCGTTCGCGTTGTTTCAGTGGACACAAGGGAGGTCCAGCCGCACGATGCGAACGAGAAGGAGCAGCTCGGGCTGGCGAGCGTTAAAGCAGAACCAGGATCGACCGGTACGACGACGACCACCACCACGGGGACTCGTCTGTTGCACGGTATTCTCTCACAGCACCCCCAGCAGCACGGTTTAGGGGTGCAAAATGGATACGGCCGGCACTTGGCCGGGCACGCTCAGATGGGCCAACCGCCGTACACCACTGCCACTATTGCCACCACCAGTACACCAGGTCAGTCTTAACCGTGCTCCAAAATTCGGATCCTCCGTCGCAGCTCAATTGTCCGCAATGTAGTCGAGGAAGATTTACGAATGCCCCCTCCCCGTTCGCCAACGGGATTGGGATTGAATTTTTAGTTTGAAATTACCAGAGATTCATTTTTAAAGTAAAAATTTTACGTCCTAGCATGGAAAAAGATGGATATACGTATCGCTACCTTGCGGATAGCCATCGAATCGCACGCATTGGTACGTATGCAACGCGTTGCACGCTTTCGTCGAGATCCTCCGGTTGCGCGTTTAGCAAGTTGCAATAGAAAACGCGGAGAAAGCAATGGAAAGGATTCGCGCGTTCAAGCAAGTGAAATCAATTGGAGCAAGCGGCTCCGTGGAAGACGGATCAATCGCGTACAAGGTCGTGACGCGGCGGAAAAACTCGCGATTTTCCATCCGGTTACGTCCTCCCTTCTTTTTTTTTTTTTGTTTGCTTTTCACCTTCCATCTCGGACGCGTGAGACGAAAAGAGCGCGACGCATCGATTTCCCATCGGCTCGGCAAATAATAATATTTACAAAGCAATATCGACGCACGGACGGTAAACAGCCGACAGGAAATCACTTCCGGCGTGGCTTCGCTGCGTGCTTCGCGGCGAGCCGGTTAAACGTTTGACTTTCCTCTCTCGCCACGGTTTTCATGGGCGCCGCCGCTCCCATTGGCCGTGGCGTGGCTGCCACGCTCGTCGACCGAGCGTTCGCTTTAATCGTTAGACGACCACGAGTTAGCAATAAAAACCCCGAAGATCCCGACTGTCGATCGATTTCTCGAACGCAGGAGAAAGATTTCACCGCGTTGGCGCGCGTTCGCGACGCGAGACCATCCGGAAACATCTCCCCGCTTCCGTTACCAGATGCGACGTCCGTTGGTTCCGTTCCAACGAAAGGACTCGTCCTTTTACTTTTGTAAATCGTTCGAAGCGGATGCGAATAATCGACGACCACGCGAGAACCTTTAATCGAATTCTACGTTTCATTTCCAGGATAATCGAGTGTTTCTGATGGTGCGAAAGTGTTACAGGGGATTCGATGGGAAGTTGGGATATACGTATAACTGGACGCAATCGATCATCTGCGTAGATGGTGAAGCGCATTCATTTCTTAAATCAGGTGTTCTCGTTCGCCCGAGAACTTTCACAATTTATTACCGGAAACACTTCGCCAATGTTTCTTTTCTCGCCAATCGCTGCCAGCGAACAATGATTACCTCCTTCGATCTCCTCTATAATTCCTCTGGACACCAGTTCTATCGATCGAAATTCTCCTACGTAGGGTCCACTGCTCTTCCTCGTCCACCACCCCATTCTGGACCGCCACGAAACGAAAAGACGCCAGAGAAAGAGAAAGAGAGAGAGAGACATGTAACGCGGCACGTAACGGCGTCTCGCGTAAATTACCCGTGGCCGGCACGTGATTCGGCGGTTTGCAAAATCTCGTTGCGTAAGCCGGGCACGAGAGTAAGTAGCAGCAGCTCGCGGCGCGACGATCCGCTCCGGTCCCGATCCGGTTCGGAGAAGTACCTCGCCGGGCGGGTCGATTACCGAAATAATCGGTCGTTGCAAGGGAGCAACGCCTTCGGTACGCGCGATCCGCTAATATCCGTCGCCTCCTTATGGTCTTGCACGATCGCGACGTCGGCCTTTGCATAACGCGAGAGACGAGGCGGGCGGCGGCGTCGAGCCGAGCAAAAAGGAGTCCAGAGGAGAGAGAGAGAGAGAGAGAGAGAGAGAGAGAGAGAGAGAGAGAGAGAGAGAAAGAAGAGAAAAGATATCGTGCAAGAGACACCAGGACCTTTTAGGACTGGTTTCAGTTCGTTTCGCTCGCTCCCTCCCTCTCTCTCTCTCTCTCTTCTTCTCTCCGTCTGCACGAACAGTGCGAGCAAAAGGGTGAGAGGGAGAGAGAGAGACCGTGGGAAGCACGAACGATATGCATACCCAATGACCGGATGACCTTCGCCCGTTGCATAAAGATGCCTTTAATTGACGGCGCACGCGAAAACACGTTCGCCGGTGCTCGATAAAGCTACCACGGACCACCTCGGAGCCTTTAATTCGCTTAAGAAGCACAAAGAGACGGAGAAACCGAGCAGAAAGACCAGCGGACACGTTCGCGCGTGAAATTCGACCGGGTCCGACCGGGTCACCCCGGAGGCGCCTACTCGTTTCGAGCACTTCGATGCGTCCACCCTCCTTCTTCCCGTTTCCCGCTAACTTTTCCTGCTCCGTTCCAACGATTGTCCAGATAAACAGGGGAAATTGCTAAATTCTTTCTACTCTCCCTTAACTATCGCATCGTGAAATAACGAGATTTCGTGAAACTGAAAGCGTGCAGAACATTGTTAACTATCGTATAGCTGCGTCCATTCGTTCGACGCAACGGACGTTTTCCTGTTTGTTTTTTTTTTTTTTTCACGTTACCACTCGTCGCGACGCAATTACCAAAGGAGACACCCTCGTTTCTGTTATGTTGCATGCGACCAGGAAGCGGATCACTGCCAGCGAGCCCCGCGGACAGCGGAGTCAGCGACGTCGAGTCCAGCACGTCCTCCGGCGGTAACGAGGACGCGAATCTCTTACTGAAAGCCAGGCTCAACCCGAACTCGTCCCTTCAGCCCAGTCTGGCGTCCCATCATTCTCACTTGTCATCAGGTAAGCCGATTCTTTAAATCGACCCAGACGCCTAGACCGACGTCTTCTCCATAATTCACGCGATCGATAGTACCGATCCTCTCGATTCTCTAGCATAAATCATTCACCCGCGCTGATCCGACTTGTCGCGGTAATTAAAGAAAAATTCGAACGGTTACTCGATCCTCTTCTGGTTAAAATAAATCGAGGTCTACGAATGGAATTGAGGAATGGATAGAAGCAGGATGGAATAACCACGTATGCGTAGAGACGAACAGTTTCTTATTGAATATCTTAATCGATTGTCCGACAGCAGCGCTTGGCAGGTCAGCCTGTCACAGTCCTGGCGTTTATCCGTCGACGGCGGGCTTCCTGCCGCCCTCCTATCATCCTCATCAGCATCATCCCTCCCAGTACCATCCGCACAGAGGGAGCTCGCCCCACCACCAACACGGGAACCACGCGATGGGACCGACAATGGGACCACCACACCATCATCATCACCATCAAACGCAGAGTCTACAACACTTGCACTACCGTCAGCCTCCTACACGTAAGTTCGCTGTTTTATTACTCCCTTTTGTGTTTTCGTCTATTTTCTCTTTCTCTCTTCTCAACGATTATTTCGCGCCCCTACGAGTGAGAGAGAAAATAAAGGTTTGCAAACTTTGTAAAATTGGTACCATTCTCGAGGAATTGTTTATCCTTTGCGATCGTTTAGTTTAATAGAAAGATTAAATTGGAAAGAAAACGCTGCGCTGTCTCGTACGATCGTCGTCGGAGGGAAAGGGAAACGAGACACGCTCGGCTGTGCGCGATTCAAAAGCGCGGAGGCCGCCATGCTTTTTCCTCGAAGAGCGCGAAAATAGAAATTGAACGAGAGACGGCGATGCACGAGACGCGTTTCATTGACCTCGTTTCCACGGGCTGAGATTTCGACGGTGTTACCAGACGATCGCGACAGAAGCCGGGCAATAAATCAGTAATTTCAGTATCCCGCGGCGATATCGGGAGATTCGATAGTCGTGACGCAACGTCGACGAGGCTCGGGTTTATTTCGGCTCGTCTGGTATCGATTAATCTGGACAGAGCGTGGAAAGCGTCTCTCTCCCCTTCTTGGCTAATTGTTCCCGATAAATAATTTCGTTGGAAAAACGAATCGATCCGGTAACGACGTCGCGACGTTTCCGTTTAAATGCACGCGTTAACAAGGAATAGAAACCCTGTTCGCTTCCTCGAAGTTAATTAGCAAGTTCACGGCAGTTGAGACGCGATTGCAAATTGATCACGCGTCACCCTTCCGGCATTATCGTACGATGTCTACCGATAACAATAGCGTAAGGACAGGCCGCGGCGATTGAAATGCGCATTTATGCAAAGATACCGGTGCAACTGCACGTCGACGGCTGAACAGAAAGAAAGGTAGAAGGGGGAGGGGAAGAAAAGGGAAAAGAACGCGAGTCGATAGGTTAGCGAAAAACAGCTCGTAACACTTTAGCGGAACAGCCGCGGCGTTCTTGCCCATTCGACCGCGTTGCGAATCCCAATAAATACCACTAATCCGTGGACAAGTCTGTCATCGTTCTTCCTTTCGACCTATAAGCCTCGTGTTCCGCGTATTAGCTGCGTTCCCCGGTTGGAAACCGCAGAACAGATGTCGGCGAGAACAGTCGCACGAAACAAATCGAAATCTCGCCAGCGAGTACGAGCGAACCGACGACGAGCGTGGCGCTCGGTTATATATCGGTCAAGCCAAGCTCGTGCTCAATTTCCACGTAACCCATCGGCAGTGAACGTCGGTAGGAGGAAGTGCGGCGTCTAGCGGTGTCTGGTCGGGCGAAAACGATAGACGGAGACAGAGCCGCGACTTCCTCGTGGCGGCAGGTACATTAGATGCAAAGTGAAAGGAGTAGCGAGTTTCCTGCGAGGGCTCGTCGCGTGGTCTATCGGAGAGACGACTCTACCTGCGCCTGGGCCCCGTCATCCGCGTCGGCAGAAGTCGCGACGACGTCGACGTCAGCCGAGCGATTCGTTCTCTTGACCCACTTACTTTTCCCTGATTCGAACGGCCCAGATTCGCTTCCTGGCCGCCGCGCACGCGCGTACGCGATACGATCGACTCGATCCGATCTCCTCTTCTTCTTCTTCTTTTTCTGCTTCTTCTACTTCTTCCTCGAGACCATTACTCTTTTTCTCACTCTCCGTTCGAACCGCGATTTTCTCCCGCGCGATTTCCCTTTCGAGCGAACGTTCTCTCTCTCGCTCGCAGGGAAAATCGCGTATTAGCAGATCCCTCGCTCGTTATTGTGTACACTCACAATGGGAGATTAGAATTTAGTATTCAATGAGAGCCGGAGCAGCGCGAGTCCGCTTGCGTTACTTTTTAGTGGAGCAGAAAAAACAACAGGCTACGACCGGCGTACACTTTCCTCCTCGTAATTAATTTACTTTATTATTAGAAAATTGCCGCTCACTGAAACGCATTGATAGGTAAGCACGTAGAAAATTACCATTGACAACTTTCTTCGCGTATCGTCGTGAAAGTATACGGTCGGTTTGTTTACGGAAACAGAGAAAAACGAATGCTAACTCGGTTATAAAGTCGCGAAGGAGCAACGAGATAATTTGACGAGAGACTTTTACGACTGCGCCAGGGAATAAAGGAACAAGAGAGAGGGGGATCGGCGAGATTTCACGAGGTTCTCGAAATTTACGGCGAGAGGATCGACAAAGCCCGTTGGCGGTCTCCGAATTGCGGTAATCGCGCGCAACTCGCAGTTTCGATCGCGTTCGACGAAACGACAGCTGAGTTCGTCGGGGCGCGCGCACACCTGGCCGCGTCGTGATTTCAGGCAGCCGTGCTCGAATTGGATCGCCGCCAAGGTTGCACCGCGAGCCTCGCTCGAAAAACAAAAAAAAAGAAAAGAAATAAAGAAAGAAGAAGACTGGCCGCGAGCGAAAACCCCGTCGCTGGGCACGTTCCAGCCGCGGTGAAATTCTTCTTCGTTCGATCGGACGATCGACGATCGCGTAGTCTAAGAGACACACCGGAAACGGGAATCGCGAAACGCGATTTTTCTAAACAGTACCGGTGCCCGTCGATCGGTGGCGACACTGATCCCTCTCTCTTTCCCGCCGCGTTGGTTAACCGACTGTAGAGGAAGGTCTGTGCCGGACTTTCCCTGATTGAAAGTGCTCCTCGAGCGTGGCAACGCGTTTAACCCCGTTTCTCTTCTCACGAGTTATTGAAAACTCGTCTCCGTTTTTTTTTTTCCTACGACCACGACGCGGCGCTCCTTAAGAAGGATTCGCGGCGCGAAGAACGACGCACGACAGGCATCGCGAGGAATATAATCGTGACGATCGCGCGCGTCGAATCGAAGACCACCGGATCAGCGTCGCGTTCCACGTCGTAAAAGTGATCGCTTAATTGGGGACGAGCAGCTGAGGGAAAATCTGTGCCTCGGAATGAAATATCGTCGCTCGCCAGGCGAAATCTGTCGACGTCGCGGCGTTCACCCGGCAATCATTTAATTGGTACGAACAGCTGCTGCCGGCGCGAAAAGAGCGGCTCACCGCGAGGTGGGTAAGCAGCGTGGAAAAAAATATACAAGCGGGCACGCAAGGCTTGGGGGATCGCTGCGCGCGTAAACCGCGTGGCGGGTCAAGTCGCTCTCGGGCAACGCGAGGCGGAGAGGCTCGACGAGTAAAAGTGTGCCGGATTGTATAATCGAACGTGAATAAGCAAAATGTTACGCCATAGCGATTTGGTAACTTCGCGAGGCCTACACCTCCCCCTCCCTCGCCCAGCCGCCGGCCGTGTTCCCATTGCGGTGCCCGACCACGGTGGACGCGAGAACTCGGCCGAGGGAAAATTCAACCTGCTCTTAAAGGGCCCACCGATCGTTGCAGGACTCCCGTTCGTTGCCAGGCCCGATCGATTTACCCGTGGATTGCGTTACGTTCGAGATACGACCGGATCGGTTTTTCTAACTACGTCCCCCGTTCCGTATCCATAGGTCGTATGCTAATTTCCAGCCGGCGTTGAAAACCGTTTAGGCTCGAAACTATCGGTCGATCTTTCGCGGTGGTTGTCGCGGATCGATTAATAGGCAGGTAAGACCCGCTAACTATTTTTAGACGCGTACCGGAAAATCGCGCGTAAACAAGGAACCGTGTAAACGCGTGCGGAGGAATGCCATCGGTTATACGCTGGTACGTTCTAATTTTTTTTTTTTTTTTTTTTTTTTTGTTTCGTTACCGATTACGCGTGCGTACGGTACTTATGTAAAAACGTTGTATAAAGCTATCGCCGCTCGATCGTACGATCGAGACGGTGTAAAAAGAGTCTCCCGAGCCGGGCACGGCTCGTCGAAGAAAATCGGTGGCGTAAAAACCGTATGACACTGTTGTTCGTGTTTACGTCAATTAGCAATTCGACTCGGTAATGGTAATTGCCGTTTTCCTGTATCGGTTATACATCGTTACGAGCGGCGTTCAGATCTTGAAAACGAAGTTACGAGATTTCCGTGAACCGTACGAAAGCACGGAGAAACCATCTCGCCGTAAGAAGGATGTACTTTTCAATAGAAAGTTGTCCCGTTTGCTATTCGCTTTTTATTTCCGCTCGCCGCGATCTGAATAACTGTCTCCCCGATCGGAGCGCGCGGCGGTAAGGTTTGCTCTTGACATGAAATATCGTTCGTGTTCGCTTACGCAGGCGGTGAGGTGAGACTAATTAAGATCGACGAAACGATTAAAAGGTTGCGTCGGCGTACGTGTCCTTAGATCGGTCCCTCGCCGGTGCAGCCTGCCCCGTTTTCCTCTGAAATCCGGATCCGGGCCGGGTGCGACGCGAACTTTCGCGCGTTTGCCAAGTGGCGCGTCGTTTTCCCCGCGATTTTGCCAAACCAGACCCGCCATCGGGGGCCACCTCTATCTAGAGCGACGTGTACCAGATAAACATCGGAAATAGCCAAGGAACCCCACGACCAGTGCGAACGATGGATCGTTAGCAGTAGCAGATGGATCGAGCTAGGCGAGCGTTACGCGACGAACCTCGCGTTAAAACGGGTGAAAGCAAACGACGAAAGAAGGAAAAGGTGATCTCTCGCGCGCGCTCGCGGCACAGCGTCGAGGTGAAACGCGCGCGGCGGACGAGAAGCGATATAGTAGGCGCCATCGCGCGACCGGAATAGAAACGCGGCGAAGAATAGGCGTCCGCGGGTTATTTTCGAACGGATGATCATCGAGCCGCGATTCGCGCGATCGCCGGCGCGGGGCGACGCGTGAAAGACCCTTCGAGCACGCCGGGAACGAAACGTTTCGCGGCTCGCGCCGCTCGATCGCGACGTGGCACACATTTTTAATGCTGAGGACGCGAGCCGTCCCCGCAAACCGTTACAAGGTTCCGCGCGAGCCGATCGAGTCCCGATCGACCCTTCCATCGCTTGACGCTCGACTGCCAACGTTCCGTCGAATCGTTCCCGTTTTCCCCTCCGCATCGATTTTCTTCATTTTCTCGCAGGGAGTAAGCGTATCCGAGAGAACCGCGGCTTGGCGTCACCCGTTAGGAATGAGAAGAAGGGTGCAGGTCTATTTGCGCGAACGGGGTAGTAAGTGCTAGGGAACCGCGACGTCGCCTAATATCGTACGCGCGTACCCGTTTCTGCGGAATGCGCGAAGAAAATAATCGAAGTTGGAGTAGGAAGAGCGATACGATAAGTTCAGAGTGACGAGTATCAGGAATGCGGTGTTCGATCGAACACGCGTGGGAAATAGACTTATTATTCATGCTCGTCGATACTTTTAACCGTGACTCGATTAAAAGCGAAAGAGAACGGGGGAAAAAGAGAGGGACTGGAAGAGGGGACGTTGGCCCAGGTGGATTTTAATGGGTCTTTGTCGCGCGAATCACCGTGCTCCGCGTCGAATATATTTTTATCCCGTCCCGGTGAAATCTCGCCGCGCGTCGTACGTGTCATAAAAACGTAATCGGTGTAATTCCCGTGGAGAGCACCGATCGGATCGGGAGAACGCGGCGGGGAACGCTCGTTTTCGATGTACACAGGTAGAGCATACGTAACCAGCCGGGCAGTCGCATGTGTCAAGGTAACGTCTGTTTTCTCATTAGAATTTATGAATATTAACAAACACGATCGGCTGGAAATCGATTACCATTTTAATTGCGGCGACCACCGCCGGGGATCAACTTGCACTTACCGCCGAACTGTTTTTCCTCACATTTCTCTACCGCTAGGTAGTAATACGGTTACGATCTAACACTTTTAGCAGCGAGTCGGGTAATATGCTATTGGCAAAAACTTGGATACACCGCGCGCGTAACACGCGATGTCGTATCTATCTTCACGTATCGGAAACTGGAGTACACCTATCGCGAGCAATCGTCGAGGTGCGAAACAATTCTTTATTTAGGCTACCCCTCTCCGGCTCCGTTTATAAATACCGCGAATTTCCATAAACATCCGCAATCTATTTGTGTCGCGTTAACGTAAGAAAAGAAATTGCAGTGCAGATAAGAATACTTGCGAGAGGTAAGCGGTACGTGTTGCGTGCACGAATGGAGGGGCGAGCTTCAGCGATCGAGCGCGTTGCCATTAATCCCCAACCTCTTTTTGCCTCCCCCGCGGCTCGAGATACGCGCTCGGAAAAAACAGTCGGGAGTGATTTCAAACTTATTTCTGGTCGAGTAGAACGCGCGATCTGTACCGGTCGTGTGACCAACCGGCGAGTTTCTCGCAACGTCGCAATTCCTTCCTTCTTCCTCCACCTCTGGGTATTTTTTCCGCCGGTGGCCCGCGAGGGAAGCGATGCAGGAAAACGCGGACGTTCCGGCGCGCGCGGAGCCACCTCGCGGTTCTCGAGGATGTCCTGGTTGCCCTAGATCAAGTATTCGCCGGGTATTTTTAAAAAGATCCGTCGGACGCGACGTAACTTAAAACGCGAACGCGCTTCGCCGGGTAAGAAGACGCGGACGGGGGGTAGATGAAGGGGCGCGCTGTATCGAGGAAATCGAAGAAAAAAATAGAACGCCCGCGATCGATGTCGAATAACAAAGCGGCCGCTCGAGACCGCTCGACCAGAGAGAAAAACACCGACAGAACGCAGTTGACTTTTCGATTCGTCACGCGATTCCGATGATCTCCTTCATCCGGAACCGGACGACCGCCAACTATTGCGAGCGATCACACTTTTTGCTATCCCCGCGAGGTTTCTCGCCGCGATGGAAAGCGCAACTGTCTCTTGTCTTCCTCCGCTTGATAATTCAGCTGGTTCCCTCGACTCTACGGAACCGATGGATACTGGAAAGTGGATCGAAATGAAAACTATCCCTGAACCAAACTGTTCCATCAAGTACGCGTTACTTTCAACAGTTTCTAATTATAAGGAAAATTCTAGTCGCACGTGTTTCTACTAATCTTTGTAATAGCGGTGGAAAAACGCGAGTAGTGCTTACTTTGATGGAAAGCTGTCATTCACTCGACTGTCGCCACTCCAACAATGTATAGCCGAGATAAGCAGCGGTTTATCGTTCCGTTCGCACAGTCCCGCGGGCCAAGTTTCAAATGCGTTCGCGTAAAAACCGTTCCGCTGTGGAGAACGGAAAAAGAACAACCCGGTGGATAGAACGTTTCAGATAAGATATTAGAGGGTGGCACTGTCATCGCGATACAAAGCAATTTGTCGTCGAATCAGCCGCGGCGATAACGAGCGAGCGGACGGGCGCGCATCGACAGGCGAAGCCTCCCGATTAAGATGAGAGACGCGGGAATGTCGTTTCGCATGCAGAGGCGATAGAAACGGAGCCACTTACCGCGGCTCGTTATCAAGCGCCGCGAAACCGGTCCCGCGCGTCGAGATTCATTCCAGATCGGAATCAGCCGACGATACGATCGACCCGCCGGTTTCCTCGCGGTGGCCTCCTCGGCAGGGCGAAACGACGGGACTCGGGGACGGGACGCGCGACGAGAGATATTGGTCGCGATATTTCGGTCGCCCCAATAAATTATAGCGAAGGCGGGTCGTATTAAAACGAGCAACGACGCGAGAAAAATCCGGGTGGAAACGAAGGTTCCATCCACGGCGGTGGCGCGTCGTTGCGTCGAAAGGGACGCGCGCGTGTTGTTACGTAACGCTTCGCGTAGCAGCGAATAGCGGCGGGTAAAAATAAAGGAACGAAACGCGATGCAGAGTGGATTCTGAGTATAGACTGGGTCTAGGTCTAGGTCGACTAGGCGGGGCGTATGGTTATATACGTACGCTCTCGTCCGTACGGTACTTCATTTCCTCGCGCAAGTTGATCCTCTCACTCTCTCTCTCTCTTCGATCGCGATTACTCTCGAAACGACTCGATTCCGTTTGTCGCGTTCGAATTAATTCTCGAATACCTTCATTCTATCTGGATATCTACTAGATTTTCCAAAAATCGAACGTCAAGCATGTTATTCGATTTTAATAACAGAGCAACGATTTTTTAGCTTTGGCGTTTGTGCTTTTAGTAGCTTTTACCGGGACGCATGATTCCGCGTAAAGCGTTTCACGTTTATCCGACAGAATTCGTGGACGAGAAAAACAAAAACTACCAATATGCAGCGACATTCAGTATTCAACGTTTACGCATAAAGCATCGTGCCATTCGTCGGGGTAAATCGTTACATTGTTAATGCTCTCGACAACACGGTGGCAGAGAGAGAGAGAGAGAGAGAGAGAGAGAACAAAACTGTGTGCTCAGCTTGTGCGCGACGGGTAAAATGCTCGGAGCCAGCCGCGTTACGGTAACTAAACAAATTCCAGACGCGAATTAACATAAAGCAAACGCAAAGTTAACGTGTCGTAAACCCGTCGTCCGGTCTCACGCGGTAACTCGAACGCGAAAGTGCGCCGTAGTGCGTTTCCTTAACTAAATAGCCGCCGCTCACCTCGTTTCACGCCACGAAGAGAGGAAAAGTCCCGAGCGTGGCCGAGCGCGGTCGAGAGCGCAGCGGGCGAGCAAGCAAGCAAGCAACCGAGAGCAGGTGCAACAAAGGCGGCGGGCAAAAACAAAAGGAGCGAAACGCGCGCCGCGGCTGAGGCTAGGCTAGGTCTAGGTGTAGGTCTAGGTCGACTAGGAAGGGGTGCGCCGGTCTACTTCCTGGCCTACTACCGAGGAATCGCCTTTTCCGTGGACACAGCGCTCTATTCAACGCGGCATCTCGCCGCGAAACTCGATATTTCCGTGAAAGACCGCGTACCTACGTAACGCTGCCCATTGTGTGTACCCGCCGCTGTTATTTCCAAATAGAATATACATATCACGGAAATTCCTCGCGTCTAGCCGACCGTAAAATGCAGCTGTTTCTGTATGCACCCGTGCACCTACTTCGGAACGAGACGGTATAATATTCGTATATATAGAGACGTTGATTGTTGTTAAACGGTCGTTAATTACTTGATGATACAAAGCCGCTGTAAGTTTCCCCGTGCAGGAGTTGGTAGAATGATTAAGACGAGCCCGGGAGAAACGACGCGGGAAGCGAAAGTGTTAAAAGCGTTAAAGTGCATTCACACCGGTTGCACGTGACAGTGGTTACGATGCCATCGGGTGCTGATTAATGTCCTCTTAGTTAGCGCTCGGGAAGGAAGCGTAGACGGTGTCGGATTTTATAGTAGGCCGAGGACGCGAGGCCGGGTTTTTCAAAAAACGATGACGCGAAAGCAGGAAATAACGTGTCGCCGCGAATTCGACGCGATTTTCAAAGGGGCAATCGACACCTCGTGCAGTATTACACCAGCGTGTTGCGCACGTCCGCGTCTTTTTTTTCCATCGGGAACCAGACCTATTCAACGGGAAAACTTTTGTTCGTTGCGATTGCAAATACAAAACGTTCGATTTGTCTAATGGGAATTATCTCTTTTCAACGATCTCGTTCATCGCACGAGAGAGAGGGAGAGAGAGATCGAATCAACGGTTTGAAAAATATCAATTCCTGATAAAGCGCACGGTTTTACGTTCATTTCCCAGAGGGTGGAGTTTTTCGACTTCCTTCCGCGAACTGCCGATGCAACGCGCGTGCAGAGGTTTCCGCGTAGAGAAGGAAATTGAAAGTGACACGAACTGCGTTACAAATACTCCGGCTCGATAATAAGTGCATAGTTACTTTTAAACAGCGAGCTGCGCTGAATATTCATGAGCCCGGCGTTAAACCTCGGCATTCGTTACGATACCACGAGGGGAAGGTTATGGACTGGAATTGTTCGACCCGAAACTCTTTCCGCCGCTCCTCGAATACTTTATTCGTTCGGCTGGGCGCCTGTTTCACTTTCGATCGGTGCGCGCGCAGCACGCGCTACAGGACGGCCCGCGCACGGGACCGGAAATCGGATGGCAGTCGCACGGTTTACCGGGATACACGTGTCCGAAAACTCAGCGTGTCACCCGGTAATCGTCCTGAATACGAGAAAAGGCCAGCGCGTGCGCCCGCCTCGATTCCGCCGATGAATTCGTAAATGGCCGCGCGTCCGGAAGTGGCGCGATATTTTGCGCCTCGATTTTCGGCCCGCTACCCCCGCCGGTACGTCCCCCCTGCTGGTAGGCCAACGAAGAAGACGAAGAATCGGTGGAGATGAAAAAAAAAATACCAAGTATAAAGAGGAGGGAAGCGTATAGGGGACGGAGAAAGAGGGAAGGGAAGAAAGAAAGAAGGAGAAGGAAACGAGACACGGGTTTTACAGATAGGCAGAGGCAGAGAGGCTGGCAGCCGGGCGAACAGGCAGCCGGCCAGCCAGCCAAGCCTCGCAGTGAGCGTCCTTCCTGGGTCTCTGCCCCTACCGACGTATATATGTATTGTAGTATTGTATATTTGCAGTGTACATATTATCAGAGCGGGTTCCACTGTGTGTGCACTCTGTCGGGGTCCGCGGCCGTATAGGTGCGGTGTACGGCACTCGCGCGCGAGCTATATACGTATAATCTCATATACGCCACGCCGTGCTCGTTGCCGCGTGTGTGTAGAGCGCCGCCGCCACCGCCGCCGCCGCCACCGCCGCCGCCACCGCCGCCACCGCCGCCGCCGCCGCTGCCGCCGGCAAAAATGCATAGCGCTGTTGCACCAGACGGTTCTCAACCGGACAGACCTCTCTCTCTCCTTCTCCGCGCTTTTTTCTCCCCCTTTTTTTCTCTCCCCGTCCCGCGTGTAAAAGTCATCATCACTGGCTGATCCAGCTTATCGGAGAGGAGACGGTGAGCCGAATCGATTGCCCGGAGGCGAGGGCAGGGAGGAACCGTTCCCCGCGAGCTCTGTCGACCGGCAAATCCGCGAGGAAAATATTTGCGACGCGCAGATGATGTTACCACGATAAAATTAATCGGTGCAAAGGATGAGACAAGCGTGCCAGGGAGGAGGAAAACTTAGCGAGCGGCGAATAAACGATGCCTCCTTCAAGGTCTTCGGCTGGCGAAGGTTCGAAGACCACTATTGCGCCACGTCAGATTTGCTCGTCTTTTACCCCCTAATTACTCGCGCGCTGTTCAGTTACACGTAGGTACTTGCATATCTGGCTTGTGTAACAGGTTCGAGGGAATATTAACGTTAAACTACCGAGCTGATTCGCGAGAATTGACGCGAGAAAGGTACGCGTTATCAGCGTCATTAGCAATAACAGGTACACGTGGTAACGGGATGAAATTTTAGCATCGAATCTCTCGCTCGAATCACTGCCGCTCGCAAATATTTTCGATCTCTCCTCCGACAACCTCCTCTGCCAGGCACACGTGGAATCTAAACGCGGTGAGAACGGCATCGCTTCTCGTACTTTCCATTCGACGGTGACGCATTCGTTCGATTCGTCTGCGAATTACCGCGGCCTCGATAAGCCGGTTACCGTTCTTATCGTCACGGCGATCGAAACCGATAACAGGTCTGAACGAGATTCGGCAGCGACAGAAGTAGCCTCGCGTCGAATCGATTAGGGACGATCCTCGTTGAAAATATCGGCCCGCTTCCTCGTACGTTTCCACGAATTTCGATCGAGTAGCTCGCGACGCTAATTACCAACGAAAACATTTTCACCGTCTCCCGGTGTTCTCCCGTGCAAATATTTTCCGTCCGCCGAGCGCAGCCGAGTTTCACGCGTGTTCCTTTTAAAAAAAACGACGCGTAGAGGCCCCGGTACGTACCCGGCTCCGTGTCATGAGGATCGCTTTGCTTATTCCTATTATACTAGCTCGCGCACGCCCTCGCATGTGCGCGCGTACACGTGCAGAAGGTGGCGGTGTGCGATGCACACGCATACGCGAGCCTTCGTCGAGGGAAGAGGAAGAGGGCAGATCCGCGTGGAACAGAGAGGGTTCAGGCGGCGGAGGGGCCAGAGCACCGTGGCAGGGCGAGGGGGGAAGGAGGAAAGAGCTGCAGCTAGAGTACCACGCGAGTATAACGCCGAAGGCACGTATCGGCGGTTTTAGCGAGGTATAGACGGTGACCTTGTCGCCGGCAATTCACCCCGTCTGTCTCTCCTTTCTCTCTCCCTCTCTTTCTCTCTGTTCGCGCACACCGCCTCCCCTCTGTGTATCTCTCTCTCTCTCTCTCTTTCTCCTTGCGCCTCCCTTTCTTTCCCTCCATTGACCCTCTCCGACACTCTCCGCTCCACCACGAAGCGTCGTTTCACGATGTCGCGCTCTACCACCCCTCTTTTCTCGTCCTCGTCGTCTGCCTCTTCTTCCGTCTCCCCGCGATCCTGTGATCGCTCCGTCCTCCTCGCGCTCCATTCTTCCACGGATGCATCGTCGAGCAACGTCGTCCTCGTCGCACTCGTCACGGACTACGTCACTCTCCCGACGTTTTCTCTCTTCCACGCACGCGCGCGCGCGGTTGCCTCTCGCTCTTCCTCCTTTCTTCTCTCTTTCCTCTCTTTCCTCCTTCCTCCATACCGCGTTATTTCGTCGAACGTTCTCTCCCCGCGGCTGGTATATACGATCTTTTATGTGTGACAATGTCCTTCCTTCTTCTTTCGCACTGGGCTCTTTCGATCCTTCGCCGCGTAATACAAAAGTGTTCCTGCCGCAAACTTCTTCCACGTTCCTCGCCGAGTTGCGTTCCCCGCGTCGCGCCCTCGTTAAAAATCGAGCGGCCGCTCTATATATCGTATCCTGCCGCTCGCATGCATAATCGCATTGGTTCTCTCTAGTTCCCCGATACAAAGGGAATACGAACGATTCGCAGTACAAGTATAAAGATTCTAGCGCGAATTCGGTTTAGAATACTTCCAACCAGAATACTTGAAGCAACTTTGTTGTTTCCTCGCTTTCGTATCCGTTCGGCTACCACCCCACCTCGTTTGGCCACGTTGCCTCCTCGTACACGGAAACGTTGTCTCCTTCTCTTGCTCGCTTGCCAACGAGCGAAAGATTCCCCCGCGTTTGTGAATCGCGAACTCGCCGGGTATTTGCATACGCGCAATATAAAATCCCGCGTGCGTGTGTACGTTCACTTTCATTCGCGTACACGGGTGCTTTCTTCCGCGTGGCCTTTCTCCGTCCCTTTTTCTTTTCCTCGTTCCGTCCTCTCCATCGATCGGACTCGCGTGCATCCAACCACGGCCGCGGACTTATTTCCCTTCTTCGATTCTCGTTATCTCCGTGACAGGCCTTCGACACTGTTCCCCGGAACGGTCCCAGTTCGTTCCATATATGTGTATACCGCGTGATCCGCGTGCAAGCGTACGTACACGTACAAAGGCAACCCGGCAGAAAAACGCTGATCGACTTTTACGCAACGGCTAACCGTTACATACCTACCATATTTATGTAACGACACGCTAGAAAATTTTCGTAATCAATTTCCATGAATAATCGAACAAATCGGATTTCGTAATCGACTCGCTCGAATTAATCGGAAACGCTGGTCGCCTTCAATAATAGCGACGATAACAGGAAGGAAAAAGAATACGACGTCGCGAGATAGACGCGTACGCGCGAATATATTCCTCCTTCTTCGTAATATCTACAAGCCTCCGCGGCGTTCCGCTCTTTTATCGTGGCTCGTTTGACGAACGGACGCGAACAGTTATCGCGCGAGACCGGCGAAGAAGATTAATCGAGGGAAAAGAGTAAAAGGGGTTACGCAACGCCGGCGCGAATCGCGAGCGACGAAAAAAGTCTGTTCTCATACCCACCAGCCCGGAGCACCCGTAGACCGTGTGACGCAATCCTTTGACGATCTTTACTCTCTCCGCGGGTGTACAGAAGCACTTCCTCGATAATACCACGTCTCTCCTCTGATCTCGCCGCGTTCCAATCGTTATAACGCCTCCTCCTCTCCTCTCCGCGGCATCTCACCGTTCTGTAACCCCCCAAGGGAAAGAGACTGCCGAGCACAGAGCACACGATCACGCGTGAGCACGTGTGCGTTCCTCACGCGTAACGTGCGTGAACCGCGCTTGAAAATTGACAATTTCAAATGATTCATTTCCGGCGCTCTGCTCCACTCCGCTCCGCCCGATGGCGACCGACCGAGAGGCGTCGGTCCTCTCTGTTCTCTCGACGCGTTGTTCCAGTCGACGCGCAGTATCTCCAGCTGTTATATCGCTTTCGAGAATGAAAATCTCGTTACTCGTCCGCGACGTCTCACCTGAAACCCAATTCTATTCTACTTTCGATCATCGATCGCTCATCGGTTCGTCTCGCGAAACGTTACGAAGATGCGTCGTTCACGTTCAGCCGAAAAAGCCGCGTTTCTTCTTTACCGCTACCTTAGGATATATATTCGTGCAGGAGTACACTCGGACTTTTCGATTTTTGTCCCTTAAAAATCGAACCACGCCGGGACGGTGAAACAAAGCAGAACCGGGAGGCCGTACGGAGAGCGAGATAGGAGATGAAAGGCAACGCGTAGGGCAGAGACAGGGGAGCGAAACTGGCAAATGGGAAGAGAGACGGGTGTAACGGAGAGCGGAACGTCGAGGAAGCGAAAGAGCGAGAGAGCGGAAAAGAGACGTCGAGATGGACGCGCCGGTCCAACCGAGGCGGGTCGGTCTCGGACGCAGAATTCACGCACACACGTTCGCGTCTAAATATAATGCGCACCGTGTTGCAAGGGGGCGAGAGCACGAGCACACGACCGACCGACGGTCTCTCCTCGTCCGTGGCTGTCGCGTCCGCCCGTTCGTTCGTTCGTTCGTTCGTTCGTTCGTGGCACTCGGTGGCGCGAATGCACGCAGCCGCATCGTCGGTGCATACTGCACGCACACGCGACGTTACAGCCAGCCTAGACCTAGACCCACTGAGCTAGCCTAGACCCGCGGATATATATGGTCTGGTGGGGAGGAACAGGAAGATGCGGGAACGGGCGGGGAGAGGGGGGGCTGTCTCTAGTACTATCGGAGAAAGTGAACGGGCATCAAGTGCGGACGCGGTAGTTCCGCGCGCACGAAACATTTCGCGTCACGCGATCCTCCCTCCTTCTTTATTAGTTCTCGATTCTTTTTCTATCCCCCCGATTTTTTTTCGAACACGCGCGAACTGCACCTGCCATTATCAATCATCGAGACATTCCGAAATTGTACATTTACGGAACGAGAATGCACCGCCTCGCGCGTATACCTTAGCGATGCGTCACGCGTATTTGCACAATCGTTGCGTTGCACCTTACGCAAACTTCATTTTTTATTTTATTATATTTTCGTGCCCGCTATAATTCGTTCTTGTAGCGGTGAAAGTACTTCTTCGGTCGTTTAAACGACGATTTTTCCTGTTTACTCTTGTTTCGACTACTGTCAACGAGATACATAATCTCCCTATCCGTATATATAATGGAACACCCATCTGCTTTACATATTATTATAACGGAAACCTACGCCAGTATATACGACCTTGCCAACCAACTGGCCGAGAAACATCGTTTCGTGACATAGAACGCGGGCCTCAGGACCCGTTGTCACCTCTTCCAACACCGTGCGCGACGTGGCTACCGTATTTGGTACTTTTCACCGAGGCGGCCATATTTTCTAACATCGAGACTTCCCGGAAACCGCGTGGAGAGATCACGCGCTTTTTCCGCCGGATTTCCAACTTCCATCCTTTCCTCTCCTCTTTCACTGGGTTATGTAATATCGCGAAACATGCGAGTGGACACGTTCGACCAACTTATTTACATTCACGGTGCAATCATTATCTTATTATTGTAATTATTCCAGCGACAGATAAGACGCTCCTTCCACGCGATCCGTGTCAATGCCACTGACCCAAATCATTTCGCCGGATCGTTTTATCGACACTTGGTTCCGTGGGAGTAGGGGAAGCGGTGTAGGCAAGGTTTTGGCAAATTCTTTTTTCGGGCCCGGGTTATCTCGCCGACAAGATAACGTCCTCTGAATATCAAGAGTGCCACTACTGTCCCTGCGACAGCGTAGATCTTGTACACCATTACGGGTACGTCGTGTACGTTGTTATCAGATAACTCTTAATATCTTCGAGAATGCTCGTCCATTTTCGCTGCTACTGTCGTTCGCGATCACCCAAAGTACACCAGCGATACTGCCTCAACAAATATCGTCTTATTAGATTCTTAAATGCGTCACTTTCATTGCGAAATTTACCAACGAACCGATGATTTGTATTGACGAACGTGTGCAAATGCGAACACTTTGTAACGAAAGTGTTGAACAACCTAGAGAGTACTTAAGTCGTTTTAACGAAAGACGCCTTTTGGCCGAGGATACCTACGCGTCTGTCTTCATTTCCTCAATGATTTCTTCCCGGAAAGGACTACTCGAGATTCTTTCTTTCAACGACGGTGGTGTTGAACGCCGTGGAAAAGTGTTCTCGGGGAACTGGACGCGAAAATATACGCGTTACGGGCCGAAAATAAATCAAGCCAGAACGGGTCGTGGTGGCTCGTTACGCTCGGATCTCAATTAAGAGGCGCGAAATCAAAGGGTCGAAGTTCCAGTTCCCTTGGCCGGTGCCTGGTAACGCTCTGCTCCCTGTCTACCAGACAGAATTTATACAGACCGACACTTTTGCCTCCTCTCGGACGAGAAGACAGCGGCATTACCTTCCTCCCGCCTCTAAATTCGGTATCAGCCGACCATTAAATATCCTCGCGGGTATTTTGCGCCACGAAACGTCTCTTTCCCTCCCACTGGCTCACCCCTGCGGTCGTGTGTCTGCCCGTTCCCGTTGGTTCTCTTCGAGGAGGCGCACTCTGTCTCTCTCTCTCTCTCTCTCTTTTTCTTGCTCGTTCGCTCGCTCGCTCTCTTCCTCTCTTTCCTCGTCTGCTTGCAAGAAGTTGCGCCCACCGAGAGTGCGCGCACGATGGTCACTGACCTCGCACACGTCGTGTCCGCGACGACGGAAGAGGAGTCACGCATTCTTCCCATTCGACCGTCGTCGTCTTGACCTTTGTCCGCTGGCGTACGAAAAGAATGCGTGCGACGTAGGCAGCACACGCCGTTGGATTGGATTGGTCCGGGTATAGACACCTCTTTCGCTCGCCGTTCGACGCCGTTTCTTCTGCTTCTGGGTGTCCTTAAACTATCCGCGGTCCACGGATTCGGTATACATATACAGAGCAAAGCTGAAATTCGCTCAGGTGTATCCTAAACTTGCGTAACCGATCCTAACTATGCCTTTTTGTGCTTTCCTTTTTTTTTTCAATAAAAGACTTCGACCAGCGTATAAAAACGACAGAGACCGTAGATCTCGGCGAAGGGAGAAGAAGGCTACTTAGTCGTTTATTCAAGGCCCGATGATGAAACGATGCGCTGCTTTTTTATTCCCCCGATGGTCTGTCGAACGACGTCTGCCGACGACGGAGTTAATGACTACCAAGTAGCTAAGTACACGCGCTAGACCAGTCTGGAGATGCAAACGCGCGGCTGCACGCACCGCGCATTTATAATGCAGCCTAGATGCCTCGCGCGACTCGTCCCGTCTTTTAGGTTTTCAGGAATCTCGGCCGAACAGCGTCGCTTAAACGACGCACACGTCGATACGTCGTGTCTGCCTATCCGTAGAAGAGAAAAACAGTGGTAGCGGTCTCGCGTGTGCGTCCCGTCTACACGCGCACGATCGTGATGCTTTTGAATGCAACGAGGCGCTGGTTCGAAGCGTCATGTATATACAGACGTGTACGTCCACCTATAAGCAGAATAATGGGCTGCAAAGAACATAGGTGCACCGTGTTGGTCGTCGGCCGTCGTAGTGTCGGGACTTCCGGATACCAACGAGCCAGCTACAAAGAGCTACCCACCGCGATACGTGGCAGCAGGAAACTAGTAATAAGAATCCCATCGAACGATCGACGAACTCGCGAAGAAACGTATCCTGCAAACGATGCACGCTCGCGATACTTCGATCCGAAGAAATATCCACCACGACGTATGTATAGAGAGAGGCGCGCACGTTTCCCTCGTCTCTTCCACGAGTCTAGTAGGATTCATCGTCCGATTGTTAAACAGTTTATCGTCATTTTATTAATTGGCCGTGCGACGTTCGTACGCGTCTTCGTTTCAAGCGGATTGCTGGTTGCGACGTTGGTTTTCGGTTGCTCAGACTTTCCCTAGTTAGTCGCCTTAGACGCCGGCGGCTGAGAAACAAGGCTGATTCATCGGGCACCCCAGCCCTTGGTCTAACGACCTAAACCGCAAAACCGCTAACAGTAACTATTCTAACATTCGCGTGGCAGGGATCGTTGGGAATGTAATAGTCGCGATGTAACTAAATCGACCAAGTTATTTCCGTCGAATTCTAGAGTGAATATTCCCTCTGACGCGCAACATTTTCGAGAATATCCGCAGTTTCTATTCTCCCGGTGCACGTGTTATAGAGTATCTACCTACTGGTAACACACGTATCCGCGACACGTTCAGCGTCACTTCTCGGTTGCTATTTTTCCCAAGTATTTCCGTTTCGAGTGAGACGGAGCTAGGGTGTTACGGGCGGAAAGGAAGGGGAGGTACGGGCGGTTTTGCACTCGGTGGAAGAGGGAGAAAGGATCGGGCAGAGAGGATCGCGAGAAGAAGCCCACACGTTTGACGTACGTTTTATAGGCAGCCAAGGTGAACGCGTAGAAAAAGCGGCGGAGTGTTCTCCCGGACGTAAATCTCGTTCTTTTCGTTAGGCTTCGGACAGGCCAGAAGCGTTGTGGTATTCCCCCACACGGGCGTCGCCGCTTCGAGGAATACAGAAACGGCCGAGAAATAATGCGTTCCGCCCACGGTGTCTATTGCAATCGCGCTCGCGCGCACGCGTTAGCGCCCGCGCGCAACCCGGGAACGAGCATTTTTCGACGCGTCCCGTTGCCTCTTCGCGTCGAGAGATCAAAGAGCAGACTTTTACCTCGACGTCCTTCGGCACGGATCCCGACGAAAGCGAAGCTTTTCGGACTAGCCACCGTGCTCCGCGTGTAACGATCCCTCGACGCATTCTTAGCTGATATCTCCTGTCCAGAAACGCGTTTCGGAGCATCTTTTCAAGCGAAATAGAATAGGCGGAAAATATACGAGCCTACGGAGACGCAAGACCGAATTCTGATTCGCGCGACCAGTTTCAGTACACGCACGGAGCATATCGTTTTCTATTCTTCCCTTCTCGTCGCCCGTCTTACCTTCCTTTCCGGGTGCCGAAGAAACAGAACAACGACGAATTCGTACAAAGAGAGAGAGAGAGGGAGAGAGAGAGAGAGAGAGAGAGAGAGAGAGAGAGAGAAGGAAAGGAAGAGGAGGGAGGCGCGCTCGTACACACGTGTGCGCGCAAAGCAGCTCGCAATTTGAACGGGTTTCGGGGTTAAAGATAGTATCCTGAGGCAGTAGGGTAACATAATAGGCCGGGATAGGGGTCTGGTACTAACGAGAGACAGAGAGAAAAAGGGAACGGGAACAGGGAAGAGAGGAGGAGCCGGCTACACGTCGAGACGCACGCGGTGATGGCGGTAGTAGGGAGATGCAGAAGAGGAACGTGAGAAAGAGAGACAGCCTGGTCGGGAAGAGGGAAGGAAGAAACGCGGAGAAGTAAAGGGAACGCTTGAATCCATTCGCGGACGGGACAAAGAAAGAGAGAGTGCGCACAAGAGAGAAAGAGAGAGATAGAACGAGAAAGGAGACACGGTGGATGTGTGTGCAAGGCACACGGTGCATCGGACTAGCCAGTCGCGAATGGAGGTGGAGAAGAGAGGAGGAGAAGGATAGAGTAGTTAAGTTAGTCTGTCGGTCAGTGACTGCCTGACTTTCCCGGCGCAGCTGAAGGTCAACTCTCCCCTTCTCTCGACCTCATCCTCCTCGTCCACCTCCCGCTCCCACCGCCTCTTCGTCTTCTTCCTCCTCCTATTCACATCTCCACCACCCGCTGAACCGCTGCCCGTTGCTTCTCGTTCTCTCTTTCTCTCTTTCTTTCTCTCTTCTTTCACTACCACGCTTCACCACCAACACTCTTCATGTGTCCAGCCCCATCTTTATCCTCTATCCCTCCTTCTTCCTTTCTCACATTCTCCCTTCCTTCTCTCTCTCTCTCTCTCTCTCTCTCTCTCTCTCTCTCTCTCTTCCTCCCTCGACGTATTCTTCGATACGCGCGAGTATATGCACTCTCGTATACCGCTATACACATACCGCCTCCTAAATCTACATCTCTCCTCGTGTATATACGTATGCGCGCGTAGATGTGCATGCGTGCGCGCATACACAAGCGCGAATATAGTATCCACGACCGCTTTGTTTATGCCGTACGAACAGTTTCGGTGCCTTTTCTCTTCACACCCGTGTCACTCCATCCTTCTTCCGCCGGCGTTGCCCTCCTCGACGGGTTGAGGGTCATTCGTGCACTTAGGTGCACGCGGAATTCCGCCTCGAAGTCCTGGTACGTGAGAACTCGCCTTACACAGCCGCATCCTCCGCGACGTGTTCCTTTCGATTAGCTTCTCTCCTACACACGCGACATGGGTAGAGGCGATCGAAATTCACCGCTTGGAATCGTAGCTATGGGTTTTAGGCGTATCGTTTCGAGCGCCACGACGAAGCTGCGGATCATCTGGAAAAAGTAGAAAAAAAAGAGTGATGTTTGCAGTTCGTTGTTTATCGTCGATTAATATCGTACGCGTCAATAGACATTATCGCTATTGTAAATCGTCTGTGATTCTTTTTTTTCTTCCTCTACACCCTTGGATCGTGGTTACGAACAATATCGCCAAGGCGATAGCTAGTATCTGGGGAAAGAAATAACGGTGCGTTTATTGGTACAGTAACTCGTCCCAAGGAAATCGTACGATAACTCCTCGCACGTATCTGAGCCTTCAATTGGTTGGCCATACGAGTGGCCGATAAAGCCCAGCGACGGTACACATATGTATACAGAGGCGTCTTGCTAAATGACGGGTTCACGGCTATTAACGTCATCCCCGGCGTATCTGTCACTTTTCTTCGCGCTCGTTTTTTCCTTTTCACTCTCGTCCATACGCGCGTATCAACTGCCTGTAAATTGCCCGCGGATATTTTCGTCGCCACGGAAAAAATTCATATTCGCACCGAGCCGCTGCCGGTTCGCGTCTTCTTACGATTGAC
This sequence comes from Xylocopa sonorina, assembly GCF_050948175.1. Taxonomy (NCBI): domain Eukaryota; kingdom Metazoa; phylum Arthropoda; class Insecta; order Hymenoptera; family Apidae; genus Xylocopa; species Xylocopa sonorina. The sequence continues at coordinate 12,415,851 of NC_135200.1, forward strand.
AAACGACTAGATACGAGAACGAGCCGATGCTTGAAATTAATCGCGTACACACCTCTATTGGCAACGCGTCTGTTCATAGTCATTCCTCATGATCCCCTGTCATCCGCTCTCTAACGTCTCTCTCCTGCGTCTACATACGCATTTATCTACGTTCTCGCGTAGAATTTATTTTTCAAACAATTATTCGAGTCACGAGAATGTATACGAGAGAATCCGTTCGCCGTGTTACAGAGGCGCAACAGATTCTCCTCTTCCGTCGCCTTCACTTTCAGTCTACTCGCCTCTTTACTCCGTCCCACCACTACCCCTACCGATTCGTACGTTCCTGGATATCCCCACTCGGCTCGCTTCGAGATCATCACCTCCCGCTTCCCCGTTTTTTCTCTCGCGCTCTCCCTATACATATCTCCCTCCTTTCTCGCTATACTTGTACTTCCGGCCGCGAGGCTAGCGCGAAATTCTCGCAAAATAAACGGGAGTCACGGCTCCGTGGATAACTTCGATTCCTCTCGTCCCTCCACCCTTCCGCATCCCCCTTCCCCCTCCCCTGTTTTGTACGTATTTTTAACTATCGGCTCGTTACCGGCCGCTTCGCCTAAACTTCCTGCCACCGTCGTCAGGAAGAAACGATCGAATGCGTGGTCGGACGAAAACAGCGCCGTCGAAGAGGAAGCCACTTGTTCGCCTGCATTCTTTTCCTTATAATTAGCCAATTCCCTCCTCCCTACTTTTTCAACTACCGCGCGGTGCGATTAAAACGGAGGAACGGTCCTCGATTCGAAACTCTTTGGACCAAGCTTACGCAAGATCGCACTAAAAATCGCAAGAATGGCATTCATCGTAACCGAAACCGGATGATTTTATTACGTTCTCGTAAGATTCGTCCTATGAACGAGCTTTCCAATTGCGTCAAACATTCCAACGTGAATAAAAAATGGTGGTAACGCGGCACATGTCGGGGCTGCAACTCTTCTTCTATGCAAAGAGAGTGGCAACGACGGCGATGTGCTCTACGCGGCACGGAACAATCATATGTGTATACGCGATGCATCGTCTCTCTAGCGGTCTTTCCCTTCGGTGTACGACGTCCGTGGTATAGGTCAGTGAAGTAGTAGCTCCCCCACCACGCGACTCCTAGACAACGGGTCTACGATTGACTCATCTAGCCAGTCATACGGCGCGTAAACACGATCCGCTCCAGCTGTTCTCTACGCTGCTCTTTTACTCTCGATCTTCATTCTGTCTCCCTTCCGCTCCTTCCTTCTTCCTACTTCGCGTCTCTATTTTTCCTCCTATCTCGTTCCTCTGACTCCCCTCCACACCCCCTTCCTCGTGTCTTGTACAACTGATGTACGCGGATCCTGAGAACAACGGGGCGTTCTCTTTATTTTTAGAGGCACCTCGAGAATTCGGTTCCCTGCCTCCCCATCTTTTTGCCCGCCTCGTTTACTTCGATCTCTCTCTTTCCCTGCCTCTGTTCTTTTGTTTTTTTTTAACCTTCCCTCTTTGGCACCGGTTCGGAAGCAGAAAAGCTTCTCTTCAGATAGAAAAGGTATCGTTCGGCCGCGCGGCGCGCCTCCGCGGAACTACGAGGAACGACGTATAGAACGCGAGAAAGAGGAGCAGCGAACGGCTGAGGAGGGAAGCGGCAGAGAACGAGTTCCGATTTTAGCGCAGTCGCGGCGGCCTCAGAACGAGCGGCGCTATTATGCACTAGTAGCTTGATGGCGTCACCCGTGCAACCTTGGCTCGGGTCAGTCCTCTATCATACTGCAGCCAGAGTTCCCCTACCCTTTCGTTCTTCTCTCTCTCATTCTCTCTCTCCCCCTCTCTCTCTCTCTCTCTCTCTCTCTCATTCGTTCTATCTCTGTTCCTTCTTCTTCGCCTCGCGTCTCACCCTCCGTCTCTCTCTCTTCATTTGGCTTCGCTTAACCCTCTCTTTACCCGATCACCTCTTCTCCTTCTCTTCGCACACACACGGCACTGGCCACACGACCAGTGGCGTAAGAATACTTTCTATTTCGAGGCATCCCGGGAGTTCCTCGTTTTCGCGGATGCTACAATGCGATCCCACGACGAAATTTTGATCAAACTGGTACTTGGTTTCCTAAAAATCACGAGAACGAACAATAGCGAAAGCCTGAATAAATCTCTTATCCATTTCACTTACCAAACTTGTCGAGAATTTATTGGTAATTGAACAAGTGAGGAATACGGATCGACTTTAAGAAACCATCCGTGAAAGCCCTTCTTGCCGCTTAATCGCTCTAAGTGGTTGCTACTAGATGTCAACCATGCTCTTTAAGAAAGACAGTTTTCAATTTGATTTCCATCGATGGCCATGCTAATGAAACCTTCGTACACGTATGTAATTAGTTTAAAAGGAAGTACGTCGTATTAGTACCTATTACGCCCATGGCTATGTAGAATCGAGTGCTGCTGGCATAAACTCGAATCCGTGTACATTCGCATCCGTATGGGCGCGCTCGCGCCGGCAGGAGAGACGTTTCTGTGTAACGATGCGACTAACCTCCCTACCGCGGCGCGTAAACGATGTTTCCATCGTCCGTAGATCGCGTATCCGATTCGACGGGGGCACGCGTGTATATATACGCTCGGTACACGTTTCCCGTGCGCCGTGCTGTGAGCCGTGGAATCGAGATCGATCGCGACCGCCCCGAAGAAAAAAGGTTATCGAGACGGAGCCGCGAGAGCTTGTCCCGAAGCATCAATCATCCGGTGACAGAAACGGCAAAGCACCGGCGACTATGCTCCGTGAACAGCTATTAATAGTTCATTGCACGGTTAAGTACGATGTACACTTTGGGAAGCATAGCGCGAAATTCTTCTCCGTGCCGTGCGCCACGAATCGAGAACTTTAACATGATAGCCGCTACGTTTGCAGCCTTACAAATCTCGCGAAGAGAAGACAGCTAGTCCGCTAATCGTAACGCTTAGCTTAGAGCTTGAAAATACGATCGCATCCATCTCGAGATTAAAATCGAAATACCTACCTAGGTTAGTGAAATGAGTAATTAATCCGATAGCAGATGTAAAAGAAATGAATCCAATTTCCAGGCAATGTTCAGAGGTGATCAATTAGCTGGACTTAATGCGTGCGTTAAAAATCGTGTCTGTCTCGTCAAATTCCATTTTTCGGCAAACGAACGTGTCCATTCCACGGGGAAAAAGTATAACTTGATTCTCTTCGTAATTTAACTTGTTAACTACCTGCATTGCCTTCTAATGGTAGCAATTGCAGAAGCGCCAGCTGTCGGAGATCGTGCGAACTTAAATGCTGATTCTCTTACGATTATCCATATTTCATAACTATATAATTAAACTTAACATGCTATTATTATATCTAAACTAAAAACGGATCGACATCTTTATAACTAATAATGTTTCCTTCCTTTTTTTTTTTGCAGTGTCCGAGAGCTATAGCAGTTATGTGAATTCGATGTACGCCAGTGGAGCCCAGTTTGCTACCCCCTGCACACCAAGCCCTCCACGAGGACCCGGTGGAGTACCGACGAGTGTAATTCAAGCAGCCACCAGCTCAGTTTCCGACGACCTGTACCTGTTGGAGTTAGGCTTTCCTCCACGGTCGAAAAAGAATAAGCTGAAAAAACCGCGGCAAGGAGATGGCGCGGCTGTAAAAAGGAAATCTCGCGAAGGCTCGACAACGTACCTTTGGGAATTCCTGTTAAAGTTGCTGCAGGACCGAGAGTACTGCCCCCGATACATCAAATGGACGAATCGCGAAAGAGGCGTCTTCAAGCTGGTGGACAGCAAGGCGGTCTCTCGCCTCTGGGGTTTACACAAGAACAAACCGGACATGAACTACGAAACGATGGGCAGAGCCCTGCGTTATTATTACCAGCGCGGCATCTTGGCTAAGGTTGACGGACAGAGGCTGGTCTATCAGTTCGTGGACGTGCCGAAAGATATTATAGAAATCGACTGTACCGGCGCGTGAGACAAGGCTCGACCTTCGAGGGAACAGCACGAACAGCGGCGAACTCTACGGGAAAAGAGTGATTCGCGTATTCGTGCTGCGATAGTTCGCGTGAACATGTCATTGTCGTCGAGCAGCTCTTCCTGCCACAGCGTGCCCACTTGGCACACCCCTCAGACGATCTAAAGAATGCCCTCTCTCTGACTTCGTTTGTTCCTTGTATTATAAAGAAAAAAATATATATATATACTTATAGAGATATATATATTAAATCGCGAAAAAGAGCGAGTACGCGCACGCGCTCGATCGCTGGCGCGAGAGGATGAACGTTTTGTTTTTGTCGAGGCGACAACTACCCACGGTATATGCGTACGCAGTTCCCGTGTACCGTAATTTCGTCCTTCTTTGGTCTTTCTCTTTTTTGTTACACTTTGACGGTGTACGTCGATAGTAATCGTACTAAGCTTTACAACGTTTAATATATATACATATATATATTTGAAAGCAAAAACTCCCTATATATATATATATACATATATATGTATATATGTATATATATATATATATATATATATATATATATATATATATATACATATATATACATATATATGCGTTGAGCTCGTTCAAATTTGTACAAAATTTAGTTCTTAAAGATAAAGATGCTACGTCACAAGTGTTATTAAATGTATTTTAACTGAGAGTAAATGAGGAAAGGAAAAACAAGATGAATCTAGAGTATGGATATAAATTACTTAAAGTATAGTCGGGATATATAGGCGGACAATTGTACATTCAAGAGCGCGATAAATTATTTATTGTATATTAGACAATTATGTATGTTACCTAGAACGGGAAAAGAAAAAGAAGAGGAATTTGTTATATACGTGTTGACGAGGGTAATCGCGGGAAAAACAACGGGAAGGTAAAACTTAACACAATGCACGCGGACGCGGACGTGGAGAGTTGAAAGGTGAACAAAATGTAACGAAACGAAATGAGGGCTGTGAAAAGATTCAGAAAGGAGGGAAATACGATAGAGTGGAAACGATAAAGATGTTTAAAATGTTTTAAACGGAGCGAGCTCAGGGAGAGGTACACATATATACAGACACACACGTAGACACGCGCACATACGCAATCACGCAATACATACAACCGTAAACGATACATGCGAGCACGTAAACACGAATACACGATTCATACACACAGACACACACACTATATTTTTTTAAATATAAGCGAAAAAAAGGGCGACTCTTCTATTTGAGCTGAGGGTTCAACAACGTAAGGTGCTGGCTATACATACGAGGTCCAAGAATGTTATTTAGCAAGCTAGTGTTACTAATTCATAAAAAAAATTATTGAAGCAGACATTATATATCTCTGTATATACAAAAAATACACCTTTAGTATATATTATTGAATATTATATATATATATATATATATTATATGAATATATATTGTATGTTATGTAGTAAATGGAGCGAGTTAATGTGTGTCTCTATGAGATTTTTCTGTCACGTCTGCGCAGAAGGAAGTTTATAAGTAACCGTCTATCCGTACGATGTCTCTATTCGCGTTTTTATACGAAGAAAAAACTAGAAGCAAACACCGTGGAAGCATTATATATCGTTACTCTTTTTCGTTATATTTTTTTACAAACCTCGGTATCGCGATCAAACGACAAGCAATCGATTTCCAAGATCGATTTCAGCAATTTGATCTCGCAACCCGGTAGAAAGAAAAAAAAGCGCACATCCGCGTGTTTCTCGTGCTCACCAAGAATCAGAGACATCGTACTCTTCTAAATGTTTAGAGTATATAGAGCCTTCCTGACACACACGGGGCGTTCGAAACACGATAAGTTAGAGGGAAATTTAATTTATTGAACACCAGCCCGCCCCCGCCCCCATCCATCCCCCGCACACCCCTGAACACGGACGTGACGTGCGAGTGCAAGCGTATCCTATAGTAGTAAGTTTTGTACATAAAAGATTCGTTGATGAGCATACTTAGGAAGAACATTACGCTGGTTATCTTCGTAATCGTGAGCAAATGAAAAAAAATGAAAAAGAGAAACAGGGAGCGATAGAGAGGAGCACAAGAGATAAAATCGTGGTACCGCTTTTCGAGGATACGTGCGGTCAGAATCTCCGCGAGTTGTTCTTCTCGGCGATCACCTCCAAACATTTCGAAGAGGAAAAATGGAACATACAGTAAATAATAGAGAAAAACGATCAAGTGCTGCCAATAATGCCTGTAAACGGTCCCTTGCATTTTTTTTGCCACTGAAAAAGAAAAAAAGAGAAAAAGGAAAAAAAAAGGAAAGAGGAAGCGAGAGAACAGAGAACATTATTATAAAAGAATTATATGGTTGTTAGAGAATACCAAGAAGAAAATGTCTTGGGACGCCAGACATACCAGATGATACAAAACGAATTGCCTTCTCGTAATTAACAAAGACGTGTTGCCTTCTAACAAAGAAAACATATTAAAGAAAGAAAAAAAAGTTCTAGCAATTTGTATTTGTAATACCATCAACTTTGTCCGGGTACTTAAAGAAGAATACCTTTAACCCTGTACATCATCCCCTCCCCTCTTTGTCAGCATAGAATTTTGTAATTTTTGTCAAGAGAAACATAATAATAATAATAACGATAATGATAATAATAATAGTAATGGAAAGGATAAAAAAATGTTGAGAAACGTTTTTGGTACACGAAGACTTTTTTTCATATCGCACTTTGCATACACGTATCGGACGAAAAATATGTTTAAGAAATATAATAAAAGAAAAAAAAAAGATGTGTGAATATAATGAAAGAGAGAGAAATGAAATACATCAGAGTACAATGGACAAAAAAGCAAGTACCTATAAATAGTACCACTTCTATACATAACATCCACTTATAAACAATGAATGGACACTGCAACAACAACAAAAAATCCTATTTTTAGGTAAATTAAATTTACATATACATAACGATTGACTACGCTCTACACAAGATATTTTAACAAATAAGACTTTACTGTAATAGGGATAAATCTATAATTATTTACTTGTAAAATAATACGAAGACACGATGGATTGACGTAAGGAACTCTAATGTAACGTTCTGTGATTCGTTGTTTGTAGGTGAAATTTAATAAAAGATTACTGTATCATAACTCTGCTATGTCCTAAAATCCACCCCCGCCCCTTGCTATATTTTTACAAAACTTGACATCAGATCTTGATCTGGCGAGAATACTTAGGACAAATAGAAAGCGTAGATAAAATTAGAGAAACTATTATCATGTTAAACAAAGTAAAGTAAAGTCGAGCTGTCAAATTGAAAATTCTTGTCCGCTTCCGAAAATTGCTTATTACAGTGATTACGCTACCCAGTGACGTAACACTTATATATAGATACGTACACACAAGTGATTGATAAGATACCCGACTAAAGGGACTATTTCATTGGTTCTGGCTATCATCGGTTGGCCAATCAGCGTCACGGGTTTAGGGGAAAGTATTTCACTGGCTTGTTATACACGTAAGGTGTATCCGCAGTTAGCATCGAACCTCGAGAGACGTCAGTTGCTACTGTGCCGATCTGATTTAGAAAAAATTGCTCGAGGCACGTATCGTTTTCCCATTGGTTTTACATTGTACAATGTTGTACGTTACGTGCACGCAATCGTACAACATTGTAATTAACGAGGAACATTGAAAGGCAAACACTCTATCGAGGTGGTAATTATTGATTTCACTTCCACAGTCGACTTCACCACACCCTGTAGCCATTTTGGATAGTGGAGAGCTGTCTACAAACGTTGAGCGATAAGAGTTGTTCGAAATGGATCAGATTACGCCAAAGGAGGTGAAGATCTTGGAAAATCCTGAGGACATCCAGGAAAGGAGAGAGCAAGTCCTTAGCCGATATGCGAACTTTAAGACGGAAGCACGGAACAAGAGAGATAAACTCGAGGACTCCCGTCGCTTTCAGGTATGTTTCCGGGTGTTTACTTTTTCTCCCTTAGCTATTATTTGTTGCTGATCTGTGAACGAATTTTCTCGTTTGCAGTACTTTAAGCGAGATGCGGATGAACTCGAAGGATGGATTTTTGAGAAGCTGCAAGCTGCTTCCGATGAAAGCTACAAGGATCCCACCAATCTTCAGGCAAAGATACAGAAACATCAAGCCTTCGAAGCAGAAGTTGCAGCTCACTCCAATGCTATAGTGTCATTGGACAACACCGGGACAGAAATGATAGCACAACATCATTTTGCAAGCGATGTTATTCGCAAGAGATTAGGTAAGTGTATATGAATTGGATTAACTATAGTAATTACATCGTTAGTGCCACTTTTAATCTGATGTCTGTAATCACATTTATCTTGCAGTGGATCTTCATCAGTTATGGGAGCTGTTACTCTCCAGACTGGCAGATAAGGGTCTCAAACTGCAGCAAGCTTTGGTGCTTGTACAATTTATTCGACACTGTGATGAAGTAATGTTCTGGATCCATGATAAGGAGGCATTTGTAACGACAGACGAATTTGGACATGATTTGGAACATGTGGAGGTGCTCCAGAGAAAATTTGACGAATTTCAGAAAGATATGGCTAGTCAAGAATACAGAGTAACAGAAGTAAATGAACTGGCGGATAAACTTCTTCTAGACGGACATCCCGAACGCGACACTATTTTGCGCAGAAAGGAGGATCTTAACGAATCCTGGCAGAGATTGAAACAACTCGCTGTATTGAGACAAGAGAAACTGTTTGGTGCACACGAGATTCAAAGATTTAACCGAGATGCCGATGAAACGATGGCTTGGATCGCAGAGAAGGATGTCGTTCTATCTTCAGATGATTTTGGACGCGACCTCGCAAGCGTACAGACTTTGCAGAGAAAGCACGAGGGTATAGAACGCGATTTGGCAGCTTTGGAGGATAAAGTTTACACGTTGGGTGCTGAAGCGGATCGTTTAGCAGCTATTCATCAGGCGGATCATTCTAAGCAAATTCAAGCTAAACGCGAGGAGATCCTACAGTCGTGGGAGAGCCTTACAGCAAAAGCAAAAGAACGACGCCTGAAACTAGACGAGTCTTACTACCTGCACAGATTCCTGGCCGATTACAGAGACTTGGTTTCTTGGATGAACGACATGCGCGCAATTATATCGGCAGACGAACTTGCCAAGGATGTAGCCGGCGCCGAGGCACTCGTCGAGAGACATCAGGAACATAAGGGGGAAATCGACGCCAGAGCCGACAGCTTCGACGCGACTACCTTGGCTGGTAATAAATTATTGGAGAAGAAACATTACGCTGCGGAAGAAGTGGCCAGAAAATTGAACTCCCTCGCTGAGGACAAACAATCTCTGTTGAGCCTCTGGGAGAAAAGAAAGATACTGTACGAGCAATGCATGGATTTGCAGTTATTCTATAGAGATACGGAACAAGCGGATGCATGGATGGCCAAGCAGGAAGCGTTCTTAGCAAACGAGGATCTAGGAGATTCGCTCGACAGCGTGGAAGCTCTTATCAAGAAACACGAAGACTTCGACAAGTCTCTGGCGGCTCAGGAGGAGAAGATCAAGATATTGGACGACTTTGCTGGTAAACTGATTGAGGGGGAGCATTACGCCGCCGATGACGTAGCGCAGAGACGGCAACTTCTGCTGGAGAGACGCGCTATTCTCCTCGAGAAATCTGCCCAGAGAAGACGTCGTCTTGAGGATGCGTACAAACTGCAGCAATTTGAACGCGACTGCGATGAAACGAAGGGCTGGGTGAATGAAAAATTGAAATTCGCTACTGACGATAGTTACTTGGACCCCACCAACTTAAATGGTAAGGTGCAGAAACACCAGAATTTCGAGCAAGAATTGAACGCCAACAGAACTCGTATGGAAGAAATGGTGGCCACTGGTCAGGAGCTGATCGAGAGCGACCATTACGCGAGCGATAGAATTCGTACTCGTACTGACGAGATCATGTCCCTATGGGAGAGCCTCACTCATGCCACCGAGAAGAAAGGCGCTAAACTGCAGGAAGCATCTCAACAGCAACAATTCAATCGCACCGTGGAGGATATCGAATTGTGGTTGTCCGAAGTGGAAGGGCAACTGATGTCCGAAGATTACGGTAAAGATCTAACCAGTGTTCAAAATCTGCAGAAGAAACATGCTCTTCTGGAAGCGGACGTTGCATCCCACTCTGACCGAATCGAGAGCATCGCCCAGGCCGCAGAGCAGTTCGTGAACTCTGGTCACTTCGACGCGGACAACATAAAGGCCAAGCAGGAACAATTGCAATCTCGATACGCTGCTCTCCAGCGACCTATGAGCATTCGCAAGCAGCGACTCCTCGACTCCCTGCAAGTGCAACAACTGTTCAGGGACATAGAGGACGAGGAGGCATGGATTCGCGAAAAGGAACCAGTCGCTGCGTCCACCAATCGCGGCCGTGACTTGATCGGTGTACAGAATCTGCAGAAGAAACACCAGGCTGTATTAGCAGAGATAAACAATCACGAGCCCCGCGTGGCTCTCGTATGTCAAGCAGGCGCGTCGATGTTGCAAGAGAGCCACTTCGCCGCAGAGGAAATTAGCCAACGGTTGGCCGCGTTGGACGAGCATTGGGGACAGTTGAAAGAGAAAGCCAGACAGCGCAAGAACGATCTGGACGACTCGCTCCAGGCGCATCAGTACTTCGCTGACGCCAACGAGGCCGAGTCCTGGATGAAGGAGAAACGACCTATAGTCATGAACGGTGACTACGGGAAAGATGAGGACAGCTCTGAAGCTCTTTTAAAGAAGCACGAGGCGTTGGTTAGCGACTTGGAAGCCTTTGCGAGTACGATAGCCGCGCTTCGCGACCAGGCTGCTTCTTGCAGGCAGCAAGAAACTCCCACCGTCGATATCACTGGAAAAGAGTGCGTGGTGGCGCTCTACGATTATACGGAAAAGTCGCCGAGAGAAGTCTCCATGAAGAAGGGCGATACTTTAACTCTGTTGAATTCCAACAACAAGGACTGGTGGAAGGTCGAGGTGAACGATCGTCAGGGTTTCGTTCCAGCTGCGTACGTGAAGAGGGTCGAGCCTGAAGCAGGATTGAGCGCGTCACAGCAGAATCTGGCTAGAGAGCAAAGCTCCATCGCGGCTAGACAAGCTCAAATCGAGGCCCAATACGATGATCTGTTGAGATTAGCGCGCGAGCGTCAAAATAAGCTGAACGAAACAGCCAAGGCCTACGTTCTTGTCCGAGAAGCCGCGGAACTGGCCACTTGGATCAAGGATAAAGAGAACCACGCGCAAGTCCAGGATGTCGGCGAGGATCTGGAGCAGGTAGAGGTCATGCAGAAGAAGTTCGACGACTTCCAAGCGGACTTGAAGGCCAACGAAGTTCGCCTCGCTGAGATGAACGAAATCGCGGTGCAATTGATGAGTCTTGGCCAGACAGAGGCAGCGCTGAAGATTCAGACCCAGATACAGGATCTGAACGAGAAATGGACTAGCCTGCAGACCCTCACCGCGGAACGTGCCAATCAGCTCGGCTCTGCTCACGAGGTTCAACGATTCCACCGCGACGTTGACGAAACCAAGGACTGGATTCGAGAGAAGGACGCTGCGTTGAACAACGATGATCTTGGTAAAGATTTGCGCAGCGTGCAGGCGTTGCAGCGCAAACACGAGGGTCTCGAAAGAGACCTCGCGGCTTTAGGGGATAAGATCAAGCAGCTGGACGAGACGGCTAATCGACTGATGCAGTCGCATCCGGAGACCGCTGAGCAAACCTATGCCAAGCAGAAGGAGATCAACGAAGAATGGACTCAGCTGACGGCGAAAGCTAACAGCAGAAAGGAGAAGCTGCTGGACTCTTACGATCTGCAACGATTCCTCAGCGATTACAGGGATTTGATGGCTTGGATAAACTCGATGATGGGTCTGGTTGCGTCGGAGGAACTTGCCTCCGATGTGACCGGGGCGGAAGCTCTCCTCGAACGGCACCAGGTGAGCTGATCGACCATGAAAATCGTTGATACTGAAATGGTCCGGCGATCGGACGGTCGTTCACGAGTCATTCATGAATTATAGAATCACAGGGCAGAGATAGACGCGCGATACGGGATACTTCCAGAGGTACAAAAGTGTTTGAGAGAGCATGGAGAAATATGTACGACTTTGCCTCTGAATACGTTCATCATAATTAATCACTACATTGGTATAATCGTTCTGTCGTTGCTGGAACTACTTTCTGGTTTTTCCCCCTTTAAAAGACAGCGAATTGGCAAATCGATGTTTCAGTAATAAAGACACCGCCTTATTAACGCTTCTCGTAGTGCAATCGCTACCGTGTTCCGCTTATCGTAGTGTTTATTGTCGAGTGGATTGAATTTATATCGAGGCTCATCAAACAGCACCGACGACTAGACGGGGGTTCGGGAGATAATGCATATATCTTTAACTTTTCTTGTGTTATAGGAACACCGTATGGAAATTGACGCCAGGGCAGGCACCTTCCAAGCATTCGAACTTTTTGGTCAACAACTCCTGCAGTCCAGTCATTATGCCAGCGTGGAGATTCAAGAGAAGCTCGAGTCCATGGCCGAAGCTCGTCAAGAGTTGGAAAAAGCTTGGATTCAACGACGCATGCAGCTGGATCAGAATCTGGAGCTGCAATTGTTCTGCAGAGACTGCGAGCAAGCTGAGAATTGGATGAGTGCGCGGGAAGCTTTCCTGAGCAGCGCGGACACCGTCGACAGCAGCGATAACGTAGAGGCTCTCATCAAGAAGCACGAGGACTTCGACAAGGCCATTAACGCCCACGAAGAGAAGATCGCCACGTTGCAGACGTTAGCCGACCAGCTGATCGCCGCTGAGCATTACGCCGCGAAACCAATCGACGACAAACGTTGCCAAGTTCTGGATCGCTGGAAGCATCTTAAGGATGCTCTTATTGAGAAACGTTCCAAGCTGGGAGAGTCTCAGACGCTTCAACAATTCTCCCGCGACGCCGACGAAATGGAGAATTGGATCGCAGAGAAACTTCAGTTGGCCACTGAGGAGAATTACAAGGATCCAGCTAACATTCAATCGAAACATCAAAAACACCAAGCGTTCGAGGCTGAATTGGCAGCGAACGCGGACAGAATCCAGTCTGTGCTTGCCATGGGTGGTAACTTGATCGAGAAACATCAGTGTGCCGGTTCCGAGGACGCTGTTCAAAAGAGGCTCGCCTCGATCGCCGATCAATGGGAGTACCTCACGCAAAAAACTACGGAGAAGTCGATGAAACTGAAGGAAGCTAACAAGCAACGGACGTACATAGCCGCCGTGAAAGATCTCGATTTCTGGCTCGGCGAAGTGGAAAGTCTGCTCACATCTGAGGACGCTGGTAAAGATTTAGCCTCTGTGCAAAATTTGATGAAGAAACATCAATTGGTCGAAGCCGATATCCAAGCGCACGAGGAGAGGATCAAGGACATGAACGCGCAGGCCGATTCCTTAATCGAAAGCGGACAGTTTGACGCGGCTGGTATTCAGGAGAAACGGCAGAGCATAAACGAGCGTTATGAGAGGATACGAAACCTTGCTGCCCACAGGCAGGCCAGATTGAATGAAGCGAATACTTTGCATCAGTTCTTCAGGGACATCGCCGACGAGGAGTCTTGGATCAAGGAAAAAAAACTGTTGGTTGGATCGGACGACTACGGACGCGATCTTACCGGTGTTCAGAATTTGAAGAAGAAGCACAAGAGATTGGAGGCTGAATTAGGTAGTCACGAGCCTGCTATACAAGCCGTTCAGGAGGCAGGAGAGAAGCTGATGGACGTTTCTAATTTGGGAGTGCCCGAGATTGAGCAACGTTTGAAACTCCTGAATCAAGCATGGACTGAACTGAAACAGCTGGCTGCCAACAGGGGACAAAAGCTGGACGAGTCTTTGACTTATCAACAGTTCTTGGCTAAAGTCGAGGAAGAAGAGGCCTGGATCACGGAGAAGCAGCAATTGCTGTCAGTGGAGGACTACGGTGACACTATGGCTGCTGTTCAAGGCTTACTGAAGAAACACGACGCCTTCGAGACCGACTTCGCGGCACACGGTGAACGATGCAAGGACATCTGCGAAGCCGGAGAAGCTTTGATCAAGGCTGGAAATCATCGTGCAGACGCTATAGGCCAGAGATGTGCCCAACTTCGTAACAAACTCGAACAACTTGGTGCCCTAGCTGCTAGAAGAAAGACTCGACTGAACGACAACTCGGCTTATTTGCAGTTCATGTGGAAGGCAGACGTGGTCGAATCCTGGATCGCTGATAAAGAGACGCACGTGCGCTCGGAGGAATTCGGACGGGACCTGTCTACCGTGCAAACGCTGTTGACTAAACAGGAAACCTTTGATGCAGGATTGCACGCGTTCGAGCACGAAGGAATTCAGAACATCACTTCGCTGAAGGAGATGTTGGTAGACTCTGGGCATGATCAGACGCCCAGCATTCAGAAACGTCACGCGGATGTCATCGCTCGCTGGCAGAAGCTTCTGGCCGACTCTGATGCAAGGAAACAACGTCTGTTGAGGATGCAAGATCAGTTCAGACAGATCGAAGAGCTGTATCTAACGTTCGCCAAGAAAGCGTCCGCTTTCAACTCGTGGTTCGAGAACGCAGAAGAAGACTTGACCGATCCCGTGCGATGCAACAGTATCGAAGAAATTCGAGCCCTTAGAGAAGCTCACGCACAATTCCAGGCGAGCCTGTCCTCAGCGGAAGCGGACTTCGAAGCTCTGGCTGCTCTCGACAGGCAAATCAAGAGCTTCAACGTTGGTCCCAACCCGTATACGTGGTTCACGATGGAAGCTTTGGAGGATACCTGGCGCAATCTACAGAAGATAATCAAGGAACGCGACGTAGAACTTGCGAAAGAAGCTCAACGACAAGAAGAGAACGACAAACTGCGCAAAGAATTCGCTAAACACGCTAACGCATTCCATCAATGGCTCGCGGAAACGAGAACATCCATGATGGAAGGTTCAGGATCGCTGGAACAACAGTTAGAAGCCACGAAGAGAAAGACCCAAGAGGTTCGCGCGCGACGTCAAGACCTGAAAAAGATCGAAGACCTGGGAGCAATCTTGGAAGAGCATTTGATCCTGGACAATCGTTACACGGAACATAGCACCGTGGGATTGGCGCAACAGTGGGATCAACTGGATCAATTGGGAATGCGTATGCAGCACAATCTTGAGCAACAGATACAAGCGCGCAACCAATCAGGTGTTTCCGAAGATGCTCTCAAGGAGTTCTCGATGATGTTCAAGCATTTCGACAAGGACAAGAGCGGCCGTCTGAATCATCAGGAATTCAAATCTTGTTTGCGAGCACTTGGTTACGATTTACCAATGGTGGAGGAAGGCCAACCCGATCCGGAATTCGAAAATATCCTCGGTTCGTTTTATACATTTATTTTATATATTATATATAAATGTAATATGTAAATTCAGAGAAGGTTCACAGTGGTTCAACTTTGGCTTTTCAGATATCGTTGATCCGAATAGAGACGGCTATGTATCACTACAAGAATACATGGCGTTCATGATTAGTAAGGAAACCGAGAACGTACAAAGTTCTGAAGAAATAGAAAATGCTTTCCGCGCAATTACTGCCGCAGATCGGCCATATGTTACGAAAGAGGAATTATATGCTGTGAGTATAGAATTTCTAAATTTGCAATTTGTTAATTTATTTTCTATTTACTACACCGATATGTTGTATACTTTTAGAACCTTACCAAGGAGATGGCTGATTATTGCGTTGCTCGTATGAAGCCGTATGTCGATCCAAAAACAGAACGACCAATTACAGGAGCATTGGATTATATTGAATTTACCCGCACTCTTTTCCAGAATTAATTGTAGTTACGTAAATTATTCGTTTTTTATTATGCCAGTTATTAAATTATAGAATATAATACAACTGAACTCCATCAGATGATTAATTATTTTATTAAATAACTTAATATTTTGATATACCATGCGCGTGACCAATCGTTAACTTCACTTTTATTGATGGCACACTTGTCAGGTTTTTTCAGGCATCGAGAAACAAAATAATATATTTTCAACAAATTTACTCGAATAACGCAAATGTAAATTTATATATGGAACAATTTACATTAGCAAAAATGTACAATGGAATTTTTTTACGTTGGGTTTAGTATATGTTATCTAGTTGCATTTTTCCTAGATTTTGGTAAGAACCTATTTAATATTCCATAATCCTTCTGAGGTTTTTTTGCTTTCTTCGTTATTGGTTCAATATTTGCTTCGCGAAGCATATCAATAGTTTTCTAAACAACAAGAAGAAACTCAATATTTGCAGTATATGGATAATGTGCATATATCCCAAAAAATAAGTAAGTACCTGTCGATTTAAATCCTTCAGAATCTTTTTAGTCTTAAGTACTTTAACTGTTCCCCCCTTGCCTTTAGATTTTGTTCGACGAGGTTTGAAGTCTATTTTCATTGGTTTTAGATGCTAAAAGAAACGATACACGATACATTATATTGACAGAGTTATTGCAAAATAAAAACACTTAACATATTCTTGAATACTCACTAGAAGTTTGTTTCTAGCTGCTAGCTTGTCTTTCAATTTGGGCCCATCTACTTGCATTATAGTAAATGGATCCAAACATATAAATTCTGGTTGAATCTTGTCCAATAAAGCCTTCACTTCAGCTTCGCGTCTTTGAGTCTTAGTCTGGAATGGATTACTTTCAAGAGCGTCGAAGTTGGCTTCACCGCTTCCAGGCACTAAAAGGGACGATACTCCTCGCATTGTGCCAATACCTAAAACGTCTTCGTACGGACAGAACTGCATACTTGTTACTGTACAGTCAGCTCTATGACGTAAATAGGGTTTTATTTCTTCTTCTGACGATCTAATACGCATAAATTTAAAATACATATTTACGATAAATTGTTCTAATTGGTATATAGACAGAAATTATCGTATAAAATTTACCGATAAACCTCTACGACGTTTCCCATTGCCATTGCCAATTGACCGCATTGACTGAAAGACAAATGTCGAACTGGAGAGCGTACGTGATAATTTTTTACAGGACCAGTTAATTGTCTGATATCCCATATTTTTACAAATCGACCTGTGCAACTAGTAGCCATGTATGTTCCGTGCGGATGTACTGCACAGGCAGCTATTCCCTGATTATGACACAACATTTTTGCCAGTGGATCTCTACTATTCGGGGACCACATAGAGATCACACCCTTTGAATCACCCACGCAAAGTACAGCATTACTTGGATTTTGTGTCATATCCTGCAAATCAATCCCTGAAATTAACTCACCATTTTTACTAAAAGTAATATCAAACATGTACTCACCGCTATATGTCCTACTCTAGTATTGAATGAATTTACAAATTTGCCTATAGAAACATCTAACCAGGTCAAGTGACCTTCTCTGGATGCACTAGCTAGTAAAAAATGGTAAGGTAAAAATTCTAATTTGTTCACTTTACTCATAGCTTTCAAGCAATGAAGCTCGATTCCTTGGTTGTCGTATATATATACCCATTCTTTTTGTGCCGTAGCGAACATCGTTTCTACATGCAACCATGATACATCGTGCACCGATTCCATGACATTAACTTCGCACAATAACGTCTTGGTGACCCAATCGAAAGCGGCCACATGACCTTTCTTTCCACCCAGTACCAAGTGTCTACCGTTTCTCGTGTATCTTATATAATAAGGCCCAAAATTTAAATCCAATGAGAAACGTTTGGCTGCACTAGTTATATCCACATTGTCTACAATTTGTTTCTGCTTGAACTGTACTGTTGCTTCCCCTGCATCAGGTTCGAAGCAACCATAATCTTCCGTTAAAAGCAGCTCCGCACGAGCGGTCTCCTTTATCACATCATCAAAGGTTTTCTCCTTTTTCTCTAATTTCGTTCTCACTATTTCATTCTTGATCTTAGTTTTTCCTGGCATAACATTAACCCCTTCACCCCTGTCATGTTTCGCGAGCCTTTTTTTACTAATTGGCACTCGTTCATGATATCTGTTTCCTGTAAACATTATTATAATAAGTCAATTATACTTGAAAAAAAATATCAAACAATATTATATTTGCGTTAAAAAGTTAAGTACTTGCTACTGGCTCCATTCTAATCTCGATAATGACAACGATTGGTGTTACAGTATTCCATGTATAAAGAATGAAAAACCTTTTACTTTCTCAGCAGTCTACCTAAAACACATGTACACAATCAGAACGCCATATTTATTTAAGGCGATATCCACACGAAAAATGATTCAATCAAGAGGTCATAAACGTGGCTACGATTCTATCTTTTAGTTTATGAATCCGTTGTTACTGTCGTAGGATCGTACGTTCGAGATGTTGTACTTTCAGTTAAGACGAAAGGGAAAATTAATATTTTGTCACTTTCAAGTTAAACTTTCATTTAATTAAAATCCTTTAGAACTTGTTCTCTAGTGGCGCTCGAGAAGCTGAAATTTCAATGTAAACAACAATTCAATCTTAGTCGATGTAATCGAAGGTTGTGCAACAACTTTGTAACGTATCTTTACTTTAAATTTAACCTAACAAGAATTCAGTAAATTTACTTCCTGATAATTATTTATTTCTATGACGGGTGTTGTAAAATAATTAAATATGAAAACTGCATCCGATCCAAAAGACGTTCAGGTATTATGTGTTATCCTTCTTTTAAGACGTAATTACAGTATAGCGTTTCGATCCTAACCTATAAACATTAATAAACGTTTAGTATTTATGTACGATACACTAAATGATTATACTTAAGAACAAGCTAGTGAAACTATGTATAATTCGCTTTTCATTGTATTTGTGTGGGTTTTAATGTGATGCATTTATTTTTCAGGAGTTTCAATTTAAACAGTCAAATACTTGCCAAATTTTAGATGCGTTTACATCTGTACCAACTGCGTGTAGCCTATTGGCTGCAGATAAGAAAAGAGGATTACTGTACGCGGGTCAAAATGATAAAATAGTTATTTTGAAGCCAGGAGAGAATTGTGATCCGGAATGGAAAATTGAACTAAACTTATCAGTAGCTGTATCTAAATTAATGCTTAATTGTGATTGCACCTATTTAGCTGTGGCACCCAACGGACCTTTGATTTTAATCTATGATGCACAGGCACTTACTAAAAGTGTATGTCATTAGAATTTTCATATGATTTCTCCTTTTCGTTGTCAAATAACTTAAAAATTTTACAGTTATGTTTTTTTATTCCAGAGTTTGCAGCTACTGTATGAGATCAGAGTCTCTACATTGAACGCAGACGTGTTCGTAAATGATCTAAGATGGAATCCCGCAGTAGCGGGCATGTTGTGTACGATAGCTAGCGATTACACAGTCGGTAGTTTCAAAATAAAAGAGAAGAAGGAAAAAACGATTGAACTGAAAGCTTTAGAAAAATTTAATAATTTGGATGCTCTGTGCGCGGCATGGAGTCCTAAAGGGAAGCAAATTGTTGTAGGTTGTAAGAACGGCAGTATAGTACAATTTAAGCCCGATTTAAAAATAGCGAGGACGATCCCTGGTCCGAACCCATATATCGGAGGAGTTGTTAGTATTTTATGGATCAGTAATTACCAATTCTGTGCTGCTTACTTAGGTAACGAACAGGGTATTAATGTCCTCGTTGTTGATGCTCCGAAAGGCGAAGCGAATGCTGTTTTTACTTGTTACGAAGATATTACTTATGGGGTAACGGATGCAGAAGGGGAAGGAGTAATTCCTCGTTATTACTTCGATCATGTACCAGAATGGAGTTTAATCATTGCAGCTAGCAGTAATAGTAGCGAAATAGCTGTACTGGGATCTGCAGATAAAGGTGTTACCTGGAGTCAGTGGCAATTGGTAGACAGTGGCAGAGCTGAGTTGCCACTGATTTGCACTACAGAAAGTTATCCAGTAGGTTTAGCTATTGACAAGTCTCCGGCCCAAAGATTACCATGGGGAGCAGACTCTACTTTACCTTATCCAGTTCCCATCCTTCACATTCTCTCGACATCGGGACAATTGTGTAGCTTTCACATGGTGAATCTGTTTCCCAATTGTCCACCCATTAATTCTCCACCAACAGAAATTATCGCAACTCCTCCGCAAGCCCAATCGAGCATTGCTCCCGATACATCTCTTATCACGAATGGCTTGATAACAAGCACACCGCGCGGAAAGCAGTCAGAAAATACTTCTGAACGAAAACCGATCGTCACAGGAAATATTTTCGATAAATTTCTCAAAGGAAACAATTTATTCCCACAAACTGCGACTGAAAAACCGAAACAACAAGAACAGAAGTCCGAGAACTTTGGTATAGAAATGAAATTGGAATCAGCTAGGGAAATTCATCCTCAAGAGACTGTAAAACCGGATATTAAATTAATGTCGGTCAAAGAAACGGTTGCGCAGGAAGTTGTGGAGCAGAAACCGTCTCCGGACGATGAGGCTCGAGATATTTGTGCATATTTCGAAGAGTACACCTTATTCAAAAAGGAATTGCAGGATAGATCGAAACCGCTAACGTGGAAATGTGGCACGGATGATGAACGTCAGAAACTTGAAGAAAAATCCGAGATAATCGATCATTTTCTGCAGGAACTGAGAAAGGCAACTAATGGTTTATCAAGCGATATCGCATATTTAAAAGCACTGTTATTACAATCATTTGCGTGGGTTGAAGAGACCAAGTCGAAGAATGCGGCAACCAACGATCTTGCGATTAGAAACAGTGGAGACAGTACTAAAATATCCGATCTTCAAAAACTTTTTTATTATACTGAAACACAACTCACTCAAGCCAGCAGAATTTTAGACTTGGAATTGTCGGATCATAAGTCTCAGGAAAGATCACGAATGAAGATTCCTTATTTGGAGTTTGTGTATCAAAATCTTGTGTTGCATAATAAAATTATTCTGCAGGAGAAACATAAAGTAGAACAGTTGAAAAAGAAATTGAGATCGATCGCTTGCAATAACAGTATTTATGGGCTAAATCGTTCGATATCAAATTTAAGCATTGGGTCGTCGAAATCATCGGTCACTCTATCGAGAAATACAAACATCATAGACGCTCGATGCAGAGCGATTGCGTCTAAGACATTAAATTTCACTCGAGCAAAACAACTGAAACTGATAGAACATTTGTCGAAGTCAACTCCTGCAACCATAAAACCTGTTCAACACTCGCCTATTCAACAGCGTTTCGAAGTAACCTTCTCTTCTAGCACTTCGACTACTGATTCTAAAAACAAGGTAGAACAAGCTGTTTCGAAGCAAAGTCCTCTTCCTAAACAACAAACCATCGAGAAACCGAAACAACAAAGTCCACTAGCCTCGTTGAACAGCATTGTAGCAAGAATTGGTACAAATGAAACTAACAGTGTATCACCACAAGACAAAACACAGAAGAAACAAACTATCTTTGACGCTGTTTTCCCACCCATGCCGTCCGGAAATAAACCCCTGCAATCAGAAAAAATATCATGTCCGCCAACAACTACTGCAGTAATCCAAACCGTTAAACCAAAACAAGATAATGTTGCATTCAATCAGGTTAACGCTTCTACCCTGCTTAATCTAATGAAATCTTTTCCCAAAGTTGATTCCATTACGTTCGGTACTTCCGCGCAAAAGCCTGGAGAAACGGCAGCACACAAATCTACAGCCAAAGAATCTAGCATAAAAACTGGAAAAGAAACTGTATCGGACACTGATTCCTTCAAAGTAGAGAATAGTTTGTTCAGTGCTAATTCGTTAAAAGATGCATTATCATCAGAGATCGCATCGTCAGATAAAGCACAAATTAGTTCGGGCGGTAGATTGAAAAGCGGAATGGCAGTAGCCTCGACAACAGCCGGGAAAAGTGAAGCGATGTCTACGTTCAGTTTTGTCAGCGCAACTACCAGTACTATGTCAGTAAAGAGTACTCCGCAAAGCACATTCGCTGGCCAGCAAACAACAGCCGCGCAAGCATTTTCATTCGCCTCGAAACCTTCTAGTACCAGCGCCCCGTTCGACCTAAAAGTTACACCGTCGACAGCAACGCCACAAACGCAAGACTCGTTAACGTTAACAGGATTATTTGCAGGACTTCAATCATCTAATCAAACTCTCGGCGCGTCTACTGGTAGCAATCTTAGCGCCGACGGAAAGTACAACTATAAACCCACATTTGGGACGCCTGGCTTTCAAGTGTTATGGGGACAAAACGCGACTAACAATCAAGTATCAAATTTCCACCAAACTCCAGAAGCAAGTGGAACTACCGGCAAGGAAACAACCACAGCTACGTCATCTATCGCAATTACGCCTTCGGTTACGATCGAGAAGGTATTCTCTGCGGAATCGAAAGCTTCTACTCTTCCCACAAGCTCCGTGCAAACCTTAGCCGTATCTTCCGCCGGTTCTTTGTTCTCCGGTCAAACAAATACGCCAAGTATCTCTATATTTGGAGGAATGTCAAGTTCTTTACCGACTACATCTACGTTCACCGTAACCACCACAGCGCCTACCGTGCAAACTACGACCACCTCGTCCATGCTACTGTTCAGTAACTTCGGTACTACACCAGCGTCAAGCCCAGCGACAACTAGTCTGACGACAACTTCTAGCACGATGTCTCCTTTCCAAAGTACTTTACCGAAACCCACTTTCGGCGAAGCTGCTATCAGTCTACCTACGGTGAACACCACCAACGTTACTACAACCACTTCGTCGACGCTTACCTTCGGAAACGTCGCAACAACTACGGTTGCCTCTGTCTTCGGGAAACCATCGCTACCAATGAACACTCAATTTCCAAGTACACCGCCGGTTTCTTCGGCAGCCGAGACCTTTGGAAAACCGGTCAGCCCTACGTTCAAACCATTCGGGAACACATCTCTATTCGGTCAAATGCCAACCTCGACTAGCGCCGCGACGAACTTCAGTGGGGGTAACACCAGCTCGATCTTTGGCGGAAACGCTCAACCAGCCTCAGCAGCTTCGATCTTCGGAGGCAACGCGTCTACGATAAATACATTTGGAACACCTCAGAAATCGATCTTCGACAACAACACCCAAAAATCCGGCTCGATATTCGGTTCGCCGGCAAATACGGGACCTACGTCTTTCTTCGGTGGTACAGCGAATAACGTCGCTCCGGTATTAGCTTCTCCTGGATCCCCGTCTGTATTCAGCAACGCTGCAGCTAACCAGTCGCCATTGGGCGTAGAGCAGCCTGTTGGGCTGGGTGCCCAACCTGTTTTCGGGCAGACGCCTTCGTTTAACACCAAGCCAGTATTTGGTTCGTCGCCAACGTTCGGAGCTCCAAAGCAGATATTCGGTGGTGGTTTTGGGGCGACAGCGTTTGGAGCCAGTGCTGCACCTCCAGGTAATTAATGCACATTAGACCGGAACATATGAAATACCTGTTCTTACGTCGCATGTAGCTACGCACTTTAAAGATACGAGAAAAGCAGGTGAAATAAAAGAGTATATTAAAGTACAGCGAACGTGCGAACAGACATTTCATGTATTGCAGTGCATATTACTATGTTTCACGCACACGTTTCTGTTTAATATGTTAAAACTGACTGTAAAAATGTATAAAATAGCATTTGGAAGTCCACCAACGATGGGAGGAAATCCCGCTCCAATTGATAACAACATGCCAAAGGTTTTCGGAAGTGTGAGCGGTAGTACCACATTTGAATCTTTGGCGAGTCAATCAGGGGGGCTTAGTTTTAGTAGTTTAGCGCAAAAGAGTCCAGAGGCGCCAAAAACTCCAGTATTTACTAGGTAAGAATAGCATTAGATTTAAGAACAATTGTTTAATCCTGTAAAATGAAACGTAATTAACGTACTATCATTTTCTTTCCTTACAGCGGAAGCTCTTTCTCCACGTGGCGATAGTTAACAAATTCCTAAATTAAGAATGTAGTCTATTAAAACGTGTTATTATTTTTATATAAAAATAGTAGATTTTTTAAGCCTTGCTCCACACACAGTCCGTGTAGATCATGTATTTCTAGCTACGTTTTAATCTGAACATATTAATTTGATAAAATTTGTTGAAATCTGTATTATACAAAAGTTAAAACCATTGGGTATGTTTGAAATTTATCTACAATAAAAAATTCCTTTATAAAATAATGTATATGAGAAGAGAAAACACATACTTAGATGCCCCTCTTTATAGGTTTCGGTGCAATTGACACTTTAGTCGGTTTACAGAGATCTATGACGCATGGATCGTCAAGAGGGGAATGAGTACACACAGACGAAGATGGCACGAGAAGTGCGAGAGATATTTCTACGTTGCAAGCTTCCATCCAGACTTGATGCGATAGCAAAACTGTAGTTCTCAGTCTGTAATCATTTTGTTCCGTGTTCTGCAGCCGTAAGTCTGACTGACGTGGTAACAGCAATTGCACTTGCTGATCGGGATGTCTCAATTTAATACGCAGTATACTTGGATCTCGTAGATTCAATATTTTTGCTGTCAGTGGTATTCCCAATAAAAGACCGCCTGTAAATTTCAATGCAGCATCCGCATCACCCCTAGGTTCTTCGATGATTGCTCTGCTGAACCGAGTGGATACCGACGGCCTTGGTAGACGTTCTTCTCCTTGGGACGCCGGTGTTAATAGTAACGGTAACAACATTCGCGTCAAAGAACCGGGTTTCACATCGGCTAAAGCTGGAATCTGCAGTACAAGAGCTCTAGAGAAAGATGGCAGTCTCGATGTATCTTGAGGCAAAGTGTCAGCTTCGGATAGGAAGTGGCGCGCGAGTGGAAGTGCACTTCTTCCTGTCACACTTCTCGTTACTCGGATCAATTCTATCGCCAATGCTTTCAACCAAACATCATTGGCCAATATAATTTCATTTTCACCTAAGCCACTAAATAATCGTTGCAATCTGTAATGTTTCGTTCAAAGACCGATAAGTACAATGTTAAACGATAAATAAGACGAAGTGTAAAACATAAGCCTTAATTAAACGTACTTTTGTGTATTCTGAAGAAGAACCGACACATTGGTAGTTGTATTAGGCAATGGACTAGTTGACACCGAATTCGTTGATGATATTGAAAATTCTTTTAACACAGATTTCAGAAGCAGCAGACATCTTATGTATAGAACAGTGAAGCGGGCAGCTCCCTCCATACGATGGTCCATCTCCGCTAATCGATCGAGATCGACAGCTGCAGCTTCCAAGAGCTGCGTATGGACTCTACCACCAGGTCTTGCGTTTTCAACACCCGTCACTACTTTTTCCAGAAATTCTTTCCCACGTTCAGCCTCCTCATCGCCTTTATCTTCCTTTCCAAGATCTGATCCACTTGTTATAGTTGGTCGCAATCGTGGAACCAAATGCGGCATAGTATCACGCAAGTAATGATAATGTTTAGACGCATGTTCTGTAAAGAGAGCATGCATGCTTGGACAGTGCAACGCGGCATTAAATATTAGAACCAGCACACTTGCATCTATAATTTATAGTTAAGAATAAGTAAAAAAAATAATTGTTATTTTATATCGTTTAAAAAGCATGTTTTTAGAAGGATACAAGAAGGTTCATCAACGTCCGGCTCTGGTGTGTCAAAGAACGGGTGCCGTCCGAGAAGTTGCGGCACTAGAGGTAATGTCAAATACGGATGCGAAGCACCCAGTGCTGCTAAACAGTTTCTAATACTCTCTTTATCTTGTGGATAGCGGCTCAAATTATCGAGCAGACGATTTACACACATGTGAAGGCAATTTCTTGTGGCGAGTCGGCTAGCAGCCAAAGTAGCGTGTAAACCTTCTCGCACCTCGCCCGAAAAATCTTCCAATGCTCCGAGAATCGTTTCTAATTGATCTTCACGAAGCGTTACGCTCGCAGACATTTTTCTTAACGATTCAATAGCTCTTAACCGCACGTCTTGAATTTCATCGTTAAACATATCAACCATAAAGTCCAACGAAATTCTAGCTATATTTGGTTGTTCCAAGGATAAAGTACAGAGAGCCTCGACCGCCGCTGTTCTCACCTAAATACATTTATTTGCATTACTTGTTCGAAATATAAATATTAAGTAAATAAATAAATAGCGGTACCTCTAGAAATTCGTCTTCCAAACCGTGAATAAATGCTCCGCATGATCCGCTTTTCTCCTCTACTTCTGGTCTATCTGCTTCTACAATTTTTTGTTTCTTATCTAACGCTTGTTCTATATATCGCTGGGATACACCCTTCATTGTTCCTAAGAGAGACATCGCAGAAGCTCTTACTCTCGGTGACAGATCACCCATAAGACTACAAATTTGGGAGAACGCGCAATCTACCATACGTATATCTTCTCCATCCGCACCCATAATAATACTAAAAAATAATACATCTGCATGAGTAACAAATAACGATAAGAGATCAAGACGAATACAGTTGGTTAGCACTTACTTTTCAGGGTATTCCCTGCCTAATAACCATATTAATTTAAGAACAGCCCTGCGAACTATTTCATAATCATCTCTGAGCGCGGCACAAGCTTCTCCAAAAAAGCTTGCAGGTAATCTGCAGCCTCTATAAGAGTGAAGCTCGGCCATTGTTTCGAATGCTCGAGCACGCACTCTCGGATCTTGAGAACGCGCATAATTGCTAACAAGTGCTAAAGTATCATCTGTAGCATTTGCAGTTAAGTATCTACCAATGATAGAAAGACATCGCGTTTGTACACCGTGCCAGGTATCAGGCAAATGTTCACGGGCAATCTTCAATGCAAGAGTTCTAAAATTCAATCAGTTAATTTTCCTTTTACATTGTTAATATAAATGAATTTTTCAAATATCTATGACAGATACCTATGATAATCTCCCAGCTTTAACAATGTAGCTAATCCCTGACTTTTTACTCTATGCGATTCTTCGTTTCTTAATAGTTCAGCAGTTTCATTAACAATTCTTGTCTTCTCTGTAGCGTCATTTGTTACTTCTCCCAATTCTGCGAATATCCAAAGTATTTTAGCACGGACTGCTGCTTCTGTTTCTATAGCAAATCTTTCTGATAATTTCTTCACCACAGAAGGAACATCTTCGGGAGAGATATATGCTATCGTATCGGATATACGAACAAGAATCTGTAAAGCGTCATTGCCGCATTTACATTTTTCTAGACACTCTATATACGCTAATGCTGAACTTCCCTCTGTTCCATTTTTGCTGCCTGAACTGGACACAAGGCGTAATGTTCTTAATCTTTTTAGTGGTGGCTCATTTATAACCTACAAGTAAACACGATTAACCAGAGTTTTCCAACCGAGTTTATTTTAAACAAAGAAGTCTAATTTACCTGACTTTGATTAAATTCAGCTAAGACTCTTTTCTTCATTAATGCTGCCATTCTAATGAATTGCCCTACATTTATTTCCAAAATGTAGAAACTTGATTATGTTCTCTGATACCATAAAGGTTAAACTTACATTTCTCACTATTTCAAAGTAAAAAATATAAAAACAAGTTATTTTCTCTCTTTATAAATGGTACAATGTGTAGTATTTATTGTCAATAGTATTTATCGCTTCGACATCATAGATTTTGTACATTATTTGCACTTTAAGAATGATCAATTTTAAAGTAATGTTGCAAGGTTATATTATCAATCAGCTGACATAATACAGTCTGTCTTCATGTAGGAATGTTATTAAATGAAATGTTTTATTTATTCCTAAACATGAGCGAAAATGCATAAGAATATATAGAGAATTAAACGTTCATTCGTATATTTCAATAGTTTTATTATAATTTCTTGTTTATTTTAATAATTATATTCTAATTTATTGTATATTTTTCGCTTTAGAGGTAAGAGAGAGAAAGATATATAAGAAAGCTATAGGAAAAAGTGAGACAGATGATACCGGCTCTATTGTAGAACCCGTGGCGCCATCTCTGTAAAAAGTGCTTAAACTGGTCGCTCAGCGGTACCGACAGCGAAGTAAACTACTGAGAACTACTAGCGCCATCTCTTAGAGGAGTGCTGAAACTAAGTCGGTAATTAGTTTCAGTACTTTCCGCAGAGATGGCGCTAGTAGTTCTCAGTAGTTTACTTCGCTGTCGGTACCGCTGAGCGACCAGTTTGAGCACTTTTCACAGAGATGGCGCCACGGGTTCTATAATAGAGCCGGTATCATCTGTCTCACTCTTTCCTATAGCTTTCTTATATATCTTTCTCTCTCTTACCTTTAATGTAGCTCCAGAACGTGGTGTTACCGCGTTACATCATGACCATCGTCGAGTGCAGATACGTACTACGACAAAGTTGTGTTGTCAGGGTACATGCGTACATTATTTTTAAAGAAAAAATCTCTTAGTATAAAATGTTAAATTATATTTATTTGATTTTTATTTAACAATCTTATGGTATTTACTAATTTGTAAAATGATTACAATGACTAATAATATTTATCAATTATCATCGTCTACAAAGTTCAATTTCCGTTTAATTTCTAAGGCTAATTTATACCCAAGTTCAGGTCTACGGTCCCTCCCTTCTACCATTGCTTTCACTTGACTTGAATTTACAATTACTCCATTGTTAGCTATAACAGTAGATTTAGTCTTTTCGATATCAACAAGATCAACACCTCGACTACAATCGTCGATGAGGATAGTCCTATAACCGTTTGTAAGCGCGTCTACTGCTGTAGCTCCCACGCAAACGTCATAGGCTAAACCGCAAATATATATATCCGTCGCACCCTTTTCTTGTAATTGCGAAGACAAACTTGTTTCCATCATTTTCTTATTATCCCAAAAAACGGAATACGAGTCTACTTCAGGATTGGTACCTTTATATATCTTAATTGCATTCTCTACAATTTTTAAATCCTTGTGAAGTTCAGCACCCCAAGAGTCTTGAATGCAATGACGCGGCCAAAGGCGTTGTTTGAGTAAGGGCGGACCTCTGAATGTTATAGTATCATAAACTTGTGCTGCTTCTTTCGAGATTCCGCTACTAGGATCAACTTCCCTGTATAAATGTATAAAATATTTCATAAATTTCATTATAAAAATAAATCAAACTTAGATGTGTTGGTACTTTAATTTCAATCGATTACCTAAGGTGTAAATTATCGATGAAAGATACATGATCTATAGGGTGCCAATCAAGCGAATAAAATACCGAATCAAATTGAACAGTTTCTAATAAACGATTAATTGGTTCGATTACTTCCGAACCATCGTGTTGTGCAGCGCATTGCTTAATATTTAAAGAACCTGTTATGAAATCATTTTGCACATCTACGATTAAAAAAGCACTCTTTGGCCGGGTGCATATTTTAATCCAACGATTCCAGCATATCTACAAATTAAGAAAGTAACCATATTTAAAGTTTACTACCATTTACTGCTATTTTATTATAAACAATGCGGTGCTCGCATACCTCAAATTCTTCTCTGTCAATTTTCCCATCTCCATTCAAGTCAAATATAGAGTGAATTTCATTCAATTGATTTTCTTCGATACTATAAACTTTTCCACGATCGTTACGAAATAACGCACGACAAATAAATTCAAATTCTGTCAAAGATAAATATCCATCACCATCTTTATCAAATGCAGTAAAACATGCGTCCATGTTTTCTCTCTGCAACTTCTTATTTCTAAGTTATTTGTTTAATCAATACTTGTTCACTTTTAACTATAGCTTATAGTGATACGATTCTGTATTTGCGCGCATCTAGTATATGCTGTAGTAACATTTTCAATGCCAAATATTGTCTAAACTAGTCACATAGTGACTTATTTGACTATTATAGAATGAACGAAACTGTGAGAGAACTTCTAGAATCTTTTTATTCTCCTCCCATATGCCTTATATTTTAAACGCATTTACAGTAGAAATTGGATTAAGAGCTTTTCTCATCTTCCTAATTCCTTATTGACAAATATTCAGCATAAATGATAATGATGAAAAATTATTGTATTAATCTTCTATGTGTTAGCAATGATACATCCATCATTACCTCAGGTTCTAATAGCTCGCTTACTTTGTATTTCAGAGATTCTTCATAAGCGTATGTTACAGATGTATCTGTGAGTTGAATATTACAAAAATGTGCTAGAATTAAAATGCAGTTGCGTAAACGTGCACAAACTTCACGGTTTGCTTGAGGAATCCTTGACAAATCCTGTGTAAAACCACCCTCTGATCTATCTATATCTTGTGCACTAGCTCCAATCCATATATAACCATTATTTCCTAATATCAAACTGGCACCATTTTCCAAATTGTGGAAATGAATTTTCTTCCTTTTTATTAGAGCTGGCGAAACTTTTAACATTATACCTTGAGATAATTTACCATATTTTAAAACTCTGGTGTGTAACGAAAGAGAACCATCTACAAAAGTGCTCTGTACTTCGGCGCAAATTAAATCTCCTTCTTGGAGATATCTTCTCATGGTTTGTTCATCTTCTGCCGATCTTCTCCTCTATAAATTACATGTATAAGTAACTTTTTACTCGCTGCAAGAGATAGATTGATATCTTACCAATTCTCCGCCTGGTAAATTAACACTGGATAGTAACAAGACAGAATCAAGTTTAGAATTAGTATCAACTTTCCATCGTTTCTGCTGTACTTCCGTTATACGACCTACAACTACGTCTCCTATTTCACCCTGATAACGTGCTTTCAAGGGTCTTATCGAAATGAGTTTATTCACCTTTTCCAATACACCAGCCACGGACGCACGTAATGTGCTCTCGTCGTCTACGTACGTTCCATGTCCTCTAATAAAATTGTAGAATACGTAAAAAAACTCCGCTATTCATATACACAAGATATAAGTATCTACCTCAAAAAATCAGGCTGACTCGAAATCTCTTCTCCCGGCGTGTATATTCGAGGTTGTGTATCTTCAGTCTTTGTTAATAGTGGATTGAATCTATTTATTGCTAACCGTACATTGATGGGAGCATATTCTTCCATTATATGCAACAATCGTTTTAGTATTATACGTACCCCTGTACGCACGTGTGTTGCGCTTAATTTAGGTTACGACGTGTAGACAACATTTAAGGTTATGCGTGCTCAAATAGTACAGAAACAAATTGGAATGTATAAAACCACAGAATGGATACTCTTAAAGAGATATCCCACCTTACGACACGATTATATTTCTACCACTTTTCATCAGACAATAGAGAAGAAAAGAAGGAAAAAGACATTTAAAGAAGAAATAGTGGAAATCGTAGACAATATTCTGAAATTACATTCTTGGTGTATAATTTACTTACTCTACAAGGAACTATATAGAAATTTATTTCTATGTCCACGACAAGAACGAAGTTTCTCCTCTATAGTATTCCGTGACAAAACAAAAAACAATCCTATCTAGTTGATACAAGTTGTTTTATATATTTGAATGGAGTAATGTATGTACAGAATCTGTTAAATTTCGAACAGATTGAAGTTTACTATTTTTATCAATAAGACCAAACAGTTTAAGGATATAATTAAATAGTATGACGTATAAGTATTTAAGTCCTTGCATTTATCGTTCAGAAAGTTAAACTGGAATAATGATAGGTAAATTATTTTTCTAGTATTTTATAATGGAAGATTTTGTCCCGACGCGAGTATCGAAAATGAAAAAGGAGGCTGAAAAAAATTACTTAGTGGTTAGTTACGAAAAACCAAGAAAGAAAAAAACCGAAGTTGTCGAAAGCGAAGAAAGTAATAAGCAGGAGAAACCTAAATTCAGTGGAAAGGAGGATAAAGAGAGTAAATACAACGATGAGAGAAGAAAACAGGAGTTAGAAATGAAACGGATTCGATACCAGGTTATGAAGTTCGGCATGTCTGGGTTTAAAGGGGCAGAAGCGGAGAATGCTGAAGAAGCACTGGCTATAAGTTTAGGAGCAAAACCACAGAAAAGGAAAGGGATTAATTATAAAATATTGGTAAAAGAAAAAAAACAACAGAAGAAAGCACAGAAGAAGGATGTGACACTCCAATCGGGACTTGAGAAAAGTTTGAAAACGTTTAAGAATAAAAATAAGGATAAGAGTAAAGACAAGAATAAGCATAGGAATCAGATAACTCGTAGGAAAGGTTCCGAAAGTATATTAGGGATTTACGGTAAAGTAAGTAAGAAAATTGTAGGTAAAAATAAAAAGTGAAATTTAATTTGAACCACAAACATTTAAAATATTTTTTAGTTAGTTTGTTCAATAGTTACAACATTAACTAATTCTCTCTCTAACAATAATGTTTTCTGTATCGTATATGAAGAATAACAAGTAATAAAATAATATTTTTATATATTTATGAATTCGTTCGGGCCAGCCTTGAGCTTCAATGATAGGATACATATCTTTGTCTATTCATATTTAAAATAGATGTTCGTATCATGTTTATTATGCCACAGTGGAATGATTTGGCATTTTAAAAATCATGCTTCTGCATCTAATCTAAATCAATCAAAGGCTGCAGCTGTTGGAGCAACCTCGAGTAACATCTGAAGAAACGCGTTTACTCCTTCTGCAAATAAAAGGATGGATTGTTTTGTTAAATTTCCGGCTAATAGGCGTTGAATTTGGAAAGCGACAACATACCCATAAATTTGGGCACGTATCCGTATTTGACAAATGGGAGGTAGACAAACATGCCCGCTAATATGAACCCAGCCGCGTACAAGTATTCAATTTGAGGTTTATCGATGATCGGCGCAACAATCAGGTACGCAGAAATTCCAAGTACAAGTATAGGTATTATCAGCGGACACTTGTATGGTCGAGGATGGTTGGGTCTGGTTCTTCGCATCACCAATAGGGCTAACATTGCTCCGCCATAAAAGATCCAAGCCGTGAACGAAAAAAAGTCGATCAGCGAATCTATGTTGCCGGATAGTACCATCGCTCCTAATCGATGAAAGGATATTTTATAATACGACAAGCGTGTTTAATACGATAGACGTAAGGATTGGATGGTTACCTGCTACAAGGGAGTGAAAAATAAGTCCTGGTGCAGGAGTAAAGCGTCGCACGTGTACATAACTGAGACAGTCTAGTAAATGGCCTTCTCGGGATGCGGCGAAACAGAGTCTACCTGCTGCAAAGAGAGTACCATTTGCGGAACCGAATGTGCTGATCGCGACCGAGAGCGGCATAAGCCATGCCATAACGCCAAGAATCCGATTCCCGAAAGTCTGCAAAACGTTATTCGATGTCTCTTTATACGTTCCTTACGAATTCGATTGGAATCATTGGAAAAAACGAAGAAGATGCGAGCTTTTGTTCTAATTCTTGGCTTCTCTAATAGAAAGAGGAATAGGAAGATTGTCTTACCACTGCGACGGCTTCACTTTCGATCATCTCCGAGGGTGACATCACGGCTAGATAGGAAAGGTTTATCAACGCGTAACACAGCGTGACGAGGGGTATACCAATCATAATGGAACGCGGCAGATTCTTCGAGGGATCTTTAATTTCTTCGGTGACGTAATTGAGATTGTTCCATCCATCGTATGCCCATAAGCCGGTGTAAAAAGCTGTGGCTAATCTGCCTACGTTAACGGTACCACCGTCCATCGTATCGAATGCGCCTTTCAGATGTTGAGTATTACCCTGTATCAACTTGTAAGAGCCACCGGCGATTACGACCAGTATGGCGATTAACTTGGCTGCGGTAAATGCGTTCTGTACACTTGTGGCCAGGTTAACGCTGTAACAGTTTACTAACAATATAAGTATGATCGCCAAAAGCGCAACGATCTTTACGACTTCCTCGGGTGGATCGCAATCGGCCGCGAAGGCCTCGACCGCGTACTGCGCGAACGACAGGCATATTATCGCCATTTGAGATGGTTTCAAGACCAAAGTGGAGACCCACGAAAAGAGGAAAGCGGGTGGTGCGCCGAATGCATCCATAAAGTAAGCGTATTCAGCGCCACTGCTCGTATTCATCGTACCCAGCTCAGCGTATGCCAATGCACCGCACAGACTCAACATACCGCAGGCTGTCCATACGAGGAAGCTGATTCCGATACTGCCGGTTCGAACCAAAAGCCCTGACGGCGAAACGAATATCCCAGAACCTGTCGTTTCGTGATTCGACGAAGAAGAACAACAACAATTTCAACCTATACTAGTTTCAGTTAACAAAATAAGATTTTTCATGAAATCATATAGATCGCTACCTATCATGGTACCAACGATTAGAGCCACCCCACTGACGAGTCCCACCCGTCTCTTGAGGTGAACAGAGTTGTTCTCCTCTGGGTCCGCCCCCTCCAGCCCTCCACCCCCTCCACCACCGTCTTCATCATCTGCCAGATCTCCAGATTTAACTTCAGTCTGTTTCCGTTCGTGTAGCTGTTGTTGTTGCTCCTGTTGATGTTGAAACGGCGACGTAACCGGATTCCAGCCGTTGCTGCTTCCGTTGCTTCTGATCGATCGCGAGACCAGCGTCGTTTCAGGAATTCCATTCCATCCACCGCCTTGCAATTGCTGTTGCGACTGATTCCCGTTACTCGTTTGTGGATCATATCCCACGGTAGCTGAAATCATTCGTTTCCTTTCTTTTAATCGAAATTTTTCCATTAAATGAGTCACGTGTATGGTCTATCACCGAAGGAAACGTTCACAGAACGATGGACCTCTACTACCTTTGTGCATAATTCATCAGATTTTGTTACCGACAAGAGGTTCAACCAAGTCCACGCTATACTACTACTACTACTACTACTACTTGCATTTACTTTGAAATTTAATGAAAAGATCGATTGAACTTAAACACACCGATACGATAACTAATTAATTGAATACCAGCTCTTGTTGTTAGCAACTGATGAAAAATGTTACTAGCATGCATTTCAGAGAACTGCGACACGACGATCTGAAAAGCTGTAAATTGTTCGATCTCTAGTCATGTCGCCACATGACGTACATTATTATATTTATTATTATCACCGAGGCGTTGTTGCTACCGTAATAGCTCGCGTGGCCAGACGCCAAAGATTTCTTGTGACTGAGATCGGTCTGCCTTCTTTGCACGTTCTTGCATACACGCATAACGTATCGTAAAACGCAAATTTATTTATCGATACCCGAACGCGATCATTCTTCCTTGACCGGCAGTGAAACTATCGTTAAAACAGTCGAAGCAAATTAAATCCCCTGTTTTCAAACTAAATTTTTACTTTTCTAATCCCCTTATTCCTCGATAGCGATAATCATCGATAACGGTACCGTTATCGGATCTAAATCAGCAGTAAATCATTTTCAATATTAAAATGTCAAAAAGCATTAAACTTTAATCAAGCCACAAATTATAATATTCGAACTTAATACATTCACGTAGTACGCAACGCGTGAATGGTCTCACTTTCAAGGTGACCTTTTGATAAAGGATTATCGATTTCCTCGACGCATCTACGTTAACGATTTATTATTACATTATGTAGATTCATAAAAATTACCTGCCTTAATACCTCTTCATTTTTATTCTAACAGTCTCTAATATGATCTTACGTCAATTGATGTATTGTTTTTGCACATATAATGGTAATTGTATTCGTACATTAATTATTCGTTTAACATATTTCACTTAAGTTTTCGTATAAGTAAGACGATAGCAATTACTCGACAGTTTCTTATCGCTAATTTCTTCAGCTTCCTTGTTCGCTCGAGAGTATTCATAAAATTTGATAATTAAATTTCTTCGAACTTTCAAACGCATTGCATCGATTTCTATTTCGCTTGCATTTCCTTTACCAGCTAGTAGCGTTTGAAAAATATTGGTGTAACACTGGAGCTGTTTGAGAAAGGTGCTGACTAATTTTGTTGCTATGTGGTGAGGTGTCGTTTTTGCCACTCTTATCCACGTAATTCTTTTCACGTATCACAGAATGCAGTTGCGTGCAGTATCGGTACATCAAGATTATCGAAATCGCAATATTATTACCGTGTACGGGTTAGAATATAAGAGGATTAAAAGAAGCGAGAAAGGAACCGAAACGTGGCGATTCCTCTTTCTTTTTCAATTAAACTGAGATCATCGCGTCTAAGTTAAATACGAAATATAATTCGAACTTGTTACTTCGCGTAAAGCCAAGATAAATTTAATGATTCTAAATAATCTGAACAATAAACGCGTTATCCGATCTAGAAGGTACTTATCATCAGACATCTACTTGTGCGCTGACGAGCCATGAATTATGTACTTTGCAAAATTCGTCGAACCGGTAACACGATATGCTAACTCAAATGTTTGCAGCGTAGAGTGGACAGTGTCTATCAATAGCTCCTCTATCGCTTAGCATAAAATGACAATACGCAGTTTCAACTGTCCATCTTTCCAAAGGGGAATCTTTTTTGCTCGCGAACCTTGCTAATTGTACTTGAAACTTGCTTTTCGTTACTCATCGCTACGGTTTGAATCAAGATTTTTGTTATCAATATGCCACATACGCGTGCATGAAAACCCCTTCTAAACCGTGTTAATTAAACCTATTACTATAAAGTGTCGTAATGATCCAATTGCGTTTAAGTGATCGTTCGTGCGAAAGAAACCGATCTCTGCGCGAGGTCTTGAATGGAAGAAGATTGTGTCCACGGCCGAAGGACGAATTCATTCTTGAAAAGAACATCGAAATGCGATTTTAAGACGAGATAAGATCGTCGAAGAAAGAACAAAATTGTTTTTGAACGTTTAGTATTTCCGTCATATTTCTTTCGAATCGATCGCGCTAAAATATATTCAATTCAAAAATTATTTAAAGTTACGCACGTACGATGATTTATGTTATACAAATCATGGTAAAAGGTATTCAATTTGTCCGGATTTTTTCTACGTTGCGAATTAAAATTACTAACGTAGAGCCTGTTGATTTACAGTTTCGTTACATTCTATCGATCGTTGCATTTGCCATTGTCTACAACATCAAGGAGGAAAGACAGGTTCTGATTACAATAAAATTGTACATAACACGTAGAAATACGAAACTTTGTTATCTCAAAAGAGCAATGCATTTTACATACGTCACGTTTGTTTTAAAGAATTTCAATAACCGTATACGTATCCGCGTACGTTGTATTCAGTAATAAGCCGAGAATTTTACGATAAACTCAAGACCACTTCGAAAACGTATCACCTAACCCAGATAGTAGTAACTGAACACCACGGAGAAGAATAAGGCGTATTGGTTTGCATAGAAAGAATAATTGGCTTAAACGGAATACATCGTAGAGTACTTATGGTCGTCAGTTCGTTGAGCAGATCGTTCAAAAGTCGTTGTTCGTCTATTTGTGGCCACTTTGTAAGTATACGCACGACATATACCCGTTGTGCAATGTTAAAAATAAGTTCTGACACTTGTATGTAGACGGGATATTGAGATCGATATCGAATGCCTCGTAATAAAAATCATATTCCCCATATTTTCCATAATGAAATCGAAACGATTAACTGGAAAAAGATAGCTGGTACTTAAGCTCGATAAGCGTATAATTTTTTCGCGAGAGGAACGAAGCCACTTGCGCTAAGTTCGTATCTAAAAAGAAAATAGCTATCGACTAGATTTAATATCGAAACGAACCATCGAGAAAATGATTTAATTCTTTAATGTAAGAACAGTTGTTCGTTTTTGTCGAATTAAGAATTTCTCATTGTCACTGGTGAGAAAGTTGAATAGCAAATGTAGATATTCTTGGAGTATTTTAAGGATTTCGTACACTCTACTACATGCACTCAAGTTTCCCGTTTCACAGGATGACGCAATTCTTCGTGGATTTCGAGTTAAGTTTTTCCGTTTCATAATACAATACTTACTTGCCCTAACGATCGCAATAATTTTTCTTTCTACTTAATTATTAAAATGTTTGATTCGTTTTGATTGTTTACATTGTTATTTGTGCCAACTGTGACTGGTGTAAACAATAAATACTGTCAAGGTTAAAAAGTCGTCTATATACGATTGTATATACGATTGTGTACATTGTTTTATGATGTGCTTTAAACGTTGTACAGATTTTTACGTTCCTACCTATTAGTAACGGTTTTATAGTGCTAATAAATATAAAATTAGACTGCCCCTTGCGAATTCTAAGTGGTAGACACTTCTAACAATAACATTCGTGTCTCTCTGCCAGAATCATAAAACAAAACAAATAGATGTGCTGAATAACAAAATTTTGTACTTTTAATAGAAATTTACATGTTACGTATGTGTCGTGTATACAATAATGCTTGGAGATGAAAGCGTAACAGTTTGCACTTTAAAACAAGACTCACACAGAGAAGATACACGTGTTCACTTCTACAATTGACACAAGTATACTTACATACGTATTACCAAGTTTTATTTGATCGACGAATTACACCAGTTCTAACAAAATTACTAAACATCCTTGTCGGAGCACGATACCAATCATTAACTAATTAACATCTTTTCGATAAATCGAGGATGTTAAGTTCTATTGTTTTGTGTTTTCCTTTTTTGCATTGAAAAGGGCAGTGTATTTATTGTTTAAGATTGAATTATTTCCGCGTAACGATTGATTTGTCGGTATCAATCGTGCGAAAGTGGAGGAGAATTTTTGATAGAATTGATTGATTGTTCAGCTGAACAGTGTCGGAGAAAGTATTTGAAGAATGGATGGTACGTTTATGAATGAGCAACTCGGCGAGGGGGTAAAAAGCGCGCGAATCCTATCAATTACGAATAAGTGGGTAAACGTTCACCTTGTAATATGAGAAACGATAGAAACCATGGCGGGACGTGGGAACGTGATAGAGATAAATGAGAAAAAATGTCACTCACCTCGTTTGAAGGGCGCGACATGCATGACTCTAAGAGGGACCGATAAGAAGGGCGGACTGTGAGACCGCCTCTCATGACACCACGCCGACTTTTCAGTGTAACCACTCTCTCTGCTGTCTACAGCTGTCTTCGAACCGCCGTCTGCTTATCTATATATATATATATATGTATATATATGTATATATATATACTTTGCGCTAAATTGGCTCAAAAATTTTTGGTTCGCGTTCTAACGGGCGACCCTGTTGTACGCCCTTGTTTCCGCTTCAAATTTCGAACAATAACACTGTTCGAACGCGACTACTTTCTCGTTCCCGTGTCGAATATTACTAATCTCGTATTCGTACAATGTTATCAACGTGAATCTCTACAAGTCTTGTGTCCGGCTAAGAACATTAGAATAGCGACTCGTACTCATCCACCTTTGACGATGAACTGGGCGTTCGACAGAGGGAAACGTACCCGCCAAAGAGCGAACAGGATTGGGGTCGGGAAGGGGAAACCGCGAGTGTGACAGGGAAAGGAAGATAGTACCACGAGCGCCAGCGTCGGCGCTTAAACTCGCTCGATATCGTTTTTACGTCTTTCGACTTCTATTGGATATCTACATATTTATTCTCGAATCCTTTAATTACCTTCTACTTTTACCATCTATCGTATTACAAAGTATCGCTAATTTTAACGAACGATATGTGTTTACAGTTTTACCTTTCTGTACACATGAAATTACATAATTAATTATCAATGAAAACTATAATAATAATAATAACAACGACAATAACAACAACAACAACCAACAATAACCCAACCTGGTCTTGTAGTACCAGGTTTTTAAAGACAATAATATCCTCACTAAATTTTATGATATTAAAAATCATAAAAATTAGCATTAATATAAATTGTAATGATATCAGGATAAAGTATTTTTATCTTACAACTGCCAGTTAATACTTATACTTAAGAAAACTACTTTATCCTACCTTATCAAGTCATTTGTACAATAAATTAAGTTCATGCTCATTCTCTTTGGACATGCGTATATAAAAAGACCATATTTTTAAATTGTTCATGTGACAAAAACGTTGCTTATTTTAAACCTATTTCTCCTCTTAGAATGAAACCTTGTTCCTTTGTTCCGCAAACTTAATACAAGTGTGTAAGTAAAATTAATTTATTTTTGTACTTATGCAATTAATGTATTTGTATTATTACATATGTAACCATATATAGATTGTTTGTTTAAATATAACAAATGAATCATTGTTTTACAAATATGTTATGCTAGGCCAGCTTACGAGTGCAGTTTCATATTATAAAACAAGACTATAGTTATGTGCAATATACATAATCTCAGAATAGTTTCTTATATAACAATTATGTCGGTATAATACAAATTTAAACAAAAGTAGATATTGGGAATGATTCAGGGTGCCTTAATAAAGTAACGGTACACGAGAGTCGCCAACACCCCAAGAGCAATAGGAATCAGCCACGATCTCCAAGAGCCACTGCAATTGCCAATCACATCATGATGCAGCATCTACTATTTATATTTTACACATTTTGAATTTTAATAATACTATATGCGATTTTGGATAGCACAAAAACAGCACACATAGATAATCATAATAATATGTTATATTAATATTATTGTAAGTAGTTACAAGTAAAACCTTTTAGTTGTGCTATCCAATGTTTATAGATAACTAGACATTAACAGACACAAGGCTAAGAAGAAAAAAATGTTAGTAGCAAAATGTTATACCTGTAATATTTTAGTTAGTAAGATCAATGCACACACATTTAATTGATATATAAAAAGACATTATACCTAGGACCATCTCCTTCAAGTACTTTATTTAATTTGAAAACGTTTTCTTGCGTTCTTTCTTCCTAAAATTGCAATTTGTTATTCCTTAATCAATGCTATTGATCGTATGAGTAAGAATTGGCAGTGAAAAGAGTTATATTAAATTTTGTGCATACTTCGACTAGTTCACCAATTTTAAAGGTCCGCATCAGTTCTCTTGCATCGCTCGAATGACCGATATCTTCGAATGCTTCCGTACAATCTTGACCACCTTGTTCTAGAAGAACTTCTTCTCCACCTGGATGCTTAAATGTAAAATATAGAATGAACATTACTTCACACGGTTCTATTAAGCGATAAGTTGATTGTAAAAAAAAAGATAGTATAAAGTATATAGTTACACTTGAAAAGGTAGACACATCATAAACTTTATTGTTAATAATAAGCCACAAATCCTTATTATTGGCATGCTTAGCAACTTCTTTCCGTGTGTACAATTTTGTACAAACTGTGTCAACATTAGAATTTTCGCTCGCCATATTTTGCTTTTTGCGGTAGAGAAAATATTACAGAAAATGTGTGAATATTATATAGATATCACTAAAAGGAATGAATAGAAAACTATTAAGTATACTTAATGATGGATCGTAGAAATTATTGTTATATTAGTTTTTGTTTAAAAAGCATATATCGCACACGAAAGGCTTGACCGCCTACTTATACGTTAGCTGCGATCGCAGCTATAGCCTGAATTTAGTGAATCAGATAGTAGAAAAAATATGAACTTTATACTCTTTTGCAATAATGTAATGTAGGCAATATGAGTAAAAAAATCGGCGAATTTCTTCGTCGTATTGATGTTATTAATAATATTATTTTGCTACGTGTTATATTTTTTATCAAAATTATTGATTTCTAATTGGTTTAATAGTCGAATTAATAGCTTATTTTCAAGAATTCCAAATATTTCTATATATACGTACAGCTTGACATGTAAATTATAATAAATATTTGACAAATGCGTACATATTATATAATAATTTACATCAAAATGATTTATAAGATAATATGTAATATTTGTTGTGTTATATAACAAATAGCTGTCAGTTACGAATTAGATTCAATAATATACAAGAAATTATATTTAACTAAAAATATAAATTAATGTAATTACAATTATACACTAATGCCTAAATTTTTCTATGTACCTATTTTGTTATTCAATCATAGATCATATGTTCTATAGTAGAACCAATAGTAAGTCATGGTTTTCATCGGAAGATCTAAAGTGATGTATGTATGTTTGTGCATCTATGTATTGTGAACAATTCCGGCGTGGAATGTTACACTAGACGAACTCAAGCTTTTACGTTGCCGAGCGTGAGTCGTGCGATGTGATCAGAAATCGCAACCGTTTTATTGCACACCTCTGACTTTACCGGCCATGAGTCTAAGTTTACGTATAGTGTCACACTTCACGTTAAAAGCGATGAGATTACACAGTAGAAAATATTTCGAGGTTAGCGTTTGCCAGTGTTTACGGAAGATACAGTTTTGATATAATATAAACAGATGTTTCGTTTAAATTTGTACTGTGATAAATAGTATTTTTTTTTTTTTTTATAATTTGTTTCTTAAGTTTCAACACGTACAGAAGGAATCGAATTCTGACGCTATTGTAAAATGAATGTTCCCGGCAATATATTAGTGTTAATTATTATTAGTTTATTAACAGATTATATAAAATGCGAATTTTCGTTCACATCACTATTATCATCTGGACTGAGTAAAGTTAGTACAGTAGTACAATATGGGAAATGTAGTTTAATGGAATGTTGTACCAACGAATATATATTCTCTGAACTCAACAGTATGTATATGTAATGCAATCATTGTATGTGTCTATATTAAAGAAAAAATTAAAATTTTCTAATCATTTCTGTTAAAATTAATGGTCATAAACAATTGATTGCATGTCACCATTCTAGAGTTAGACGATACTCTTAGTAAAGAGCTTTATGGACAAGAAATAGCTCACCATGTAGTAATAAATGCTTTACGTGGTCATTTAATTTCATCTGATCCGCCAAAAGCTTTAAGTATGAGCTTTCATGGCCCACCAGGAACTGGCAAAACATTTGTAAGTCAAGTGATTGCTAAGTTTCTTTACAGAAAAGGTGATCAAAGTGCATTTTATCATTTTTTTAATGGTCGTAATGATTTCCCTCTGCAAGAAAAAGTAAACGAATATAAGGTACATTTCCGCTATAAAAATTTAAGTAAAATGTGTTCAAGATTTTATGAATCAAAATAACTATTGATAATATGTTGTTTTATATTATATAGGATGAATTGTACAAAATTATTATTAATAGCTTACAAAAATGCGAAAGATCAATGTTTGTATTTGATGAAGTGGATAAAATGCCAGAAGGTTTATTGAATGTTCTTGTACCATTTTTGGATTATAATACGTGGATCAAATCGTGGAGATTAGCAAGCAGTTCTATAAACACAAGGAAAGCTATTTATATATTTTTATCTAATACAGGTAGCTCACGAATTACGCAACGTTTAATAACTCTGTGGAGCGAAGGCAAACAGAGAAGTGAAGCTAGACTTCAAGATTTTGAAAATTTAATAAGCATTGGGGCATTCAATGAAAAGGGTGGTTTTTATCATAGCGATACAATAGACTCTAGCGTTATAGATCATTACGTGCCTTTTTTACCACTTGAAGAAGTACATATAAAAAAGTGTTTAAAAAAAGCTTTTGCAAATAGAGGAATAGATCCATCTAACGATATGATAGAAGAAGGATTATCATATGTAACCTTTGGGCCACCTCCGCATAATCTTTATGCAACTGCTGGCTGCAAAAGATTAGAACAAAAAGTAGCTGCTATTATATATGCTAAAAACAAAGGGCGATTAGAATTTTAAATATTACATGTAAGCATTATACCCTTTTTTTATGTTAACATTTCGATAAGATCTAAATTTTATTGATTATTCTTATTGGCACAATCAGAAAATGCATAACAGTTAAAAAAATAGTACAACTAATTTGTCACAGTAATACATGTAACGATTATTTATATATTTATGTATGTGTACGTTTATATTTGAGAAATGGCTAAAATTTTTATTACTAACAGTACAGAATTACAGTATGTACAATTGAGGCTTGGCAATTGACTTTAAAATATAGTCATAAAGGATAAAGCTGTCTGGAAGTATAAACATTTGGCAATGTGTGTTTTCTTCGTGTTATATTCTAATATACAAGAATAGACAATTTTAATCTTTATGACTTTTTTAAAACTTTATTCGTACTGTTATATCG
This sequence comes from Xylocopa sonorina, assembly GCF_050948175.1. Classification (NCBI taxonomy): domain Eukaryota; kingdom Metazoa; phylum Arthropoda; class Insecta; order Hymenoptera; family Apidae; genus Xylocopa; species Xylocopa sonorina. The sequence goes on from NC_135200.1 coordinate 12,459,833, forward strand.
TACCGAAAAATAATTGTAATTCTTTTCGCCTATACAAGAAAGCTAAATATATTTATTTTTATGCGTTCGTTTCCCGTATACGAATACTTTCTATTTATATAATTGTGATACAATGCAAACTTGAATAAAGAGAACAACAATAAACTGTATTTTTGTAACGATAGCGATGCAGTGAAGATGGATCTTTCCATGTTTTATGCAATGTAAAAATGCGTTATATCATAGTTTATCATCTTCTCTTTCTGTTCTCCATTGGGGAGCGTTTTAGTAAAATATTATGATCGCACGATGATATAATTAACGTGTAAAATATTTTTGATCGTCGTGCAATCATATAAAGAAAGTATCTAAGTAACATAATTTATGGTTATTCTTCCTTGACATATTCCTTTGGAAAAAATCCTACTTGATCCCCTATTTTTCCCTTCCACCATCCTTGGGCATCGCCCTCTTTACTCAACACAACAACTCTACAACCCCGCCGTAGGCTTAATTGATTGCGTTCTTCGCCACGAAAATCAAATAACGCTGTGGCCAATACACGTTTGTATGGCCATAACAGACGTTGATCTAACTTTTCAAAGTTTTCCGACAATGACGCCCGTTCGTAATATTCAACAAGTTCAACTACACTTTTGAAGAAACGAGACTCACTGAGATAATATACATCAGCCCCGTCAACATCGCGTTTAAATACTCTTATATGTTTAACAGCTCCGTCTGCCCTGTAATATTAGTTGAATATTTTTTAAAAATGTTGATTTCTAAAGCAATATTTTAACATTTCAATGGTATGTACATGTATATATGTTCTTACTTGATGCTAAGAGCGTAATTAGTTTCGTGTTTCAGACGTGATTGCCCTGCAGGCCGGAGTCGTAACATGTAGGTACCATCCTCGCGACATTCTAATCTATTCGATGCTGTATCGCGTCCCATTTCTCCTACAAACCATAATTTTAGCGAGAGAGCACGTTCGCACGGTAAAGGTGGTGGTGGAGGTGGTTCTGGCATACACCGACCTGAATGCGCAATACATTGTTTGTGTACAGCGATGCGGCAGACATCGCATCGATATCCCTGTGTGAACAAATAATTCGGTTTTTCGTAAATTTATGTTACAATATTCTTGATGATATTTTATGAATAACTTGTTCTACCTGAAAAATTCGACCTTTTAAAAACTTGCCACATCGCTGACAGCTACGCGGAGTGTCAAACGTCGTAAGTTTAAACTTATGATTTGTGTTGCGGCACGCATCTGGATGAACATTATCCATCGCGTCCTGCAATGCTTTGATCCATATTTGTTTTTGTTCTTCTGTTCTTGTATATAAAGTATATGCCGTGTATTCTTTTTTATGAACTAGTAGCCATTGATAGCACCATCGTGAGTCTCTGTTAAGCGTTCGCCTTCCTGTATGATCTTCTAACCGATAATCATCCAAACGTAAAGTTTCACGGTAGCAATATTGCTCCCCTCTGCTTGCTTTACAAATTAAAATTACTTGTTCGAAAACGAATGCGTAACGGGCTTTTATCCTCTGATCGCCATGAGCTTTTACCTGAAATGTGTGACTGTAGTATTCTGCTAGTTTTCTCGAAATTTTCATATATACTCATCAAGAGAATAATACCCTGAGCTCTCCGTCTCTAAGTAGCCGTCCAAAATCTTTTAACTGTGTATCTTCTGGGACATTCCAATCAACTATCGACGCTTGAATATCTCTTATAATGTCCAACGTGTCCGAGTCACGTTTTACTTCGTTAATGTATTGTGCTATGTCAACCATTACCTCCCTAGCTTTTCCAAGCTGTCGCCTATCTTCCAGCCAATCGCAAGGAGTTTCTTCTACTAATTTATCAAGTAACAAGTGGTATTTCAATACTCTTTGCATTGGAACAGATAGTATATCGCGTAATTTGAATTTCCCATTGTTCGCTTCTTGTTGACATCTCTGTAATTAACAGTTTCCTTTGGTGTTGAATACTAACAAAGATTAGAATTTGACACATTCGTAACTGGCGATTGTTAAGCAAGACATTTAGCTGAATACCGCTTATAATTTTCAAAAACGCGCATTACTATATATTATTGTTCACTTATTTACTTTGTTGGTATTCGGCTAAAGAATTTGAAATGTCGTAGGCGTACGTTGCCGGTCACGAATATGTTAGTGGGTTAAATGTTCCATTGAAACGTACAATGACTTCTTGGTTAACTGATTCGTTACGCGTACATGCTTCTTGCAATGTATTTTGAGCAACAGTAAGATTAGCGCAATAGTCGCCATATATGAGGAACTTTTCTCGCCAATCGAGAAAAACTTGCGCCAAGGCAGTACCGGTCCTTGCTTTTCGAAGTTGACTATGAAATCCCGCGTGAATCTCTGCTAGTTCTTTTATACCAAAAAATATACGCGCAGATTCTTCAACTCGTAGTAGCGAGGATAGAGGTCTAGCGAAATGTTTAAGTAAACTGTTCAGGACGTCCGAATAATTTCGTTCCGTTTCAACGAGCTCTTGAATCACATAGTCTCTTTTTTCACCCCCAGAGATTGCGCCACCCTATTTTGTAACAGAGCCGATTAAAAATCTTGATTATAGAATACATAATACGTATGATATGCAGCACAAAAAACTATGAAGCAAAACGAAAGTAATTATTAGCGCTGTAATTTACAAATTTTTAAATACTATAGAGATATATTTTTAGCAGAAGAATGATAACATATAAGGAGCACAAAAATATTTAACGACCTGTGCAACAGATGGAGGAGGTGGCAAGTGCAGACTACAAAGGTCCTGGTAGATCTCTTCGCTTTGAGCATGGCTGCAGTATGCTCCGTATCCATCTTCCTCACCAACTGGATCTTCGTTGTCTCCTCCTCCACCTGCCTCATCTCCTTCGCGCCTTCTAAATCTTCTGCGACGACCTTCATCCTCACGGCTTTAGCATAAAAATATGAACAGCCATGCACTATTCATGCGTGAAAAAAATAAAATTTCTTGCGAACTTAAACTATTTGTAGCAACAATAGAGATCTCGTTACTGACGATAAATATAATTTAGCACGTAAAATTTTCGGGCAAATACAGAATAAACTTTAAAATAGTGCCAGTATCACTGTATAGAATTAATTTCGTAATACATCTTTATAAATAACTTTCATCTATACATGGTAAAGTTTCATTATATTCTCCAATATCAATATACAGTGATGTATGGTACTTATGTGGCAAAATCTTTAAAGTTAATTGCAAACGACAGATACCTTCTCTGCGGAAGGCCAGTCGTGTTGAGAATTACTCGAGAAGCAGAGTAATTCGTGATATACTTGGGATTCATCTACATCCATACCCTTAGATTTCATGGTAAATGTCCCCACTCCTGTTGTGGGACTAGACCCATTGATAGAAGTTATTATAAAGTTACATTGTTTATCGAGAAATATATCTTTTTTACGCAGTAATTTTTATAATAATTTTATAAACCTCTCTTATCTTTAAGGGGAAAACATACTATCTGTATATTACAATTAATTCTTTTGCTGCGAATACATTTAAAAATAAAACTTCAAGGGTACTTTTATACTTACCCTGCACCAGCACTTTGTAAATCTTTATAAATATCTTTCTGCGACCTACTGTGACCTATAGAAAAACCGCTGTAACAGATATATTTTATCAGAGATTAAGATAATATTTATAATAATAGCGACGATAGTAGATTACTCACGGGATACCCTCACGTCTTAAACGCGGACAATTTGATAGAGCTGATAAAGTACATAATACTCGATGAAAATCCGATAGATCGAACAGGACAGAAGGTTCGAAGAGGTCAGAATCCGCTAAGCCGAAAGTTGTAGAACACGCCGATAGAAATACTTTTATATTTCTTAAACATAAAAATTGTGCCATTTGCGGTTTTTGGTTTACATCTTTCATATCTATACACCCAGGTTTCACTGTATTTAAAAGATTACATAGCAATACACCGTCTCTTAATGTATATGCTAAGTCAAATGCTCTTGCTTCTGGCCAATTTGCCTTATGATCTGCCCTTAAAGCTCCGCATCTTGTTAACCATTTGGCACACTGGTACCAACCATTTCCATTATCCGCACCGCTTTCTATTCTGCTCATTTTTGTTTGTTTCTTTCAATAGAAAATACTAAAAGTTATAGGATACGAATTTTTGTTTCACGTACAACTCATTAGGCCATAAAAGTTCCATAGATTCACTTCTTTACAGGAAGAAACTGTAAAAGACCATATGGAAGCTTGATTAATGATAACAGTTACATTTTAATAGATAAAAGGAAAATAAAATGAAACCATATTTAAAAATACAATTTTAATCAACTTATCAAAATGGTGCAATTTTTATTACTAAAGTATAAATAATATTTGTCTAGATACTCACCTCCATTCAGCGAAGAATTTGTAGACGGTTTCTTCGTTCTTCCGTGTCAAAGTGTTAAGAATATTCTGTAACAAGTTCTACAAAAGAACCCATTATTGTGTTCCGTGTCGATTCTTAAAGATATCTCAACGGAATTTATAGTGTCGCTTAAAATTGTTTGTTAGCAGTGTCATTGCTAAAAGAGCATTCTGCCAATTTATAAATTTAATAGACGGTTATCACTTGGCACGATATCTCTTGTTTTTTCATTGTAATATTATGACGTTCGTCCCGCTGCAACACACGATCGCCATATTGCTATTTCACTGCAGTCGATCATATCATAAATCTCGATGAAACTTTTGTTTCAAGTGTTTATCCGTAGATGGAGTTAAACGTTTATGTAACCGATTGTTTTATTAAAATTCCCGAAAACTGATATATTTAAATAAATTGTTAGACTTCTACGAAAGGTAAATTATATGATTATTAATATGTAATACTCTTACGTTCATTTCCAACTATTAATCACTTATTTGGTACGTTTAGAACCGATTAAGAATACGGTGCAAATTTTACTATCGTAAATGTAAAATATACCAAATTTCAATGAATTTTTAAAAAGGATTGTAACAATTATAACCTGTTGTTATAAAACAATAGCGTCTGTTGTTTAAATTATTAATGATATATAAACAATTCATTGCATTCATTGTATATTTACATGACACATATAATTTTGTCGAATACTAATACATGACAGAGATAAATATAAAAGCTATACATTTTAACAAAATTATTAATTATTACAGATACGATAAACCTGGTGTTTAAAAGATAATACACTAGTTTTCAGTGAACCAATGAGATAAATGAAATCTGATGACGTAAGATAATGTTTTGTATACATATATATGTATACATTGGATATATTCTATGCAGTACGTTCTGATTTAAGTGACAGTAGTGCTACAGTCTAGAAAGGCGTCGGGTCGTGTTTACGTACTTTACACAAAGGTATATCACGACAAATTACGGTACGTATAAGAGTAGTTGTATACAAAATTTCTTTGTTAACTTCTTCGTACGCTGCATGAATTATATCTTTTCGTATGGAAATTAAGGAAATGAAACACTGATAGCAGTTGATGTATGTATGAAACAAACAGAACTAGTCTTGTCTTTCTCGATTCTATTTCAGTAAACCGTCATGCGAGTTTTATTTTACGTAATTACATTATTAATTGCGTGTAGTGTTACATATAGTAATCCTAGCAACGAATTACAATGTAGAGATGAAAATAATGTGCCGGTCGATTGGTAAGTATTTACATAATTGCTTTTTAAGTGACGATTTCATTTTACTCTTAAATCAGTTCGAGCAAGCCTTAATCGGTTTTGTAGAGATTACAATTCTGTCTGTAATAAGTCCAAAAGCTACGAAAAATCATATTTGTTCGATGAAAGTAATTGTTAGAGAATTGATTAATAACCGCAAATTGAAAATAACGCTACTTTAGGTACGTGCTTTATAAGTTGCCGAAAATTCAAACAAGCAGTAATCCCTTGATCAGAGAAGGTCTTGCTTACTTATACATAACGAATTCAACTATTGGAACCGGTTGGCGATTGTCCACTAGGTCAATCGGTTCGAACCTTGCCATCCCTGGAATTACATTAGCGCCTCTTTATAATCGCGTAAGCATTTAGTGAACGCTAATTATCTACTAATTACATTAAATTATCAATATAATTAGAGTTTTATAGTAATTAGAACTTTGATCCTCCTATATAAAACGATTGAAAAATATTAAATATCACATTTTATTATGTAGGGCAACGAAAATGAAAGTTTGTGGTCTTTGTACAACGATAGTCCGCCTAATGCGTCTTATGCTTGGAGTTATGGTCACACGAAGGGTGTAGTGATGGTAAATGGTGATCAGGGCTTCTGGTTAATTCATAGCGTTCCAAATTTTCCCCCAGTTCCAAAAGCTGGTCTTCAAACTCGGCCATTAAAGAAAGATGGTTTTACTATCACAGATGCGTACAGTTATCCGCAAAGTGGAACATTTTACGGACAAAGTTTTCTGTGCGTTTCACTTGGTAGCGACCAGTTCGATGTTGTCGGAGAGCAATTAATGTATAACGAAATAGCAGTGTACGCAAAAAATATTCCCGCGGTACTTGGTAGACAGTATCCGCTATTAAGAAACGCGACGAATCAGATACACATTAAGGCTCCTCCTTATACTAATAAAGCTAAAATAAGATCCCTAGGAATGGTTGAATTTACTTCGTTCGCTAAGAGCGGAAAATGGGGTAAAGGTAATTAAATTATAATATTTCTACAAGGCCAGACATTAATTTAGAGTATTACCATTTGTCCAACTATCGTTTAGTTGATAGTTAGCCTGGGTGATTAGCAAGGGTATTTTAATTATTAAAATTAATAATAACAAGTCTGAGTCTAAATTAAAATCTCATTTTGTCACCTTGTAGCACGCACGTTTATGTTACGCAATGATAAATTTCAGAGTTATATGGCGATTTCGTTGCGCCACAATTGCAGTCAAATTTATACGTTCAGTCCTGGTTAAATGGTCGAGGAAAATTACCATCAATTTGCCATCGTAGAAAGTAATATTGTGTTCGGATTTTTCTGTACCTTCGTTTTCAGGCTTGTCGTTTTATGAATTCGTTAATTTTCCAGAATTCATAATGTTGAAACTCTTAAATTTGACGCAGCCAATGTTGATTATAGCAGTAGCCATGATCATTCCAAATGGGCTATTACAGATAGTACAAATAAACGTTGGGTTTGCATTGGTGATATTAACAGAGCCGTAAATATATTTATTATATATTTATTTTAATATATTTATAATTGTAAAGTATTAAAAATATTTTTATGTTCAGGATACACAGTATTCTCGAGGCGGTGGAGCCGTATGTTTTGAGGATAGGCGCTTGTGGAATGACTATCGAGACGTAATAAATGATGTACAGCCTTGCATTAAGTAGGTGCAAAAAGAATTTAGTAAGTTGAAATATGTCTAATACGTAGTCTTCTGCAATAATATTAATAGTAAAATAAAAGTTAAGTTATGATACTGGCTTGTTTCCTAGTGACACGTACAATTGTACGCGTGCATGTGTACGAATAAGAGAGAAAAGACATCTTGACGTAGCAATAGTTTTGGTGGGTTTTCTATTATCCATATAATCGATGCTTTCATCAATATGCGTCGTAAATTTCCGCAACACCAACACGAGTACACAAAGTAATAAACGTCGTATTAACTGCAGTTTACCTGCAAGTGTATAAAGAAGAGGTCTCGGTGGCTCTTTATTACTGTGGAATAAGGACGAACGACGAGGATCAGAAGCAGTTCTTAAATTGGATTTTATGAAAGGCAGTAGCGGCTCCTCTTGCACAGAGTCTCGTTTCGTCTTCCTTTTTCTCAACTGTGCTTATTGTCTACCTAAGGAAATTGCAGAGTAGCTCGACGTGCCGTTAATGAAAGAAAAAAGAAGGTAGCCGAGGTTTAGTAAGCGGAAGAAGAGAGGAACGATTTGCTCTTTAATGAAAATTTCAAGAAATCGACTGAACTTCGGTTCACTCTTTATCGCCAGTTTTAAGCTTCTCAATCTTTGTGATAGACTTTGCTTCAGACACTTTTCTCACCGATGAAAAAAAGTTGTCTAGATACATTGTCCGCGCAAGTTGTTCCGATCATCAACCGTAATTACTTGCTCTTAATATTTGTTCATATAGCAATCGGGCAAGCCACATACCTACATAAAAGTCCGAAAAACAGAAGGAATGATACAAGTTGGTTTGAATGAAAAAGTCGATAGACAGAGGGGAGGGAGATGTGGATAGGGTTAAAATTCGCGGGTGTTCATCCAGACATGAATCAACTGGCGTGTGCTGTCAGGAGACAAAACAACTCTATAGAAACAGGAAGCTAGGGAGTTCGGTAAACATATGAAGACAGATATTTGGAAAAACAGACTGGTTGCTGGTGAAAGGGGATTAAGAACAGAGACGCAGGGGTTCTTGCAATACAAACAATTGGCAGCTGACAATATTTGATTAATTTGTTAAATTCCACGTAGCCATACTCGTTTTTACGATTAGTAAAACGTACGCGTAACCGGTACACATGTTTTTTTAACATGAATCGTCTTGGTGTGACGAGTGGTGAAATATACGACTGATAATATATTTCGTATACGTATTACGTACCACTTTGAGCTGGCGTGCTCGATGGGGCGCAGATTTCGGTTGAAACACATATAGCGGTGTCGTAAAAGGCCATGAAATTTCGGCGGCTGGAAAGATGAGAAGACGACGCTGCGGTGTTCGCAGCGATATTTCAGCATTAAAGGCACCCTGTTCTGCATACTAAAATCCTGTGCACCGTCGAAATATACGCGCAACGTTATATGCATGAAACCATCGTGTGTCGTGCTTCGCGTGTGTACTTAAGCACACTGGAGGAGCGCGTGCGCGAGCTTCCGTCATCCTTTTTCCTCCGGGCACCAACATCCTGCCTGCCTTTACCACCTACCTTCGTATCTACAGTTTATGTACAGGTATGTATCGTACCGGGTAGCCCTGCGTGAACTTTAATATTGCCTTATACCTATTCATATCACGTGTGTGAGAGAGAAATCATAGCGGTTCCTTTTAGTTGGAAATGAGGTCCTGTTGCCTTTTATGGACGTAACGAGATATCAACCCTGAAACTTTCCTACCGCTCCTGCTCGTCGCATTTCGGTAAGTAAATAATCTAAGATAATTGCGGCTACTCAACATAATTCCAAAAATTAGGGTAGTTTTTTTAGTCATTGCGACGAAACGAGTATGGAAATGCATTTTCATAAGGTATTATGTTAAGCGTTTATTCGATAGATATGTTTATCACTTAAGTGTTTAAATCGCTGTGAAAGTTATAAATAAGATGTGGCAAACAAATAGAACAATGCGATACGAAATGTAGGTTAAGGTTGTAATCGCTGTTACATATACGCGTTTACACATTCGAGTCGGAAGCTATGCATATGTAACAGATATCTGTAGATAAAGTTTAATATTCATGGTGTAGATTTCAGAGCAGTTTTCTCTTATTGTAAATGGATCGTGTTCGACTAGAAAATCACCATTTTGGTCGATGTTACACGTGTACGACGCATAATGATTCATCTCACACGAGAACAATTACTTTTTCTGAGTGCGTCACTGCAAAGACTCAGAAATTACGAAGCGTTTGAGAATGTTTACGTATCCACCTATAAATAGTCGTTGTACTCTGAGTCATTGGTCTCTTGATCAGTTGTCTCGTGTAAGGTATTATGCGTTGCGTTAAGAATGTTTGTACTACTTTGCGTTATTTAGATGGAGATTTGTCAAGGTGTTTGAAAATCGGTTTACTGTATGCCTAAGTTAAACATTAGTTACCGTATTGTGTTTCACACAGGTTCTACAGGCAGTACCTTGATTTTATACTCCGGTCGAGAGGAAAAGAGAAGCACCCAATAGAGCTAATAAAGAGAAATATGCACGTAGGTAGAAGCGCAATGAATAAATGCGGGATGGTCGAAGATAGGGGGTTTATTGTTGTTGTCTGACTCTCTCTGCGTCGGTACTGTACTAGGAACTGCATTAAGGCGGTAGGAACTATCAGAGATGTTCTCTGTAGTTGCAACATCGCCGGGAAACTAGCCCGAACAACTGTCTCGGCGTAACCGAACTCAAATGCATCACCGTCGTAGTTTCAACCCGGAGCTTCCGGTACTTACCGAGAACTTATCAGACGGCGGAAGTGTCGTTGACTCATAACCGTTGAATTACCAACTTGGGTAGAGTATTCTGAAGCTAAATACTCGATCGAATACATTTGAGTCTCGTTTTTTAAAATATTTCGATTCTCTGCCAAAGAGCGAAAGGATACAGAGAAAGAAGGAAGATGGGAGAGAGAGAGAGAGAGAGAGAGAGAGAGAGAGGGAGAGAGAGAGAGTACTAGTAACCGACTAGGAAATTCGGCAGTAATGAGTAGAAAATCGCAGACCCAATGTTCAGGACGTAACGTAGCGAGGTGGTCGGTCGGTCGGTCCTGGTACAGACGCAGCGGAGAATAATTCAAGTAGGTAGAAACTGGAAGGATAAGGGCGAGGGTTGCGTGGCGGTGGAAATTGCGGATGGCAGGGGTAAAGCTGCAGCACTCCGCTTAGACAAAGCCTAACGAAGCTTCTATTCAGCAACAGTAGGCACCACGAGGCCCAACTTCACTTCTATTATACTTACTCGTCGGCACGAAGTGAATTCCATCCATCAACGGAATTCCAGGCTAAGCAGCTCTCGGCAGCTTGGCATTTCCATCTCTGGCACGAGAAGCATTCCATTCTTTTTTTTTTTTTGCAGCTGCATCCTCTTTGTCTTTATCTCGCCGCTTAAAATACTTGGTGCTTTCTTTTTGTTGTCTTTTTCCTTTATTTACAGCGTCTTAACTCTCGAACGTGATATTTATTCACGAAACGATTGTTCCCATTCAGTTTTGCGAATACGAGGGGATACAAAATCAAGTGTCCAAGTGTCAAATAATCACGAAATTCGTTCTTGCCACACTTTCCAGTTATTTCTACTTATTTTTTCTCACCGTGGCCCCTTTTTTCTCGTACGACCGTAGACTTATCGACAGCCGAGGATATGTTGGCGCGAATCTGTGGCTGGGATAAGCGCGTCTTCGGCGTAATAAAACTCCCGGAGGGAAGCCCGGAGGCACCGTTAGTCGGAACTTTTCTCTCGCGGAGGAGAAGAAGAAGACGAAGTAGAAGAGGAGGGCGAGGAAGGAGAAGAAGAAGAAGAAGAATCAATCCCGTAACGCCGACTGGAGCTAGCTGCAGTTCCGTTCTCTAGACTGTAACTAACTTTAGTTCTCATTATAAAAATGCCCTCTTCTTTTGCTTTTTTATGTTGCATAGCTTTCGGGTTAGACTCACTCTCTCTCTCTCTCTCTCTCTCTCTCTTTCTCTGCCTCTCTAGCAGAACTTGTGCGTTAACAGGTTCGCGTTCGTTAATTAACTTCGTTAACGATATTAAAATAACATTCGATGAATAGGAAATAAGGTTTACTCTGCTCGCTTGAGTTAAAAGTTACCGAAGAGACTCAACGAACTGTACCGCGAAACAGATTGTAGGCGATATGGTTTATGTATGCGTTACACGGTTCTAGTAAATTGTGGAAAAGAAAAGGACTAGGAGGGCATTGAGATACAAGACAAGTAAGGAAGCTTAAGGATCGACTTCTCGCAGAACTTACACGTTCTTCTCTTTTAGTTTCATCGGGCTTGGTCTACCGTAGGATGTTGGATTGTGACCAGAATCGTAATATTTCGAAACGTTGCTTCGACATTTACCGCAAGGGTAGCCTTAATGTCTCCCCTTTGTTCTCTCCGGGAACAGATCGTTATTGAGTATCGTTATTTTATATAGACCACTGTTCTATCGGTTTCTTCTTGTTTCCTTCGGGTCGGATACACGACTCTCTGCGTTCCATTTCTTTCTTTTTTTTTTTTATCTGTAGCATTTGGAAATCTCTTGGAACGAATAACGGTGAAAATGGAAAATAAGTTAATCAACAAGTAGCGAACGTTCGTTAGCAATTGGTTGTTCGATTTGAAAAAGATCGGCACTTGAGGAAATCGTTGGCGACGCGATCTCGAGAAGAGGCAAATGGTAGGAGGGGAACGCGGAGGTGACAAATGCAAGGGAATGGCTGTCTCTGAGTGTCTGGCAAGCTCCAGCCGAGTAATCGAGCGCGTGATCAATGGGCTTAACTTCTCGGTGGAACGAGTCTAGGCGAAAGGCAGAGGGAAGTAGAAAATAAGAGGGAAACGAGCAAGGAATGTTTCCCACCGGCAATCGCCGTCTATCGTCAACAAGATTGTCTTCGGTATGGATTTATTATGATTGAAGTATTTGCGAATACATGCGCTGTATTTATCAGAGGCTGTCTAAGATTCACGTAAATGCGAGTTTAAAGAGTTTTTCACGTTTCTCCAAGACTCCGATTACGTGGGTAGATAACGCGAAACAGAATTTAAAGATCTGGTCGACAAGAGTCTCGAGAGAAATGGACCAATTACGTGCTGCAAATAAATCTGCAAGGCTTTTCAAGCGAACGTATGACTAGCGCAGGCTAAAGAGTAAAGGAAGAGATGAAACCGTAGGATAAAGCTAGGTGTAAGAATGAAAGAGAGAAGCGGACTAAGTAGGAAAGGCGTTAGATAGTATAGTCTCCATTGTGTTCTCTGGCAAATTTCGTTGGACAATGGAAAGGGTTGATTTGGCGCTCATGAATGTATATTACATTAGCGCCCATGCTACTTTGGGATTTGAGGTAACAAGTTTCCGTGTCCTTCGTTACTATGCTTGCCTTTCACAGTTTGTTCTATCCTCTCGTGTTATTTCGTACTTCCACTTTTTTCCTCGGATGATTCCACCAAATGGTAACGAGGGTGGACCATCGAATTCGTCAGACGAATTCATTGTATTTTGATCGCAGGAGCGAACCGATCGAATAACGCTCGGTTTCATCGTTGCGCATTCAGATTCTATCGATTTTCCAGACTTTTCGAGGGATCTGAACGCATCGAGGATTCTAGTCTTAAATCAGTGTCTTCGATAAACCATCGAAGGGAAAGAGATTCTGGCGTCGGCAAACCGTGGAAGTAGAAACAGACGTTGAACGTTAGACAGGCCGGCTGGAGATCCGACCGGTATTTATAGAAGCAATCTAGAACAGGCAAACCAGAATCGCTCCGGTCTTATTCTCTCCCTTTCCCTTCTTCTCTTCCGACGAAGATAGAGGTACTTACTTGAAGAGCATTTGTGTGCCGTTTGCAGGGGTAGGTGGTGAGGCATCGAGGGATGCATTAGCGGTCTGAAAATGCGCCAATGAGAGGCTAGGGTTTGTCTGGTGGGTAGGGAAATGCCGGGAGTTCAAGAAACAACGTCCGTGGATGTTGTCAGGAACGAAAACATTTTGCGCAACTGGATGAAACGAGAATCGCGCGATAAAAGGGAAGGAAAAGGAAAGGAAATGTTTTCGAGCGATAATCAGAAGTAAAGTTAGAAAAAGTGAAACGAAGGTAGCACGGAACAAAGGAGCAGGGAGAACAAGAGAAATGTACAGAACAGATAAAGCGAGAAATGATTCAGACTTTGTGTAGGTTTATCCATATCAAGAGTTCAGACTTAAGACAATCGGCAACGAACGGTACAAACCACTTACTGGTTTTAAGTGGCGATTCCAGCTTGCTTGCTTTCGCCGTGACTGAAAAGGAGTTTGCTACTTGGATACTGCTCACCCATTGTAGAGTCCTTTCGGATAGGAGTGTAATAAAAACAATCACAGCCTGGAGAACTGAGCAACAGTGGACGGCCCTTCGTAGTCGAGGACCTTCCCTTTCCCCATCTTGGATAGGACGATCGATTAAGATTCGGATTATTAGTTACCGAACGTACAAATGTTTGAAAGAATTTAGTTGAAACGTATTTTTTCCAGCAATATTTCCGCAAGTACAGGGAAATTATTTTGCTAATTGCCCAGTGTTTTTTCTATTCCCTTGCCGCGTGTGTCTCTTGAAATTTGGCCACGCGGATGATCGCGTGTCGTGTTTCTTTGCTAACAAATGCTGTCGAGTCCGTCTGGCCAAGCGAAGAGACAGATGCGGAAGACCTCGTACGTGCTGTCTGGAGCATCCTCGAATTCAAGTGGGCCTCTCTCGAGCGTTTCAACTAGCAGCAACCTTGCCAACCGTGTCGACTACCCCAACCTTCTCGCGGAACGGGTGACGGAATATAACCCACCTCGTTTCCGAAGTTTCCACCATACGTACGAGTTCCAACGTCACAACTGCTTCTTACGCTGCTATCGGCTTCTCGAACTTGATTTCAAGTTTGATTTGGAATCTGCCGATAAGCTGCATCTGCACGTACACGAATATTTCTTAGTACGTGTCAACTGGTAGGGCGTAGTTTCATTATTGGGTTTGTTGTTTCCCGGGAAAGATCGATGAAATTTAATATCCAGCGAATCTTGAGGTCTGATATGCTCACGCGTGGAGTGTCGTGTTTTATCGGGCGCATGCCGAGTGGCGGCTTTATTTTATGTATACGATATACGTGAGTGTCGCACGCAGGATGGAGATTACGTTGATTTGTGTAAGAGAATTCAGCGCTCAATCAACGTGTTGTACACGAACGGTAAACTTTTCCAGGGAGATTCAATGAGATCGCATCAACCAGAAGCAACATCCTTCGGGTGCACATTATTCGACGAACGACGAAAACATGATGGAAATCGGAGCTAGAAAGTAGTTGGTACAATTGGTTAGCTGGAGGCTTGTAATAAAAAAAACGAGGTCGATGAGGAAAGACGATGAAGACGAGATCGACGACGACAACGTTTACTTTTCTCTTTTGTAGAGGGGGCTCTTGACAAGATTTGCCTTGGTATACGGTTCTGAAGGAGACGAACACCGACGTAGAGTACGATCTTCGGTCGCGTGGGTAAGCAGGACCGATGAGAAAACGTAGGAGACGAGAAAAGAATGGAAGGTCAAGTGGGAAAAACAACTGTTTCTATCCCAATGTATTCTTTTTTATTACTTCCTTGTGATTTAGATGAAATCGATTTCATTGATCCCGTGTGCTCCTCTTATTTTATTCCACTCTGTTTCTCCCCTTATTCTTCGCTCTTCGCTGGTCATGCTCGTAAACAGACATCAAGTCTTCGAAAGGTTCGTAAGGTATACTCTTGCGAATCGCTTTACTCATTTTATTTATGTAGTTTGATTCTCGAATGCACGATCGTCGAAGGATTCTCGATCCGAGAACGTCGAAGCCGAGTTATTAATTACGAAACGAATTACGCGTTCAGAGTGATTCCCATTTATTTGAAACTTCATTCGACGGACATGTTTTTCCGGTGATGTCCTGTTTGTTCGAGGTAATTGGCGTTCCTTTGTTTCATTCTTTACAACGAGCACGCACCAGTATTGACATTACTCCGAATAGAGCTCGCGTGTATACGATATACACACGGTCGTAAATGGAGTCGACGTGTAGGAAGTTCAAAGGGTTTGCCAGAGTTCGATCTGTTTCCCGCATTTCTGTTTACCTCTTCTAGTTTTATCACTGACACGGTAAAGTTTAAAGATACGAGAATATCCGATCGCATCGCAATTACGCGTGGTGCAATTTATTCTTTACGTGCAATTTTGTGCAAAGTATAAAGTAGGTATGCGCGTAATTTCTTGAAAATATCTTTTACTCGAAACGTAATTTTGATCGATCGACTCGTTTCAGTCCGCAAATCGTTGGCAGTTAGGGGAGGAATCGATCAAAGGTGCAGGTTCGCGATATATACAGCATGTATAAAACGTTAGGAATTGCTACGGCGGGTTCAAAGGTTTCGTCAAGCTGCAATTCGCCGTTTCGAATGTTCTCACTGATTGTAGTGCTTTGCTTCGCGAAAGAGGCGTCTCGCGGTAACGTAGTCCCGTTCCGGAAGAGCTTACCCGAACTCCGCATTACTTAGTATTTGAGCTTCAGGCGACAAAGTTTCTTCAACTGTAATTACGAATCGATAAGTAGAATTGCTTAAATGTAATTTCACTTCCAAAGATACTCCCAAGTTTTAAGACGCATTCCGTTATATATTCTCTCGATTTTCAATCATTTTTCCTCTTTCTGATTTAAGGAAGTTCGATACTGAGAAACATCGTCGTACGGAACTCGACTCGTGTGTAATTTTTAAGGCTCAGCGGCGTAAGTTTCAGTCAGAGATTAAGATTTTACGCGAGCAAACCTGCTGGGACTCTTACGTAGGTTCAATGGAGGTATCGCGCGAGACAGAGAGGCGGAGAGGATAGAGAGTTCGTGTTCTTTCCATCTGGAGTGCATTCAGGAAGGTTTTTTGCGGAGAATAAGTGAGGGTGGAGCGTGCAAAACAATGAACTTCAAATGCAAACCACAAACCAGCAGTTCCTTCCGCGCTGTCTGCTAACGTGAAGGCTCAAACGATTTTTCGAGCTTTTTCGCTTCTCCTTAAATTATTCCTTCTCCTCGTAAAAATGACTCAGTATCTTTTCGCTTCGGGTAACGGATTTTTTAAATAAATATGTGAAAATATCGGTGGCGGTAGTGGTATCCAAATTACTGGTCTCCGACAGGTTTTACGCTCCGTTACGTTACGTACGAGGAATACTAGAAATTTTATCCAAGTTTAGCTTGTTTGCGACTGTATGATAAACAAAGCGTCGCACGGAATATTTAGAATCATATAGGATCGCGTTGAAGTAATAACGAGGACGAGGATGGTAACGCGACGCTTGAATCCTTTGAAGTTAAAATGCTTACTTCGAGTCTCGACTCCCTCGTTCCGCTTTCTGGTATAATTTAAACAGTGCTTTTTTTTAAGTCATATCCTCTTCTCATAACTTTTTCTCTCTTTGTTACTTTTGTCATATTTCAAGCGTTGTCTCTTCTTTATTCTTTCGTTTCAATTTTTCTCGCTTATTCCATGTAAATACGAGACATTTTCATCAGGACACGTACGAAATACCGCGCTCCTCTCGGTTACATTCTCCTCGATACCCTCTAAACGCGAATACGAACAAATATTGTGAACGATTTCGCTGTCATTGCGAACAGAAAGATCGTGGTAGCTCCTACGCGCGTTGAAATCGTATCCGTGCGCCGCTTAATTACCAAATAGAACGATGCTTATCGGCTCTACCTTACGTTTGAAACGCGTCCTTTGTTCTCGCGCGCAATCTAAATTCACCCCGTGGTATTTAGTAGACTACAGCGTAATGGGAAGTTAAGGATACGATAGCGAGTACGTAAAGCTTAAATTCTCAAACGGTTGTTACGTTCACGAATCGTAAATACCTTTACTTCCAATTATATCGATAGATTTGGAGGAAGAAAAATGATTTACGTTTAACAGTTTTGAATATCAAGCGTTTCGCCAATTCCGTTCCTCCTCCTCCTCGTAAAGAAGCAGTCGTGGAACGCGGACGTGGTTCCGCAAATAGGACGAAAATCGAATCTGTCGTTCGCACGCAAGCTCATTCCAGGCGGCAGCCAGGATTCGAGATACCCAGCCAGATTGTCGTCGGTGTGTGACCGATTTCGAAAATCTCATCGCGTGCTCGATTAAACGACGGCGGCGCCGTGCTCGAAGGTGACGGGAAGCGACGCAGCAGGCATGAAAGCGCCATTAGAAGGGACAATGAACGATTCACGGGAAGAATCGGCGTGAACGAGAAGAAAAAGTAGGTGAAACGGAAGGACGAGATGCCACCGACGAGGAGAAAAGCACAATAGGGTGAAATAAGAATGTCGCGCTTGAATGCAGCGCCGCTTCAATGTACCCGCGCTCCTCGCGAATTCTCTTCTTCCACCGAATTGCCTTCGTGCTTCAATTTTCAATTTTTAATCCGTTCCAAGACGCAACCGCTCACTTTCGAATGTGTGTATATATATATACATACATACACACTTTATCCGCTCCCGAGAAATCGTGTTACGAGGTCGTTGAGAATTCTTTCGTTCGCGGAGTTGTTGCCTCGCGACAACTTGACAGTCGAAAACGAGGAGAAACATCGCTGTACTTCTTGCAGCGTCGACGGAGCGACTACTCCCGTGAAGTATCCCTTGATCGCGCGCAACTCCAAGTACTTACGTCGGGAAAGGTCTCGAGCGAGACTAGACAGCCAAGTATCCGGAGAATTAAGTGGAAAAAGGTAAAGGACTATTCGATCCACCTGCACCACCGCGGTAAACTAGCGAACGGGAGAGGAAATCGTAGCGGGGAACCAGCAGTTCCTCCGCGAAACTTACTTATCGTAAGTTGAGGCGCCGTTCTGATATGAACAAATGGACACGAGGTGGTTATTTCCTTTCCTGAAACGTCCATCGTCCGCCCCGTTCTTCTCTCGTTATCGCAACAGAATGGTTTTTTGCCTCGATATCTCGACGATGTAGTCTCACCGACATCGCGAACTCTCTGAAATGTTAAGTATCACTTTGAACCGCTCGAGGGTGGTAAAAGGATAGTATCAAGATTTCATTCGTATCGGTAGTACGTCTTTGCTACCCATTTCGTCTGTACCGGGTTCGTCAAGAAATCCTTCATCTTTCGAGGGGTGCGGATCAAAAATTTCGTTTCGCTTTCGTTGGTTCGAGAATTGAAAAGAGGAAAAGGGAAAAAAGGAAAAGGAGAGAAATAGAGAAACATTTCAATTACGTCTCGGTGAAACAAGAATTAATGAGTTTTAGGGGGGAGGGTAGATGAGGGAAATTTTTCGGGTTGATTTCAGTGTGGTCCGGGATAGCTGGATTCGGCGTTGGGACGGAGCTGGGGTGTGGGTGGTAGGTGGTGGCGTGGAAGACGGGGACTCGAAACGCGTAATTTAAATAGGCAGACAGCCGAGGAACGCGGTGGCGGATTCCATTAAAACTTTTCGCTTGGCTCGTACGAGAAGTGACACGTACTCTCGCATACTCGAGCAAAGTAATACATTTTAAAGAATTTCAGACAAGAAATTTACATTAGAAAAGTTTAACCGCGGGAATTAAATAAAGAGAATTTCGGAACGCGTTGCGTCATTCGCGACGAATAAAAAGTGTGAGAAGAGCATTAATTAATTGACGGCGAGCCTGGCAACGGCGACGGATAAGGAGCCGAAGTTTTCACGTTTTCACGTAAACGGGAAACTCTCTACGGTCGACCTCTGACTACTCCCGAGAGATTCGAGTGACTTTCGTACTCCGTTATTCAGGATTGATCGCGATTACATCGTATCTACCGGATCATACATTTACAACGATATAATTCACCGAAGCGGATTAACTGCACGCCATATGAATTAGCGGGGTTACGTATCGTCTTAACGTGTGGGTACCATATTGCGAGGATCGTTTGGGAAATGATGGGAGGCTTATCGTTGGACAGCAGCTACGCGTTGTTTGTTGAAACAGAAAATCTGTTAAGGGACGGCAAATCGTTTTATAATAACTCGGTAACACGCGATCTCTCGGTTCGATATAGTTTTTCCAAACGACTTGAATTTTCCTCGCGTATGCACGACGTAGAGGCGCGCGTACGCAGAGGTGGTACACGTCGGCAAAAACAGAATCCAGGGATTAAAATTTCGGCGTAATGCGAACGGATTCTTGAATAAAAAACAACAGGGTGGCGAGTTCTCACGGGACGAGGCGTTTCACCATTCGGCTGTCGCGCACAAATATCGCGCTCCTCCCGGCGGAATCTGCTCGCTTGAAAAAATTCAACCCGTCCCGCCTACTTTTCACTTTGTTTTTCTCCCCCTCCCCTCGACCGTTTTCCGTCCTGGCCATTCTCCCTCGGCTGTTCCGCAGTTCCCATCCCACACCCTCTTCCTTTCGCCGGCACGGCACGTTCAGCGTGGATTTTGACGGGCTCTCGCTACCATCGTGCTTCGTCCTGTTATCGCGATATTTCAACGGGGCCTCCGAGCCCCGTATTCCTCCTCGATACCTGCGAAATGTAGAACAAATAGACCAGGATCCACTGTGAAAACGATAAATCTCCCGGTGACGTCGACAATTTGTCGAATCTCGACGCCGGAGGAACCGGCCCGGCGTAGCCCCCTGAAAACTAGAAAAAGTATCGCGTCTTGTTTCCCTCGTACCTTTTTGTCACTGTCTACCGATCGTCACGCGATACGAATAATGAATCGCGTTCTCGAATAATGACCCGGCTACTTTTGATCGATGTCTACATAAAGAACCAGAACGCGCGTCCCCTTCTTTTGTCTTCCCGTGTTTCCTAGCGCCCGCGTAGACGCTTTGACACCACCGTTTTCCTCTTTTTCTGACCGTTCTGCTGCTGTATCGTATTTTTTATTCCCACTACGAGTTTTTCCGCGTGCAGAGTAAAGATTTACGTTTCGCGGTGCCTTCGTTCTTTTATTCCCGCGCCTCTTTTCACCCGGCTGGTATTCGTCTTTCTTCCCCGCGAGCCAGAACGCGCTGGCCATTCTCGTCGCTGGCAATTGCCGCGTTTATCGTTAGATAGTTTCTAGATTTAATTCCACGGCGAAATCCACGGGAACGGAAATACGCGAACGGCACTTGTGAATATTGATAGCGCCGGTTCGCGGCATAAGGCATTCACGCGCGCGCTATGCGATTTCAATGCGACCGAGTTGGATAAGAAGCGCATGAATAAATGTATCGCGATTAACTGTGTCGAGTTCGTAACGTACGCTGCGAAAGTGTTGTGCGATCGATTATCGTGGATCGTAATAACGTTCGTTTCGTCCGATTCTTTATGTTGGACATTACGCCGCGCAACGCACCACGCGATCTACTTACCGCCTGTTATTGCTCTCGCATAAGTAGACGTTGCGATTATAATTTGAGCTGCCTTTCCGACCACTCCTCGGTTTATCGGTAACGAATCGTTTTACGTAATGAAACGCAACTCGGAAAATCGCCACGCAACGAAACGATACGAACGCAGAAACGTATCGTATTATCGCAAGCTACAAGCTCGATAAGTCCCTTAGAACCGGAAGCGGGCCACGTAATACTACTTGCTGGATTCCTTAGTAAATTTAGTTGAGCGCGGTAGGGAATAAAATTTACGTAACGAACCTTGCGGTTCCACGTATCCCGAGGATAGATCGGAGGAAACAGGAAAAAAGGATCGCTAATGTTCTTAGCGATGGTTTCATGGCGATCATTTACCGAAATTACGACAGTCTGGAGTGGGAGGGGGTAGATAGAACAGGGGATACTTTCTTTTAGCTCGGGTCTGGGTTAACCGACTTAGGAAGCTGTGCACGTGTGCAGTCGTGTGCAATTCTCGTGACACGCCAACCACGTACGACGGACCCCACTGTGCCGTTACGGTGCAGGCTAAACGAATAACTTATGCGTTCTGAATAAGAGGCTAGAGACGCTCTGCATTACGGCTTCGAGGAACGCGGCACCCTATACTTAGCCGTGTACAGGTATACATATAACACGAGAACATATCGTGGCCTGGCAAATGAACGCCTCGAATTGCAATCACTTTTCCGCGAACTCGAACAACGATTGGATAGCGTCATTTATCCTTTTCGATCAGATATACCTTCTTTACGATCCTCTCTATAACTCTTGACTTGAACGCAGAATTTATGGAAACAAGTCGCTAATCGAAAGACTATAACCACAGATTAGGGGTTGTAGGAAACCACGATCTGTACATCTGCGATTTAATTTTTCATTTAACTGAACGATTATGTACGGATTAATTAAATTAACCCGATCGACGCTAAGGAGGTACCTATAATCCGAATATCCTAGCTTTCATGGTATTGCCTTAATACCTACTCCTAATAGTACCTAGTCCGTTTATCTGACGCTACATCGATCATATGTAAAGCCTCGAGCTGTATGTAGAACCTCCGGTTACCGAATACATGCATTTGCTGTTCGAACGGTATTGCTGGTACTGCTGGTAATACGCGTGACAGCTTCTTTGGCTACCATTGCGATTTGATTTCGTTACTGTCGATAGCGAATTTCCCAAATTGCCTCGAACGCGCGAGAATCATCGACGTTTGCCGCGAACGTGAATTCCTCTACTCGTGCAGGCAGATACGTATGAAAAGTGGTATCGAAATATCGCGTACGTGCGATCCAACGGTTGTCGAATCGTTACGAAACGATCGCGAGCAAGAAATTACAACGATTGGACGTTCTTTGCATAAATAAGTGCAACGAGAGAAAGAGGCCCCGTCCAGCGGTAGCTTGTTTCCACGAACACTTACAATATATATGGGTTTCCCTCGAATCACGAGTTTATCGACCTTCGACACGTTGACCCACGACGATACACTGTTCCCAAGTCAGCGTAGCTGTATCGATGGGGCGATACGATTCGGTTGCACCGTCGAACCGCATCCCTCGACCACCGCGTATGTTCCTCTCGACTTTGATTTTCGAGAGTACGCGATACCTGTGTATTTGTCTCATCTAACGCTCGTTCCTTTTTTTCCAGGCGCACGATCGAAGTACCTAATCCAAAGAAGATGACGATAAGCCAAGTAATTAGACTGCGATTGACCATAACGTGGAAAGGATCGTTTGGCCGTGAAGCTGAATCGCGTGGGATCACCGCTAATTGCGACGTTACTCACGCTACATTAAGAACGAAAGACCTTGACAAATCGAGGAAGAGGATGCCGCCGCGATAAAAATTCCCAATTATCCACGGTAAATTTTCCATTCGATTTCCCGATAGTTAAGATTCATTTCGATCTCGTCGAAACACGCCTCGGGCGGACGTTTGTTTTCCACGCGACGAAACAACCGCAGATACAAGGGATGCGTTTATGGAATTAAACCGTTCGAACGTTTACGTTTCGTCCTGTTCGGGTAAAGGAAACTCTGTTTCGTATTACAGGAACGGGATAACGATCTTTGCGTAACGAGGTTCGGCTAGAATTAGTGGTTGCTTTGGGTGTACCGGGCTGGTGAGATAAGAAACGGTAAAGCTTTCTTAAAAATGGTCGTGTACTTGCTCTTTGCACACGCGCATTAACATATAAAAAGGTCTAGTTGGAATTGGTTCGTACAACAGGAACAGTACAGGAAGAACTGATGAGAGGGAACGTGATAAATTACATACAAAATACGCAGCTAGCGTTGAGCTCGTGTTCAGAGCGATGCGAGTGATAGGAGACGAATGATTATGTAATTTATGTATCGATTCGAAATCAGTTTCCACGGGTTTGGTGAAAGTTTGATCGGTATTTTATACGAGCCTGGGAATCGATTTCGCGATTGATAAGCCGTTAACGAGGATCGTTTGTGTAGCAAACGAGTGTCACGGTGCGAATTGTTTTTATTTTCGACTGGTCTTAGCGGAACGTTTCCGTCCCACGGCGAGCTACAAAGAGGCGTGGAATCTCGTTAAAACTCCGTCGAAACTGAAATTAAAATTAAACCAATCATCGTTCTTGCCTGAACGTTAAACGGGGTTTAAAGTTCCAGTCGAGTTTCAGTCGGGACGCAAAAGCAGGGCTAAGAATGCGAAATTCCTGTCGGTCCGGATGCCGAAGAAATTTCGAGGTTAGAAGGGGTGGAAGAAGAAGAAGATAGGATGAGATGGTAGAACGGGCAGCGTGCCAATAGAGCGCCAAATCCCTCATTGATCGCGTGCCACCTCTGCTCTCATCTTTCCCTCTGTTTCCGCTCTCCGGCGCTTTCTCTCCTCTCCGTTCTCTTCTGGGAGACCACCACCCTCGTAGTCCCCCATGGTGCACCATGTATGTACGTACGCAGACCGGAACCGCTGGGCAACGTGCCAGCACACACTGATGTAATTAACACCCCAGCCTGACTCCGACTCTGACTACTCTCTCCTCTCCTTTCGCCGTGTCTCCTCCTACCTGGAGCTTTCTCCGTTCGTTTGCCCCTCGAGAGGTAGGAGGGAACTCGACCACCTACCCTAGAGTGGGTTAGAGGCGGTTTCCGTCTCTTTTGTCTGTCCACTGTTCCCTTTCTCGTCGCGGTATTTACAGCGGAACAAATCAACCGATCTTTGGGAACCTGATTCTCGCCTAGTAGCATCGAATCTGCGTCAGACATCTCTTTCCCTTGATAATGTTGGACGATCAACGGATCTCTCGACAACGATCTCAACGACTTCCGTCGGTTGATAAAAGCGGGGGAAAAAATGAAGAGAAAGGATGGAAAGAACGTCGGTCAGTCTCTCTCTGTTTGCAACTAATACCGTAGAAAATGCCCAGAGAAACGAACGCGCAACAATGTACGCTGGATCGGAAAGTCGTGCAACAAAGAAACCGTCTTAAAAGGTCGACGAATGAACGTAGAGCAGCTTATTACAATGCGAGCATGAATAGAGACGAGACACAGCCGACAATGAGCGAGTAGCCGGTAGCCAGTCTTTCGATTCCCGGAGGCGTCCCTCGTTTCTCAAGAGAGGCGGGATAATGTCGGAATCAGAGGTTGAACGGAGAGGTAGAGATGTTGGCGCGGAGACGGTAGGGACCAACCTGGGGCTAGTAACCACTAAACTAGGCGTCTAATAGTTCCTCTCGTCCAGCGGCGAACAATAGCCGGTGGTGAACGCCATCAGCTTCGTACGACCCCTTCAGGAATAATTCCATTCTCCGCGGTCACCCTGTACAGCCGCAGCCGTAAATTTTCTTTCACCGATGTTTGCGAGGCATGGTTACGCGCGACGATCGTGCTTTTAACTTACTCTTCGCTTAATTCGTCAGATTTTGAACGATCGGTACGTTGCAGATAAAGCGGAGGGAAAGTTTGGTGAACGGAGGTAAACCTTGGAGAACAGGGACGCATGAAAATCCTCTTCGCAGTCAGCTCCATTCGAGTGCATAGGAGATCCGAAATGGCGCGTCTGCAGCTGTGCGCCGCAGGTAAGACCGCTCTATTCCGGTTGGACGTACGTATATGTACGTATCTCTATCTGCGGATAGTAAATACCAACTATCTAACTAACTGCGCCACCCTGGCCAAGCTTCTGAGGAATCTCTCTTGTTCCGTCGACTTATCCCTTTCTATGTGTCCTACCCGTTCCGTAACGCGAGTTCACCGTGAAATATTGAAATGGCCGATTCCTGGTACGTCTCTCTCTCTCTCTCTCTCTTTGCTGCGTTAGAACCGGCTAGAATTTGTCGAACGGTTCCGCTCGTGGTTCCACCGAATTTCCTCACCGATTTATTGCCGTCTGACACGCGATACCGAAACGATCATTGGCCGTCGATAATCGTCGAGCTTTCTCTTTACTTTCAACCGATCGCTTTTCGTTCAGCAATGTCGAGTGATAATTAACGTTGTTCGGACACAGGCTTTGCTAGCCGGTTTTCAGTGCGCCGTGTGATCATTGTTCGATAAGTTTCAGAATTGGTTGTTCCGCGGTGTGTTTCGCGTACCGCGTGAAAAGCTCCGCTTAAATTCGAGCCAGACTTTTTGTCAACCGGGGTTTAATTAAATTAAATTGCGCGTTCTATTCAACCGCTGCGCCGGCGGTAACGAAAGCGCGGAGAGGGGCCGGACAGAGAAGCCGATGGAGGAGGGAAACGCATCCTCGGGCCACCGGGGGACGTGTGCAACGCGCGTTTTTTCCTTTTCAGGTCCGCCCGTTAGGTTCATTACTTTCTGACCTTTTCTGTAGCCAGTAGGCAAACAATCAGGGAACTACTTCCATTTATTTCAGTTTGGATAAAACGCCCTTTGCCTCGCGAGCCACCCGAAGCTTACCGCTAATTCATCGTTCGCTACGGAGAACACACCAGGAACATTTAATTATTCGCGATCCAATTTCGCTTCGTTACTTTTTAAACGAATGTACAGTTTTAGAAATTAAATTCCCCGCTTCTCGCGCCGCACGTTTCGAACCTATAGCGGATAGTCTATTATACAATAATTGACTTCTATATATATATGCCTTTTTAATGCGATTTCTCGTTGATACGAATCGAAGGAGTCGATTCGATCGGTTGAATTTAACGGAACGGATTATTTATGACCGATGGAAAGCGTTCCTTTTTTCCTCGTGCTAATTGCGCGATACATTCGTCAATTCGGTCATTGCTAATACCAGCGACGCATTCTGCGATCGCAAAAACCCTGACGCTCGCAACGTTATCATACACGGCTTTGACAGAACTGTCAGCTGGTATTGCCGCGTGTCGGACGCGAAACTTATAGCTACGCGCATAAGCGTGTCGCAGCCGCGAATAATTAGAAGGCATCCGTCAACCAGAAAATTAAAGGATCGAAGAAACCGGACCTCGTTGCGTTTATTTAAAATTGTTATTCGCCAGGCGTGCAAATTTTTCATGAAAATTTTTTAATAACAATAACGCTGTTTCGCATGAAAATTGGATACGAGTCTCTCTTCCGGGAATTGTGTATTGATTTTTAGCAAACAACCACGTGAAATTTGTGGTTATTGCGGCGAGGAGTACGAATAATACGAATGATATGTAGACGGGGCAGGAAACGATCAGGGAAGATCATTCCCCGTTCTTATTATTTCAGATAGTTTACAAGTTTCGATGCTTTGTGCGATCGCGATGTTATACTTGGAATTTCTAATGAGAACGCGTCGGTTGGTCGCATTAAGATCGGATCGATCGAGGGGCTTCCTAATCAGGAATTCAAACCTCAGGTTTCCGAGCAATTAATTCAGAGAACGCGTTCGTTCCGCGCTCCGGCGGCTTAGAAGAACCATTCTTATCATTCCGGACGCGAGGATGAAAGCATCGGGGAAAAGTCGAGGTGAAAATAAAAATAGTTGCGAGAGAGCACTTTGCGCCGTCGAGGCGGCTCGATTTCGCGGTGGTAAGAAACCATCGGTCTTTCGCGGAGGATCAGTGTACGGATGGAGCGGCGCTAGTCCCGAAATGGAGTGGGAAAGGAAGCCGAGGAACTTAATGAAAAAACCCGGGCTCGGCTTGGTAAATGTTTAAGAATCTCGAAAAGGGTTTTAGTAGGAAAATTCGAAGAAGAGCCGGCAAGTAAACTCGGTGGAATTCGGAAACACACCCCCATTAACTCTGCTCCGAAGACGGCTCGATCGAGTCGACCCGAATCGGTTTTTCGTCGAACGGAATCATTTAGAGGAGGTGGATGGATGCGTTTGTTCTTGGCGTAACTCATGTTTGGCGAGCTTTTAGTACAGCTTCCTCGGTTTCAAAGTTGGAGAAAAGTCGAGAGGGAAACGGTCATAAAAGTGGCTGGAAAAGTATATTGCGATTCCAAGATGCGAGAGTGATAATAGCGCCGGAGATTAAACCCTTTAACGACGTTATTTACGTATTTCAGTTTCTCCCAAGCTGATATGGACGTAGCCGTGTCAGCCTGGTTTGGTGCATATGTATATTTCCACACTCGACGCATCGATAACTTTTAAAAGCAAGGAGAAGTAGAGGCAAGTTTACGTTGACGTTGTAGAGGAGCCATTGCAGATCCTTTCATCGAGGAACCTAAAAGAGGAACGAGCCAAAGTTTGCGCGGTACATTTTCCAGAATACATGTTCTTTGATTTTGTTTCGTCGTAGAAAAAACGAAACAGTCAGGTGACTTTGCTTCGAATTTCATTCTCCGACACGAATTTAATTACTCTCCTTTCGAGATGAGTTTGGAATCTACGTACGAGTCTAACTTGTGACGAGAACTGATTTTACGACGGTCGCGCGTTCGATGGATCTGAATTGTATTACGAAGCTCTTCGAGGTTTTCGAGGCTGGTGAAGGAAGCGCGGAAGAAAGGTACAAAAATCAATTGTCTTTGGTTGTTGATAGAGCAAGAAAGGCGGGAAAAGAGTTTGCGGAAAGTTCGAGGGTAAAGTTTGATACGGTTAGACGCAGAGAGTTGGAAAAACTTAATTGTACAACTCCAGTTGGAAATGAATTATCTGTCAGGGACAAATAGAGGACTCTTGGATCCTTTCGATAAAAAGACGAATCGTTATATCGTATATATGGCAGTCGAATCGTTTTTTCGTTTCCTTGAATAATTAGGGTGGATACAGGCGGAATGGGAACGAAACGGAGCAGAACGGAACGAAACGGGGCTGATGAGATTCTTTGGAGACAATGGCCGTGGGTCGGGGATGCATCAGAGGAGGTGGACTCGCAAAAAATTCTCCTTTTCACGGATTTAAGCGGTTTCGTAACTCGTCACGCTGTTTCGAACAACGCGAATCTAGCCAGCTGCGCTTTTCCCAACGCCGGGCTGACTCGATCTTTCTTTTAGTCCGCTCGACTGCTTTTACACGCAAGTCGAGCTGCAAAATTTGCCGGTAGACGGTTCCCGAGGAATATCCTCTTTTGTCTCTTCCCTGGCGCAACG
This sequence comes from Xylocopa sonorina, assembly GCF_050948175.1. Taxonomy (NCBI): domain Eukaryota; kingdom Metazoa; phylum Arthropoda; class Insecta; order Hymenoptera; family Apidae; genus Xylocopa; species Xylocopa sonorina. The sequence continues at coordinate 12,488,203 of NC_135200.1, forward strand.
ACGTTGAATTTCCGGCCAGGAAACGGACTCTTTGCCTCGTTACCAGTACCATCGGCGACGAATTTTTATTTTTCACGACGGAATCATTTCTCGACGTCCAGTCGGACCCGTTAACGCGATCGGTCACGTTTACGTAATTCTCCAACGAGAGGAAGCACAGATTTACCCGGTGAATTTGCTGTTTCTCCCGTTCGACAAGCAAAAGGAAATATTCTTGTCTACAATGGATGATACTCGCGTGTGTTCTCGAACGTACATCTGGCCGTTCTTGAGAACCTCTCGGGGAATCTGAAAGATCGTTTTGCTGACTACGGTCTGCTCCGTTTTTCACGGTGATCCGCTCGTAAACTCGGCCTGTTTCCTTTGCTCCCGTACTCTCTCTCTCTCTCTCTCTCTCTCTCTCTCTCTCTCTCTCTCTCTCTCTCTCTCTCTCTCTCTCTCTCTTCTATTCGACTTTCAAACGCTCGGTTGATTCCTTTCGACGGGCACCGCGCGCGACCCTTCGACCCACCGAACTGTCACTCCTACACGTTACCTCCTGTTCGAAGGTAAGTTTGCTTGGAAACGTTTGGATTATTCGCGATAATGCTCACGGAGGAGTTGGAACGGCGGATGACCGAGCGAAGGGTGATTCCTCCTCTGAAGGGAGTTTGCCGGAGGTGGTACCGCGGAGGAAGGCGGGCTTCTTAGCTGGCCGAGGTGAGCGAAAAGTTATCGTGTACCTTAACTTCGATATCGGAAGCCTGTAATGCCTGTGCGCGGCCTAACGAACCGTTTCGACGCTTATCGCCGTCGAATCAACTTCTCGAACGAATCGAATAAAAGAACGAAAGCCGACGAGCAGGTAAAACGAACCAGATCGCCGGAGGGATGAGCTACCCAAGTTTTTGCTTTCAGCCAGGTGATCACCGGTGGAAACGAAACACTTGCGAGTATTTCGAAATCCGGATGAAAAATGTTCCCTCGAGACGATGTACAAGTTGAGAAGGCTTACGAACGGGAAATGGAATGTAATTCCGTATAGCTGTCCGCAGCCGATGCCGATCGATCGGGCTTATGATTTTCGCCCATTTCGTTCGAGTGTACCCGCACGGTGAACCGAACCTCTATATACCTTTACCTAATTACCACCATTTCTACGCGTACTTCCCGCGAAAATTAGTTTATCGTCGCTCGGTAACGCGCTCTGGATTTCACGCGGTCAATTCCCCGAACAATGAGCGGTAATAGTCATTTAAGACCGTGGGAATCGAATTTTAGTTCTCCCGCCGTGGAATTCTCAATTCCCATAGTGGTCGGGGCTCGACATCGAATTTCGCACCGAGGTATCGACGTTTTTTCCAAGATCGGCCTCGAAAAGCTGCATTTTTTATCCCCCATCCGATCCGTGACTGATCGATCGGTGCTTTTATTCGAGTGGCTTGAAAAATTCAACCGTACCAAATTGGAATTAGTTTCTTATAAGCCAGATCTACGAAGATCGTCGAAACGAAAATTGGCGCGTGGTCGCGCGAAGCAGGGGGGGAGGAAAAAATAGCGGAATCGGGAACGAAAATTTTCAACGTGAAAATTTCACCATCGATTTCAATCGAAAGCCGAGCGTGACGCTTGCTCTTTGTTCGCCGCTGTTATCCAAAACAAAATACTAGGAAGGTCTCTGACGATTTATCGCTCCACCGCGGGTACTTTATTCCCCCGTGGGATATAAAAATGTAGGAAAATTATATTTCGTTCGGATTGCGTGCTTAAAATAAACGTGTAATCGCATATATATTTTTTCAGGCTTCGTTCGTAACATTTACTTTACCGCGGTGGTAATTCAATCGCGAGTAATCGGCACATCATTTACCGTGGCGCACGAGAATATATTCCATGAACTTTATATCGAAACCGTTGGTTTCAGCTAGGGGAGTGGTAACGATGGACAAACTGCGAAACAGCCGGGCCTGTGTTATCCTCAAAAAGCGTTTCGCTCTGCTCCGTTGAACCGTTTTACAACGGACAATTTCATTGACCGGCGAAAAGTTTCGAAGTTCAATTAGACCGCTCGAACTTGCACGGTAGTCGGGCGCGGAGCAAAATGTCAACACTCTTTTCTGAATTCGACCCGCCTGTCCTTTTTTTTCCATTTTTCGCCGTCTATTTTTTTTTGCCGAGATTTTCGAATAATGAAAGAGGAGGGAAAAATAATGTGGGTCGGAGGAAATGTGCGTATACGATTTGTATCCGAGATCCGCGCGCGGGGAGAGGCGGGATAGAATATGCAAACGTGTACGATTCCGTTGTTTTTTCGCCAGACTGATCTGAGCGGAGGCACCAAGCGAATAACCGATGCGAAAATAGAGAATATCAGGGAACGGTTTATAAAGTCTGGGGAACCAGAGCCTCCATACTCGTCGGCAGGAGCGCTGACAATAAGGGTGCTCGGTGTTTCCTCGGCTCCTATAATTCGTCGAATCAGTGATTTCCCTACGAGCATATATATAAAAAAAAATATATAGCTGATAAGGCGAAAAGAAACGAGACTAAATAAAATATCGTCGAGTTAGCGGTTGAATCGGACGATAGAATTAATTCAGCACGTGAAGACCGTACAATATCCGCGTCAATTTGTATCTTGATAATAACCTGTAATACGTAATGGTTTCATCGCAACGAACAAGCGACGGTTACGCTTTGGCTCTCGATGTTCAACAAATTATTTATAAAGTAAATCGTTCGTCTCTCCGCGGATCGATCAACAAGTTACGTACCGCGCGTACGGTGGATTGGAATTATCCGAGTATAAATTGAACGCGATATTATCGCGCGGGATGTGGGCACGGTGGGAGGGTTAAATAACGGTGTCAACGAGTATGTAGAAAACGAAGAACTTTTTTTTGTTTTTATTACATTCGTTGTGTCGCGAGACTCGATGGTGTCGTAGCGTTTTGCATTTACAAATGGTGTCACACGTCAGCCATTCGATTCGGCACACGCACACGCACACGCACACGAGCAGCCACACAATTTTTCTTTCCCGATGCGCTGTACACTGTACAATCGGCTCGAAGGGGGTCGCAGACGTTTTTTCCATCGAAGTCTCGTGTTAGTTCGTGTTCGGTTCTCGATTGCTCGCGGGAAACAGCCCGCGGGAAAGAAGATCGAGGGGGCATTTCCGTTTCCGAGGTATAAAATTTACAAAAGACGATATCGAGCTGTCGCGCTGACGCGCGTTTCGATCCGAACGTAGGTCCGCTCGATCGGTAGCGTTGATCGCGATCGACGCAACGAGATCGACGTTGAATCGATCACCCTTGCGAAATTCTTCAAACTGGCAGCATATTATATGTATGTATTTAGACGTACTTCGATCGTCAGCGTTTCGCGTAGAACGCGTCTCGTCGCATCGAATCTTTCCTTGCCTAGCCGACGAAACGTTTTCGATCTTCCTTTCGGGGTGATATTCTCCATTTCGAAGCATTTCCCTTGTTTACCTCTACCGGTTGTAAGTGCGATATGTACCAACGGATAGTTATATCTTTTATAATACGTTATTTATAATGTATTATGTATATATATATATATATAATATATATCTCTATATTTATAGTACTTTTCCCGGTTCAATGTTATCGTTCTATTCGAATTCACGTAGGCGTACATACATACACGCATCCGTAGCAGGATAATATATGTATATAACAATACGCTCGTATCAGTTCCGTTGATCTTTCTTGTTTCTATGAGATACTGAATATAATTATCTAGATAAATCCGAGAGACAAAAGGTCCGGGGACAAATGGATCGAACGAGTGGCCGCTTTGGTCTCTCTCTCTCTCTCTCTCTCTCTCTCTTCTGATTATGCACTTTCACGGTATACTTTTCGAGGACTGTCGATAAGAAACGTTTAAAAAATCGAGTCTCCTCTGGTTAGGAGATCGACGGACTCGCGCGTTCCACGGTACAACGATCCTCCTCGATCTTGGAATGGAGCGGGGCGTTCGATAATTATTTCCGTGGTTGTTTGACGCGGGGACGGGGGGATCCGGAAATGGAAGAGGAGCCGCACCCCGTGTTATATGTTTAATCAGAGGCGGCGGTCTCGCGCGAGTCCGACGATTAATTTTCTCCGAGCTAGTCGGTACGCGTTGCGCGCTGGAAGCGAATTCGGAAAAATGCAATCTTCCGGCCGGGCTAAGCCGTAATAAAAAATCGTCCATTTCGGAATATGCATTTCCCAAGGCTGGTGAAGCATCCAGCCGAGCGTCGCACCTGCGGATGCATCTTATAGGAGCAATTTAATCAGATCCTTCTGATCCTTAACCCAGCTGCGCCTCCTCGGTTGCCTCGCCGATTCCGGGCGAGTGGAAAAAAGTACGAACACACCAGGCCCGGTGAGAGCTACGGTAGAACGAAGCAGCTGGGTTCCATGAGCAAAACTTATCTCTTAACCGTCGCTCCCTACGTTAACTTCTATTTAATCGCTCTTAACCGTAAGAATAATTATCGATCGTAGAGGTTTAGTGATTAGTATGCGGTGTAATTTAAATAGGGTTCGGCTAGTTTGGCGAACTCCTTGGGAAACGAGCCGAGCACTCGCGCGATTCGTTCTTTTTCCACGTCGTTCCTCCGTTCGAAGGAACGATCGACCGGTTCGAGCACGGAGGGACAGCTAGAGAGGGGAACGCGTTCACGCGCAATCTTGTCGCTTCCGCGTAACATGTGTGCGTACGATTAACTGCGTTGCTTGCGCACGATCTGCGCGAGGTTTGCACACCTGCGTCTCCGTGTTTGCGTATACCTGTTCAAATGATGCATGCACTCCTACCGCTCTCTCTATCCGCCGGACCGGCGCAATCTCGGCCCCGTTCTAATAAATAATCCTCGCGCGTGCAAGCGTTACGCGGACTATTGCCGTTTTTTAATGAAACGAGTAACGTTCGGCTGAAACGAGGCGAGAAAAGCGAGAGAAATCGTGTTTGACGAGCGCGGCAAATCAGGATGGATGTCGAGAAGCGTCTTTAGCGAATCTCGCGATCGATGGCAGCGCGGTGCTGCGGGAGGAATGGAAGGAAAGGGGAGAAATAGATATAACGAAGGGGAAAACAGAGGCAGGGTTGAGGAAAAAGTGTGATTAAAGGAAAGAAGCGAAACGCGGGCACGGACGAACAGGAGGGTGAGAGATGGGGTGGAAACGGGGTGGAAACGGGGTGGATTCTACATAGTTTGGCGCTCGGCCCACGCGCCGCTGGGAAAGAACGTTCATTTGTCTTCCACGAAGTATGGCCCGTGTTTCGTCTCGATCCAAGATTCGAGCACGTTTTCCCGTTCCAGTTCCGAAACAATACCGGAGCCTACGAGAATCTTGGAACCCGTAACGATAGCTGCTCTCCGAAATCACCAGTTTTTAAACATTTTTTCCATCTGCTCTTCCTCTCAGATCGAGTCGATGGATCGTCGATCTGGCGACGCTCTTTGAATCGTTCGCGAGAACCCGAGGAGTTCAGTTTTATCTCGATCACGTCGGTGTATTAATTAGTCCCACCTTTATTTTTGTTTCCTCGAGTTCCGCGCGAATCGAACGAATCATAAACGCATCGGTAGCGTTCAGCATCGCGTTGCGCCATTTTATTTCTCGTCTGTATTAAATACGCAGCGTTTGGTTTGTGAAATGTTGCAGTTCGGTAAACCACGAAATATCGGAAAACGTTGGTAAGCAGAATAAAGGGTTGTTTGGTAAAGTATAATTAATTTGTGCAATTAAACGCGGTACAAGCTTTCATTTTTCGCTCCCTTCTCGCGGGAACTCTTTTAAAGGGTAGCCGCAACCAATGAAACGTTTAAATAGTGACGAGTCTCGCGTCGAGTCCCCCGTTCTAATGGATCTCCGTATTCGATGCGAAATATGTTCCATTTAGCGTTCGAAACTCCCGTTTCCGGCTTGGGTAACAAATTTATGCGGGGCGACCGAGTTTTCGAGTGTTCGAAATTGGACGACTTCAAGTTGGTTCATCGCCACCTAAGCTACGTAGCTTGTCGCAGTTTCCCTCTGTCTTTCCGTTCGACTTTTTTTCTCTTCCGTCCAGTGCTGTTTCCATTGCTCTATTTTGGTCCACGAGTGCGACAGTTTTTCGAGCTTATCTACGTGCCACTCATTTGTTCGAGCTCTTTGGAAACTTCACGGCTGCCCCGTAGCCACCAAGATCGCTACCGTTTTATTCGTCTAGCCTTGTTCTTTCAAACTCTCTCTCTCTCTCTATCTCTCTCTTTCTATTTCTCATTTCTTTCGACTGTTTTTCTCCTCTGTCGAGCGTGAGTGGTACATTTTTCGAGGCTCCCGCGCGAAAGAGCAAAATGTACGCGGTTTCGCTGTTGTCCGTGGGTATAATTTCAAGGAAATTCCATTCTTCTCGGGCGGAGAACGGGACAGATTCCGTTCGCGATATTTTTCCTTCGCGCGGAGAACACGGTGACGCGCGGACACGTTCCCCGCGGATTTAAAAACCCGATGAAAGATGAAAAGGGGTGGAGCCGGTGAAAAGTTGTCCGCGCTCTACGAGTTAAAACACTCGAAATATAATTACACCGCGAGAAAGTAACAAACGCTTTTTAACGAGTCCACGGTTAGCCGTTGGTGGGTGCTTGCTCGCGTTCCGACCGCTTTTGTTTCCTCCGCCCTCCCGGCATTGATTTTTCACCGCGAGATAATTAAGGGGCCGAAGGAAGAACAGTGCTCTCGCGCTTCAAAGACCGCGCCGACTCTGTTCGCTGGTGATACGCGAACCTTTTCGTAACAACCGCGACGCGTTTTGACGCGTTCTTCCCAAGTGCCGAGACAGCTGGCGAAACGACGTGAAACGAACGAAATCGCGGGATTAATTCAGGAGTTCGCGTCTCGTGAACCGCGAACGCCTCGCTGCGAGTGCCGTGACGCGTGGGTATTTCTTTAGCCTTTCCATCGGTTCCCTCCGCTGGAGGAAAGTAGAACAGCTTTCGAGGAGTCTCTACGAGGACTAGCAGTCGTCTTGGGTAGAAGAGGAGTGTAAAAGCGCCGCCACACGCTCCGAAATGTCGCCTGACGCCGCGCCGGAGCACTGAAACAGAATTTACGGAAAATCTTTGAGAAATTCAATCGTCGATCAGAGGTTCGCCGGCGTTCTTTCACGGTTCGTTTCTCGTTGATCAGGTTCGGGTAGGAGAATACGCGGGAAATTAATAAACTCGTCCGGGGACGCGAGTTTTCCGCGTGGACAGACCGCTCGTCTGAAGTGTACGGATGAAAAAAAGTTAAATGAATCTCCAGGGGAGCGAAGGTCGGTGGTTTTGGACCGGAGAGGGGGTATGGATCGGGACGGGTGTTGCCGGGTATTGTTTAAACGATCCGTTGGCTCGGAAAAATCCCTGACACCATAAAGCAACGAGCGGTAGAGGAAGCCCTTCGGGCCGGCAATGAAAACTTGAAAAGTTCGTGCTTTTTCATTTTCAGCAACGGCCCGGCATCGCTGAAAGCGCAGACGATGCTGATTTCCCAGCGGGTATCGTCCATCTATAAATCTATACCCCGAGGTTGTTTAGTCGGAGCACCGGCTCGGTTATACGCGATACGTGTGTGTACGCGGCGCACACGCCTACCCGGCAACTGCGCCACCGTGTATTTTTCATTCCTCTCGCCCTTCGACCGTTCTTTAACCCACCTCCACTGTCCTATCTCGCCCCCGCAACCCCACCCACCCTCCCACGGATCCACGAAAGGAAACTTTTATCCTAGGAAACTTTATTTCTTCCGCCGCGGCTCGATCGGGAGACCGAGGAAACAAAGATTATACCAGCCAAACGGCGACCCATCGATTCCCCAGGAATTTATTCCTCTCGGAACCGATGCGACCGATAAACGACTCGTAATCGTCCGACGGTTTTATCAATATTTCGCGTCGCCGGTTTTCAACTGTCTCTTCTAGCCGGGGAAAAGAAACGTATCCCTCCCTCGCATCGCGGAGTACGAACGCGCGACGACATTATGAGATTCGATCGGCTCGAGGACTTAGCGACGAGAGAAGAGGATGAAAAAGCATATTTCGCGATAGCGTTCGAAATGTCGGTCGAGGTTTTCCGAGGGTAACGAAGAGAGGAGATTTCAGCGGGGCGAGAATGGAGAGAAAAGTGCCGCGGGAAAGAACGAAGTAGCGGTGCCGCGAAAGTTCGACCGCGGGACCGAACTTTCGACGTTTCAGGCTCCTTTCGTCGACTCGACGAATTTACGCGGTCCGAATTTCGACGTTCACGGCTACCGCAGCCTTCTCCAGTTATTTATTTAAACGTCGTTATGGAACGTTCATCGGCCTTTTCTTCTCGCGTGCAATCGCACTTCCGGTTGCCTCGCGTTTTTAATGCCACGCCGGTGAAGCGCCGGTAAACTTGGACAGAAGGGACGGTAATATAAATTGGGTAATGTTTGCAGCCGTAATTTTTCAGAATTACTTCTGGCCGTATTCTGAGGTATTATTCGGACGATGGATGATCCTGAAACGCGAGGCAAGCAACGATTTTTTCGTCCCCGTTTGCCCCCGTCCTCCGTGGTACAATTAACTATCCGGCTAACGCGAGCGTATTAATGCTTGCGGAGAGAAATGATCCTCGGGAAATTGCGTTGCGCGGCGAGTCGCGTCGAATATCGCGTTAAAAAATGTTTAGGGTTGGAAATTTTTGGGGCGGAGGGATTTTACGCGCGTACGCGTCGAACGAACGGACTTCGTTCCGCCGCGTACGATTTACGGCTCGTCGAGGACCGAGAGAATAGGCAGCCGGTGGGGGGAAAAAAACGAGCCGAACCAATTTCGCTCGGTCGTAGGTAATATTTGCGAAATTAAATTAAACAGCCAAGCTGTTTCTCATCCGGCTTTGGACGGAGAGCTGGTCAAATATTTGTACAACCGGGTTTGCATAGTTGCGAGCGTAAAAAACTTAACCGCTGATTAAATCGCGCGTGGAAGGTAAAACCGGATTGAATCCTCCCGCTGGGAGCCAGATCGGCAGAAATAAACTAAACCTTAAGCGGCCGCGGGGAACATCGAAGCGGTGGAAACGTAGGAAGAAAAATTTGTACCGAGGTCCGAAAAGTCCTGGTTGCTCGTTTCTCATTTTTCTCCCTCGTCCCTTTCTCGCTTTCCTCCCTCTTCTTCTTCTTTTACAATTACACTAACGCTCTCATGTCATTCTAAGAATCGTTCAGAGCTTGAACTTTGGTTGGTAGCGTCAGCGATGGTAATTCGGAGCCGAAACAAATGCGAATGTCACCACGTAAAACTTCTCAATGCGTAAAACATTTCAAGCGTACGCGAACGAAAGCTACGTAGAAAGGGTACGGTTAGTTCCATCGGTTTCGATCCAACTGCGTGTATGCTCGCGTACACGGAGCAACCGTTTCGTTAAGCAATGATTCCGAATAGTAAACGCGGTTACGAGGCAAGCAAACGATATTCGTAACGGTTGTTATGCGCATCGTGGCAAGTTCTATTACAGAACAAATACGCGTTCAACAATTAATGCGTACGTGCACGATGTAAACGTTCGCGTTCTACTCTCCCCTATTTGTTCGACCGATTTCCCTTTCTCTGCGCAATGAAAATGTTTCCAATCGATATTATAAATCCCCCGTTCTCTTCTGTTGCTCGTTCGCCACGGAAAAGATCGTGGCAGCGAGATACATTCTTGAAACGAACCGTTTGCTCGGGATAGTGACTGACTCGAAGCGAGAGGAGCTGGAAAGGAGGCTGTTAATATTTTCGACATCGTAGATAACGCATCGGCTGGAGTTATTGTCGCGATCGAAAGCGGATGCCGCGATTCTCCCTGCACCATTATCCAGCTACCCGGACCGAATTGAATGCCAACCCTCCCGACGAGAATCAATGGGACACTTTAACAACAATTACCTGTCGTGGATATCGGTGTCGCTTGTTATTTGTTGCGACGTTGCGCTACGAAATCCGCATCAACGGATTTTATTTCCTGGCAACCACTGGTGATCGATTTCATTTATCGATCAAAACTCGAAGCAACCCTCTATCGATATCGTATCTAACGATTAACCAGATTGCGAGCATCCTTTATGATTCTCAAGTAGGACATTTTTCAGCGAGTATATAGGGAGAGTGGTTCAAGTGGTAAAAAACAGAGAGGACGAGCGAAAAGGAAGACCGACCGTCTGTGGTCCCGCTTGGTTTCCACCCTCGATTTACCCTCGTTTCTCTGCATTGCTCGATGCCATCACGTATCCTTCCATCGCCTCGATATCCTCGCGGACAGAGTAACAGTTAGCCAGGAAACATTTCGCCATCCCGTACAACGAGGCGTTAACGCGATATTCGTCAAAGGGGGTCGCGTTTAGCTCCTCGCAAGATTCTTAATCCTCTTAGAGTACGGGCGAACAGATCGTGAAACATGGAGATTACATGGTTACCCGGGTAGGTCGAAGAACACTATTTTCGGATAGCATCTTCCTCGAATCCCCTTTCGGTTCTCCGCGGCGAGCTTACGCGTGCACCGATGTGGGTGCTTCCAGGCAAATCCCGTCACCGCTACACCGGATAATCCAAAACAGTGGCCATATTACGTTCAGAATACGCTGTACCCAAATCCCTTCGATATTCTTTAAATCGCGTAATCGATTCGAGCGAAACCACGTACAGCGGATGTTGGAGAAAAAAAGTGGAATGAGAGAAATACGAGGATCAGAGCTGGGATGCAGCAGCGGATCGAGGTTAGAGGGTTACGAGGGGGGAAAAGAATTCTCCGGTAAGGGGATGGAACTGTAAGAACAGGGAGTGGTAGTGAAGAAAAAAAAGTAGTTAATTAAAGACACGCAACACGCTTCTTCGGGAGAGTATTTTCCCGCGAACTGTTTCCGGGGACTGGAAACGGGGACGATGAAAGCAGCTTTTGGTACCGCTACGAGTAGCCGTCTGCGAATGAAAAAGCGCGTTCGTTCAAGTACCGTCGAACGTTTATCGTAAACAACCGTGCACAAAAGAAATAAACGCGATTGTTCCGAAGCGAGCGTTTAACGAAATTTCATCGTGTCTGCTCGCTCGTATTCAAAGGATACACATCGCCCGACGACGGAGTGGAGGGTGGAAGGGGTTAGGGTTCTAGGGATGGGTCCCTGCGTAGTCACCTCCCCGTTGGTGGACCTGGGCCCTTGGTAACGTTTTCGATAGATTGCGCTCTCCAAAACGATATCAAGCTAAGGACTACGCGCGTAGATTTAATTCGTTTGCAATTCAGTCGAAATTTTCCAAGTCCTTTTCAGGACTTTGGAACTTTCAATTGGATTGAAAATTGTATAATTAGTTAAGTTATCACTGGTGTACATGTATGAATCTGTTTCTAATACTGTTTCGACTTTTATCCATCTGGATTAGCCATACGATATACTGTGCGACGCGCCATTCTCTTGGATCACCCGGAGGAAAGAAGAGTGAAGTTGTTACCATCAATCTTGCGGGTTCATTATTCACGGAGTTGGCGGCAGCCAGAAGTCGGAAGGGAAAAAAATGTTGGAAGACAGTCGAACGAAGCGGGGGAGGCGTCGAAGATTCCTCGTATCTCTGATACCGCTGAGGAATAATTACCGCGGCGGATGGACGAGCAATGGAGGGTGACGTCAACGGCGAACAACCCCTCGGTTCCGATTAACGTCCTCGCGTTTCGGTGATTTCGAACTACGTAGAAGACGCGCGAGGCGAGGGTGTCGGTGCGAGTTAGGGAACGCGACGTACTCGCCGACAAGTTTGAGTCGATCGAAAGCGAAGGCTATCGACGTTGGACGCTGATTCGAACGGTGATGAAAACGACGTATCGCGTGAGACGTTAGGAGAACCTTCGTGGAGGGAAGAGGAGGCAAGCGGAGGGGTCTCTGTTCGAAGGAGAACGCGGAACGGATGCTGTCTGTCTCTCGGTCGATCGATTCTTTCGAGTTAACGACCAGGGTGGAATCGTCTGTTTCGCATCGCGAACGGGCCGGAGGAATTCACGCTCGACGAGGTGAGAAGAACCGTCTGGCCGCGAAACGGAGCGAACAAACGAATGATGAAGAGGGAGAGCGAGAATACGTTTCCATGACTTTTGCCAAATGAGATTTATGCTTGACGCCGGCGAATGAAAGCCCCGGATAAAGGGGAACCGATTGAAAGAAAGTTGGGAACTGGCTGGTTGCCGAATGTTTGCCTGCCGGTGATCATCCGACGATTCTATGCCGTTTCAGAATCGGTTGGAATCGCGAAGACAACGGAGATAAAGAACGACAAACGGCGCAACGCGTCGTCTCGACGAATGTTAATTAACTCGATTCTTGGACGCGCGAGAAAGTTTGGAAAAGCTTGACGGTCTCGAGAATGGATTTGGCAGAGTGGAGAAACGTGGAGGAACGGCAGGAGTGAAGGTGGATCGCGAGCCGTCCTCAAAGGCAATTAATTCGAATGTCTAATGAGGCCGTAGGAAGTGGAACGTACGCCGGTATCCGCAACATGGTTAAGGCGTAACTGATACCAATTAAATCCTGAACGAGCACGAGGTTCGCCCGAGTGTGTACCTTATGTGCCTGGGAGGATCGGCTAGAGTGTATCCCGTGCTTGTAACACTAGACGGACGAGCCTCAAGCATATCCGCGACAAGTACAACAAGAACAACAACCTCGGCATCAACGTCAACAACGTCGGGCCGAAAGCTCGAACTGGTTCACTGGGAACATGCTCCGATCCGGGATTCGCTCGAAAAAGGCCTACCTCCGCCATTGATCCAGCTTTGGTACCGCGCGCGCCAAGTATTATATGTATATATTTTTGGCTTGCATCGAAATCGATGGCGAGAATAGAAAATGTCGAGTGTCGGGATAAAAGGTTGGTCGACGAGTAGAAGCGATAAGCCGGGTTCTATAATCCGGACGGCTTCCAGTCGAGGTCTTAATTATTCAGAGGAAGCTGCGAAGAAGGCAAGCGGCCTCTATCGAATCGCAATCGGAAAAGGAAACTCTATTCCGGGTGGCGGAGCGTCGACTAATACACCAGGGAATCCACTCCATTTCCACCTCCAATTATTTATGGAAAGCAGAAGGGAGGATTTAAGTGTCCCCAGTGTGCCTTGCCCATTATCATTTAAACTAGACTCTCTGAAAGGGTCTCCGGTTGTCCTCGCTCGAACAGCCCCGGTCTTCCACGAGCGTGTTACTCGAGCACAACCGGAGGTGGACTGGTAATAGCCAGTTTTTTTTCGAGGGGGCGCAACAAGAATTATTATCGTTATCTTCCTCTTTTTTCGCTTTTTTAATAATCCACCGTAAGAGACGAGCAACGGGAAGCAGACAAGGTTGTAGAATTTACAATCTAATCACGGTTTATAGCAGGGAGCGGAGAGGCGAGAGGAAGAAGAATCCTTTCGAATCAATATGCGCGACGAATCGGTACGATGGACTTCCCTCCGGTCTATTCGACAAAGTAGTAGGGACTGCGAGATGATCGTGAAAGCGACGCGGTGCCGGCTGATGGGCTTTTCAACGGATCCTCTCCTCGGCTCGACACTAGAAACGGAGATGTCGCGTTCGAGGGTCGACCGCCTAACCAGAATTCGATTCCTCGATCGAGACGCGGACGAGCGCGGACAGAATGCACAAGCGGAGATCTCTTCTCCGCTCTCTCCGTTCGTTGAGAGCGCGATCGCGACCTGCCCGCGCACGGGCCAACTCGAACTTCGTGTTCTCGACCGACGCCAGTTCTCTTTCCCCGTTTATTTTGCCTGCCGGAATTTTCAATGCCGCCTCGCGTTTCCCCGAATCGTTTCGTGCCGGTTCCTCGCAACAGATTCATCGGATAATAAAAAACGAAAAATACATTCCGCTCGATTCACGCGAGAAGCGAATCTCGAGGATGGAAAGGGGGATGCTTTGATCCGCTGGCTCTTCGGAAATTATTTATTTGACGAACTGCCAACGACGAATCACCGAATTGCGTAACGCGAATAAAAAAGAGCACAGCCAGCTAACTAACTACTCTTACGCTCCGGAAGTGAATACGACAAAAAGTAAATTGGTTTTTCTGTAAAACGTTTCCCCCTTTTACCTCAATTTTCCAGCCTGTTTCGCGAACGACGGGAACGAAATTTGGAAAACCCGTAGCGGCTCGCTCGCGAAATTTAATTCCATTATGGACCCGGCCACGAATCCTTCGATCGTTCCCGGCAAAGAATTATTAACCCGTACGATCGCGCGGGCGCAATGCGACCGATTTAATTACCGCACCTTTAAAGCTGGAAAATTGATTCGCGTTCATTGATCTTCTGGTAAAGAGTACCATCTGTGGCGCGTAATTGGAGCTCGGGCGTACCAAAAATGGTTGCCAGTTCAATTAGACGGTGGAGGTGTCTTTATTCCTTGGCTCAGACCGTTCAGCCGCGAAAGAGAGAGAGAGAGAGAAATTTTGGAAACGAGGACCTCTTTGGGAAATTTGCCGTGGTGCGAACGTTTTCAGCAGGAAGGGGGACGATCGACGCAATTTGGCACGCAGCTCGCACCGGTGTTTACACCTACGATGCAAAGATAAGCCCTGTTATTCCAATCGGCCGAAAATCCGCTGATACCACGATCAATGGCCCGGTCAATTGAATTAATTCCAGCAACAAGAAGGCTGCTAACGATTATTACAAACCTCCCTTCCGATTCCCATTTCCGTGTCATTTTATCCGACCGTTGGAGCTTGATTGGTTTCTCGATACCGACGCCTGATCGAAGGGCTCGCGCGCGTGCAAGGAATAAATAGCCGCTGGCGTGAATTACGCACCCTCCGGCACCGCGTAATTAACCGAAACACGCGAGGTTGGAAAAATCTGTGTCTTTTCATCGGTGAGGGGCACAGCTTCCATAAAAAAAAAGCGTGCCAACGAGTGCTTTCGTTCCTCGATTTAAAGCTGAGCGCTTAATATCCGCAGCTGTGAAATTAAATGTTGCCGGACGCGTCAATGGAGTTCGAGTTAAGGGAATGAACTTCCAGCGGAATATTTTGAACTCTTTGAGTCTGGTGAAACCGACTCAAACGCTCACGTACGAAACGATGCTTTCGCGAAGGAGCCGTTGCTGCGAAAGCACGAATAAAGATTGCTGAAGGTTTTCCCGTAATTTTAGCTAATTGAAGGAAACGGTCGTTGCTCGAGAACAGGTCTGCTTTCGCGTCTCGGATGAAATTACCGCGAGAAACGCGAGGCTGTTACGGTAGATGAGACAGCTCGCGGTTTCTTAGGCGTCATTCGTGGGAGACGCACGAAACTTTTTCTCGTGAACACGCCGTGTACGTTTCATCGATGAGTTAAGAGAAGAGAGTGTCAGCTGCGTTATTCTGCGCTGGCTGCTCGCGAAACTGCTCGACATCCACGGATTTTCGAGCGAGGTTTCTAAATTTTAGCGACGGTGCTTCGCTAAAATTTAGCATCGAGTCGCATTAAAATCGAATAAGGTCAGCGCGAAAGGTGTCGCCAGAGGCTGGCGAAACGACTTACCGACACGACTCCTCGACGTTTCCTTCCTGCGGGATAATAGTTTCGGCTCGCGTTCGTCGGTGGACGAGGGTCACGGAAAAATGGAGCCGCGGGAAGCGGAAGGAAGACAATGGAAGACGATCAAAAGTGTCCCTGGGAAGGTAAACGAAAATTACGAGGCCACCCGTGGCTGCTTACCACCCCTTATGGCGCGTGAGGATGGAACCGCACTTCACGGGAAACACCGGCAACGAGAAACCATACCCGCGGGATCAACTCTGATAAGGGATCGCGTTCGTACGCGTGAACCAAAGAAGCTATCGCGATAAAACGCCAATAGAATATCGCGCACGCTGGATACATATTGCATGAATTAAAGTACCCGCGGATCTCCCGATTTCACGTCCCTTTCCACGGATGTGCATACTCGCGTGCCTCGGAAATATCGAGACAAAACGATGGAATCTCTTTCGCGATGCCAAACAGATATCGTCGCCGTACCTTTCCTCTGGAGCATTCAGGAGTTTTAGATACCAACAGCTCGAACGATAAAACATCGTCCATGCTTTCGGTCTGACTGGCGTCGAAATAAGTTATTACTCGAGCAATTGTTCTTCAGTGGCTGTTAAAAACCACCGAACATTTTTCTTCGTTCTCGCGAAGCCTCTTCGGGAAACATCATTTTCGTAACCGCTCGAACTCGACATTAATTCAGGGAAATGGTTGTTGCGCGGTCCTTCTTCCTGGCGGGAAATCAAGCTATCTCGTCTCTTCCCTGCTCCCCGATCTTGCCACCCTATTGTTCCCGCGTTCTCTCTGTCAACTGTCAAAGGACCTACTGAATTATGTATGTCTGACGGGGAAAGTTTCACTTGCCGCCGAGGTTACCAGGACTTCCGTTCGAAGGGGATTGGTTTCGTTTCGGGACTATGGAAGAATGATAAAATAAGAGATGTTCGATGAACACTGTTTGTCCGACACAGAAGACGATAACGTCTCCTTAAGAAGACGATAGAACGTTCGTTATCAAATGCGTCTACGATGTCGAAGACAGAGAGACACGTAATGAATTCTTGAGATCGTAATGCCGACTTCGTTGCGTTGCCAGTCACTGTTTCGTATTTTCTAATTAATTCTTGAAAAGTTTGCCGAGCAACGATGCGGCGCGACATGAAAAATTCTGCGAATTTTTAACGGCAGGACGCGGGGTGGCTTAGTTTCTCGGGGACAAGGCAATCTATTTTCGCGGGAACTTGTTTAATAAAAAAGTTTGGCGGAGAGGTACGCCGCGCGGTCGTTCGACTGGAGAAGTCCACGGAGATTCGTCGCGTAATCGGTGGCATGAAATTAAAAAGTCGGGGATCACGTTCGTTTTTCGAAATTTACACCTAAAGGGAGAGAGCAAGGAGCGATGAAGTTTCTGGATGTGCATCGAGGACATCGCACGCCACTTGTTCTCTCTCTCTCTTTCTCTCTCTCGTTCTGATTCTCGGAAGGCGCCTTGTCACCGAGAACAATGCAATACTTCTCCTTTCAGGGCAGCTCCGTGGCTGTACAATCGTTGTCCGCGACACAATGCCCATTCAGCCGCATCGCTTTACCACCGTGAAGAGCCAGCGGTCGAGGAATGGCTGGGCATCGTTCGGCTATCGAACCGCTGATCGAAACGGATTCGGTAACAAAACTTTCCACCCGATGTTCGTCGGACGCTGAGTCTCCATTTTACACCGGTGAAAACCGTTTTTAATTCTCGACGGACGTCCAGTTCGAAGTTGTAACAGAAACGATTCCGGGACCATATGATTCCGGAACGCTCGCGATTTTTCGAGCCACGCTGGAATCCTTTTGAGCGTACGTAGATATTCGCCTGGTCGAGTCGCGCGCGTACTCTGTATATCCTCGACATTCCACCAGACAAGCACGATATCTTATTTTTGGCTGATCGAGACGACAGTTGAACTTTGACATTTTGTTAGACACGATTACTTAATAAATTAGTGGCTTGCGCGAAATAAAAAAGTAACATCGAAATGTTATACTTTTAATTCTGATTACTCGTTCATTCGACACCTTCGGCTCGAGACGATAAGATTTATAAGAACGAGAATAAAATTCAAGGAATCGGGACAGGTAGTATTAAGTAAGCTTTCCTTTTCCCTAGACGACGTCCTTCTTGCGGCGACCAGGTGGGGGTTTATCGCTGCGCGTCGAGGTGTGCCGTTTGAGAGGAACTTTTAAGGACAGCTCGGTCCGCGGTCTCTGCGGTCGCGGTTAACCAGAGTATAAGATATTCCGTGTTTCCCAAATTACCGTTTACCTTCTTTACAAGTTAGTTTCGGACAAGTTGGCAGTATTTCCAGATAAAACGGATACACAATGCGCGAGGGGAACCGCGGCTATTGTCCGAATTTTCTCTGATTACGCCGGTCTGGTTCGTAATTAAAGTTTACCGTGATTTCGATCCCCCGACGCGCTATCGAGCAAGCAAAATCTGTTCCTCGAACCGGGATTGGTGGTCAGCGCAACAAAAGTGGGCAAACTCGCGACAATTCCGCTGTGAAATCCCGGAGGACAACGGTAAATGCGAAATCCCTTTTACGGCTGCCAACCGAAGAAAGAGCCGGAAAATTCCAGCCGGTTCGCTGGGAAGTCGCTCGATGCTTTTTATCTTCTTCTCGCCGGCGCAGGGATCGGTAAAGTTCTTGGCCGAGGGATCATTTCCAGATATCCTTTCATCGATTCGTCAAATGCTTTCGTCGCCGCTTCCTCGAGAGACGTCGCGAGACGACAAAATTGTCGGCAGGAATAAATGGAGGAAATGAAAAGTGAACTGAAACGTAACACGGAGGTCCGATCGTTGGTTGTCCCGCGAGGGCGGTCGTTTCCTCGCCGCTTAAGAATTAAACCACAAAGAACGCGGTGGTTTCGCAGGACTTAAATTACCGCGCACGCGGGAGAACCGTGGCCGCCGTAAAGAAACGACGCCAGACACCATACCGCGCAGGTATATTTATTTATCTCTCGCGTGTACCGCGACACATTGTTCTCGCGAACAAACCCCGCTTCCTCCCTCTTTTTACGACGCGACTGGCAAGATCTCTTCCATCCTGCTGCTCTGTCCGCGAATCGAACGCGTCGCTCGAGGTTTAACCAGCTCGACGAGTGTCGTCAATGACACGGTAGGGCGGAGTAGAGTAATAGAAGCGGTAATAATCGAAGAGAGGGAGATGGCTCCTTAAGGAGCAGACGAAATTAACGATAAGGGAGATAGAGTATAAGCGGTAAGCCACGGGAACCGTGGAAAGGATAGGGAGGGTTGAGGAGGGCTGTAAGTGGTCTAAACTCCGAAACCGCCTCTATTAGCACTGGAGGGCAGCGGGCACCCGGGAACAAAGTCGGCCGCGAAGGAGTCGGTACCGTGGCGACCGCAACGACGATCGGGTCCGTCCCGTTCCGTTATTATCATAATACGAATTAACGCGGCGCGCGTACAATTTTGCATACGATTATGCGTATCGCGGGGGTATAACTCGTGTCTCGTAAAGCAAGAGGGAGCTCCGACATCGCGACCGTCTCCCACGTCCAGATCTGAAATTCAAGGCTCCCCCTCGGTTCTATTAAATATTCAGATGAATTCCGCCACGACTGCTTGAGAAATACATGCATATATAATAAAGGAGGAGGAAGAGGAAGAGGAGCCGTAAATACGGGTGCCGTGCGACGACGAGCAGGCGAATAAACGCGGTGTTTGCTCGTTCCCCGCGGGAATTGTTGTAACGAAGGGGTAAATTCGGTGGGTCGACTGCTGGCCGATAGCTAAATAGTTTCTCGCTGGCGAACAAGAGTCTCGGGGGCAGAGAAGGAAATGGCCGATAATTGACCGATCTACGCGGAAGGTTCGAGTACCCGTGACATTTCTCCGCGGGTGGGAACCGGCGGAACCCATTAAAGCGAACGGAGAGCGCGCCGGAACTAATGCGCCGCAAATTAGCCCGTCGCCGATACGGCAACTTCTCCACTGTTGTGTCCGGTGATTCGTTCTGATTAAATTCTAATTATGAATCAGTGACGTCGCCCGCCGCTATTTATCACCGTCTTCGCCGCGTTATTGTTTCCTCTGCTAGCTCCGCGCGTTTCCTCGGATCCCGCCGATCTAATTAGGACGTCTGCTTCCGCTAATTGCAAGAACCGTATCTCTCGCGTTCGGTCCCCGGGCGGCACGGTTCATCGCGCAAGAAACGCATAAACGAGCCTGGTGGTCTGGTGCTCGCGTAAAAACTTTCGAACGTGTAAAAATCGACGGGTGGGTGGGAAACGTCGAGCGCATACTCGGTCGCGTCGATTTATCTTGCTCTCGGGACAAAGGACGATGACGATGGTTGAGAATTTTTTCTCGAAACAAATTATTCCGACGGCGGGGAACTCGCTTTAGCACCGGGGGCCAGGTTACGTCGGTTAGCTGCTTATTGGTTTCATAAATTCGATAATGCGCCCGGGTCTGCCGGCGACAGGTTCTGTGTACGCGGCTTAATGGAATCTTAAAGTTTAAGAGGATTTTCCGCGGGTCGTCGCGGCGTCAACCGTATCTGAGCCAGACAAGCGAATAGTCGACTGATATACGAGCGAGCGTTTCTGCGGAAGAGCCTTGAAAGGAGGAGGAGGAAGGAAGGAACGCCGATGGGCGGCGAGGCCCGCGGATACCAACCGGGAAGAGGAATCGCGCATTTATTTTCGCGGCACGCCAGAGAAAGGGTAAATCTTTCCAGGATCCTGAATAGAACTCGCGGAACAGAAACAGAGGCGGAGCGAGGGGAGATCGGTAGCTTCCCGGGGAAATATATATGCCCGCCAGATATAGGCTGGATTCTGTTAAATCTACTGGAATTAAACGTTGAAGGGCACTTAAGGAGAGGGGAACAGGACGGCCGTCACGGACTCGAGCCACGATTTATTTCAACCTTCCCTTCCCTGACTTTCCCACGATCCTCGAAATACCGATATAATGATTTATACCATTTTTGTTCCAACCCTTTTCAGATGCCTGCCCGTTCGTAATTGTCGATTGTTCGTTTTTTTCGATTGTAAATTTGCTTTTGTATCGGATCCGCGTCGACGTGTAACGAAAACTGTTCGCTCTATAAATCGCTAATCTTTACGATAACTCGCGCAATTCCGACAAAAGTAACTGCCACGTGTAACACGCACGCGTCTACTCGAGGTAGTTCGAGGAAAGTAGAAAGTTCCCGAAGTAAGTTCCAACGAGAGTTTCGAGGACTCCTTATGCACGCGCTTAATTACGGTCAGCTTTGACACAATGAGGTTGATTAGGGCACGGCGTGTCTGGCGTTTTAGACAAATCGCTAACTAGATTTCAGCTTACGCGTACGCGCGTCCGCAACTCGAGGCAGTCCCGCGGGTCAGCTTCGTTTGCACGTTTATTTCAACTCTCGGAAAATATACTGTTTGCATGCAAACAGAGCAACGCTCGCGCACGCCTTGACAGCGGCCACGATCCTGACGAGTCCGCGCTATCGAACCCTGCGTCGTTCGAAAACTTTTCACCTCCACCAGGACTACTCAGCCGGGGGAATACAATGCAAATTTCCTTCATTTTAAATGGCGACTCTTCGTTCTACGCCCTGCTTGGTAAAAATACCGATATTCCGTGCGATAAAAAAAAAAGAGACAAAACAAGCTGCATTTCAACGCGTATTTACTTTGGAATAAAGTTACGCGGCAGAAACGAATTGTTGTAGCTGCGCGATCCGAAGAAACGAGGTGTACGAAGACGATCGATTTTCATTTAGAAAACAATTCGTTCCCCTCTTCGTCTTTTGTTCCTCGACCTCGTTTTGCTTATACGAACTCCTCTCTCGTGGTTTCCGATATTCAGATAAGAACGAAAAAAATGAAAGAACGAACTCTGAACATGGAATTTGAAATATAACCGGTCTGGAAGAAATCTTCCGGTTTAGATAGACTTTGCGAATCAAATTTCCAATCCTATACTTTTTTCTGTAGGACACCGATTCGCGTATACTCTCGAATTTTAAAACGTGCATCGACGATCTCGAAGATTTTGCTTTCGCGTAAGCGAGCAACGTTAATTTCGCCTCTCGTTACTCGCTTGTTCTTTGACCTCGGTTTTTTCCCCGAAGGAGCTGCCGTATCGAGTGGTTCGTTCGCGCAAAACCATGTCATGCATAATTTACAAAGTTATCGGGAGCGTCGTCGGAAGAATATCTCGGAGCGGAATCGTGGTCGAGCGGAGAGGCAAGTTTTCGAGGAAAGTCCGCTTCGCGTAGCTCGCGCCATCGGGCTGTAGAGAGCCTCGATCCCGTTCTTAGACCCGGCACACGAATTTAATTGTTCGCACAGCTCGTTTTAGCAGCCCAACACACCGTTATCCCACCCATATTATTACGGTACTCGACAGTCTGTGAAAGGGAGGTATCACGTAGTTGGAGACGCGAGACAAATTAGTCTGATCGATGAACCGTTTAACCGGTTTCTAGACGGGAGCGTTCCGGAAAGAGACATCTCTGCAAAGTTTAATTAAACTCGCGTCTATCTTGGGCCGTGAAAATTTGATTTAACGGAAAAACGGGGCGTTCAGCCAGCTGTCTGCACGTACGGCAAAACTGCCCACGATTAATGATACTCCCTGCACGCAGGGGATACCAAGCCAACGTGTACGCGGAGTAAAGGGGAGAAAAATGAACTAATAACTTTATTAACGAAACGCGAGCCAAAAATTGTCAGCCAGCCAGTAATTGAACGGATGACGATTTAAGCAAAGCATTATTTATGCACGCGAGGGTACGCGTCGTACGATCTATGGGAACCTAACCCACGCTGCGTTGCGCGCCTCGAGCGACTAAGTGATATAGATCGTTCTTTGGTCAGACCGGACTCTAGTCGACCAAGAACGAGCAACGTACCAGCCGTGCATACTAATTCGATCGCATCGATAGCGAACGACGATCGTGGGCAAAGTAAACGGTAGATAAGATCGAGGCTGTCGATCTTTCGTTGGCTCTTCCGGTAACCACCGCCGCCGTTTTATGCTCCGGTCATAAATCTTTCGCCAAGGAGCATCGTAGCCGGCGAAAGGTCATCGTTTAAGATTATTGCGATTTTAATGGACGGCCATAAACCCGCGGGCAATTCGAGGAGATACAGGCTGCCACGGATGCGTTACGAACAGACATTCGCGTGATGAAATCCCATGGGAATTGAAATGTTTCGCGACTCCGCGAATTCCTGTCACCCTTCGCGACGCTCCAAGACTATTCGAGCGGGCGTTAACTGGAAACGTTCCGATCTCGATTGGACCAGGCTTCGATCGAAGCAGTCGGTCAAGTTTTACGATAGTTTCGCGCAGGATACTCGCGCAATTTCCGCTCTCAGACGCGAGACGAAAGTAAGAAACGGCCATTAAAGGTGTTAAGTGCTTTGTAACAGGATTAAAATGTACGCTTCCTCCACCCCTGGCGGTGACCGTCGTCCGGTGAACTGGGCGCAGCGGAAATGCTCCGTGATCGTCTCCTTCGCCTGGTCGAACGTACCAGCGAATGGATGAGCTTCCTGGGCTGTTAAGTGCTCTTTAACTCGATTTAAATTTGTGGTATTCGCGACGATCGCCCCTCCGCTCATCCTGCCTCTCGGTGTCGTTCACGTTTTACCGATTTTCCTACCAACGCGAGCGTTTAATTAACGCTGCGCAAGCTGCGCGTCTCTTACGCGAAAGTAATCGAGCCTGTGCCTGTGTGCAACCTGTCGATCGACGGCAGACGCGTTGCGATCGTTGTTACCCGAGCTGAGTTTGTTTATTCGAAAATATTGTGTAACGCTGCTAGGAAGGGCGTTGGTTGCTAGAGGCGTACACGATTAAGGCCAAAGGCCTTTGGTTTCTTCCAATTACGAAGGATGCGCGCGTTTCTTTGGACCGTCTAGAGCACGATGCGCGCTAATCGGTGGAAGCATTAACGCTCCGACAAAAGGGTAGCCTGATGTTGGAACACAGAAGGCTGGCTAGAAAGATCTCGAAAGGTCGAAAGCGAGTTTGTACATCGTTGTCGGTGAACGAAGTCTTTCGAGAACCTACCGCGGGATGAAACAATGGTACCGCGTATCGTTCGCTGCTGATAAGATCGCGGGAGAAAAGAGCTCGTTCAACAAACAAGAACGGAAAGTTTCTGGCCAGCCACGCGATTCCTCGATGCGTTAATACTTGGTCGTTGGTTCGTGAGCAACAATTTCGTCTCGCGACCAAGAAACTACAGGAAAAACTGTGTCGTTCGATGGTAACAGAGATTTTAGGGGAAAGAGTTAACTCGTGGCGCAGGCAAAGCAGTTCCTAATCTAAGTGGAGGACGCGACGGAATAGAAATTTGCCGATCTCCATAATGCTTCTCGCGTGTCACCAACAAACTCGCTCGGTTCGCCAACTGTTGCTGAACATTCTGGTCTAATTCGGTAGTTGGCCTAATTCCGCGCGGCGAACGAGACGCATCACTCGTTCGATCCATGAATAATAACGATAGCGGGATAGCCTTACTCGTCGCGAACTTGTAAAAGTTCCGCGCTACCACGTCGACGTCCATTTTCTTGTCTTCGCGTGTCCCTCGGAGGAATCGTTCCGCGGAAGCCGCGTAAGCGGCCGCGAGCGCTAATTTAGCATAGATTTAAATTGTAAAACATCGAGATGGCTGCTGGGCCTGCATTTATAATGGGACGTCCGAACTTTCGGATAACCGATGGATCTCAGGTGTTTCCCGCGTCCCTTTTCCCGGTGGTTGCAGAGGAGAGCACGGCGCGAGGCCGTGAATAAACGCCGTATCCGCGGATACTTCCAAGAGGGGATATATCAGCTGATGTCAAATAGCTGCGATATTAAAGGTAAAACGGGATGAAAGCGCGAGAGGATTACGCGTATTATGTACGGTGTCAGAGATAAATGACAACGAATGTTCGCCGCGTGTTGAAAATTTTAATGGATCCACGTGTGTACGGGAGGCTGTAGATCGCGCGGATATTTAAGATGCGAGATCTAATGAGAAACGATACGACGGATAAAATGAAAAATCTCGACGGAATTAGGCGAGCGGGAGTTAATTAAAGTCTGGCTGGGAATTTCAATGATAAATTCGTGTTTTCCGGATCGTATGCCCGAAAGAGGATATAAATTTTGATTTAAGAGACCGTACTGGGGGCTGCCTTTAATAACGGTCGAGTCGTGGCTGCAACTTTTGTAATTACTCGAACCGGACCGACTCTTCTTGGCCTTCCTTACGCAGAGAACGAACTTTTCGAATCTCTTCATCATTCGTTCCGTCGATCCAACTTTTTCTTCTGTACGCGCTTAATGTATTCCCGATGATTCGAATGAGTTCTCACTGAGAAACGTACGATTTCATTGGCGATGTTCAACTCGGGAAGGAGGATGAAAACGGTGTACGAGTGAAATTCGGCGAGATTAGATAGAAATTCGCGTTAAGCGCGTCACGGTTTTGTCCTTATTTATAATGTACTCCGGGAATATAAATGGGGAGTGACGCGTACGTTACGCGCTTCATCCCTAAAAAGATTACCCGGAGAAGCTCGCGTGACGGCGTCAGTTTCCTTTTAAATTCGCTTTCAGGGGAAACGTGAAATATGGAAGACGTCGGGCAGGATTTTCAACGCGCGAGAATTGTCTACGTGTGTAGACGGGAGGGGGCCGGTGACGAGTCTCGAAAGTCAAATGCAACAACCCCCTTTATAAATGGAAATGCGTAGGATCGTGCTCGTAAAAGCCGTCGTAAACCGTGCGATGATAGTTTCTCGGGATCGAACGCGGTGCGGTGGTAGCGGAATAAAGTTCGTCGAAAGGATTACGAGTTGGTCCAGCGTCGAGGAAGAAGAGAGTCATCGATCGAGATAAAAGAGGATCGCGTGCCTAATTAACGCGAGATTTTCAATAGCCGGAGAGTCGCGCGGAGGGATGGTTATATCGGCAGGGTGGAAAGGCGATGGAGGTCGAGAGCGTGCATAACGCGAGGGTGGCGGTCGTTTGGTAGGCTCGGGCGTCATGCGAAATTGCAATGAACGGGGCTGGTGAACGCGCGTCGCATTACCGCGATGGGGATCGAGGCGAAAACGGAAATGCGTTTATTGACGCGCCGGCAGCCCACTCGAGGAAAATGATTGTTCGACGGTGGAGGGGGACAATGATAATTCCGCTTGGCCACCGGTGACTGGCAGCGAATAAAACGAAAGCTTGACAGAATCGCCTCCAATCTGCCTTCCCGGCTGGCCGTTATGCTCGTGTCGATCGAGTGGAAATTAATGGCAACGACGATAATTGCCACGATAAACGTACCGGGCCGCGCAATAAAATTCTCGTTACGACTCGCCGACGACTATTCTACGCCAGGAGAAAAGAGCATTCCGTTTACAACGAAATTTTACGGCCGATCGATTCCGATCGACGTACAACAACGAACCCCGCCGCTTTCCGTTTCGTCTCGAGTCTTAAGCGTGGAAACACCACCGCAATTAGCAGCTTGTTTGGCAACCGGCGCTCGTCTAAATAAAATATATCGCACACACATCGTCGGAGCCGGGAACGATTCGACGCAAAGGGAAACCCGGCTTTCCGCGGCAAGTTTTTGCATTACGGTCACGTAACGACACGCAATTATTAACGAGACCCGTTCGAACGCGTGTAATAATCCAGGGATCGATCGACGCCGCGAATTTGTTATTTTATTAATGCTTATTTATTCCGGCCAGTGGGGAATATTAATTACCACCTCGAATATCTCTGTCGCGCGTCGCATTATTATTCAAATTTCCCTGACGTACGTTAAACGCGCGCGAGAAGAAAAAACGATTCACCGGGAAATCGACCACCATCGGACAGTAGATACTGGGTACGAAACGAGACTAACGCGAACATTTGCCGATAAAAACAGGCCAGACCCGGTAGCGAGTAATGCGCCTTCGAATGGGAATAGCGTTCCGCGGTTCGCTCGTTCCCTCGTTATACAACGTACACGCTTGTAAATTACGCACGCGGTTTATGCGTTGCGGAGGAGCCCACATCCTCCCAGGGCACTTGTCTCGCCCCGCTGAGTAACGCGTTTACGCGACACCGAGTGCCGTTTCTAACAACTCCGCGGCAGCCAAACCGCGAATCCTCCAAATATACTCGTTCGATTCGTATCAACGATTCTCCTCTCGAGAACAACGAAGAATCGCCTTTGAACCGACGGCCAAAGGATTAGCCAGAAATTCCGGGGATTCGTCTTGAAAGTTCGATCGGCGTGGGGACCGGCAGCAGTCCCGCATTTCTCCCCTTTGGCCGTTTAACCGAATTCCCATAAGCTTTGTGTTTACACGGGAATGTTTAACGAAGGTCGGGTTCGCTTCAAAGCACGTCGCACCGTTATCACCCGCGGCTGTCTCCGACCTGTCCTCGCCCTCTGCAAACCTGAATTTCTCATCCGGCAAACAGCAAGGCGAGCATGAGTTTTCTTTTTTTTTTTTTCTACCGCCCGTCGATCGTCGATAAGCGTCGAAGACGATTTTCGCGCGACGAGCAACGACTCGCGAATTTTTTCGCGATCCGTGGACCCGTCCGCGTTCCTCGTCGCAGCCGCAGTCAACCGTGCGAAGAAGTTTTCCCACGAGCCTCTCAGCTCGCGCGTCGAGATCGATAAGTGCCAACCGATGTAGGTGCATCTGACGTATGCAACCAAGTGTAACGCGAGACCCGTTTCTCGACTCTGCTTCTTTCCTCGTATTTTTTTTTTTTTTTTTTTCCTTCCCTTCCCGATCCTTTCTCTCGAATCCCGTCGATTTTGCCTGCTCGATATTTCTCCCAGCATTTTTCTAACTACCCTTTATTCGCTCTCCGAGCTATTACGAAACTGGATCGAGCAGAGGAGAGGCGGACGCGTGATAAATCCGCGACGCGTCCGGTCTCGTTCCGATGAGGATTGTCTTGCGTAGAAAAGATTCAAGAAGAGAGCAAGCGCGAAAGTACATCCGCGAGACACTTCGCGGAGATGCGCGTATTGTGCTCGCGGTATATATGTAGACGGAGGTACGTCTATTCCCGTCCGACTCTGACCCAATTCCTTTTTCCGGTCGCTTCTTTCGTCCAGCCGTTCACGTCAGAATGTTAAGCGTCTCGGTGAAACGCGGCCCGAACGCAGCCCAAACGCAGCCGTTGGTCGTCCACCGAAATTTCGTGTTGACCTTTCGCTTCTCTCTCGGTTTGATCGAGCGTCGTATCGGTTTTCGAGCGACACAACGAGAGGAATTTCAGCCCGGATGAATTCTGATATCAGCCGCGACCGACCGAGATGGTTCGGTCGTAACGATTCGTGGAAGTTCCGCGACGCACGACGAATTCATTAGGGAAAGTGGCGCGCACCGATTAATTAATTAAGCAAACCCATTCGCATTGACCCGTGCGCGCCTGGACGCCGCAACGTTGCGTTAATCAATATTTTAATGCAGCTACGAGGAAACAGTCGCCGCAAATATGCATCCGTTTTAATGCATCGCCAGCCGAAGAGAATTATGTCGTAACCGAAGCCGATTTGCGTTATAAATTTCTGGTTGATTGCCGCGCACCAGTTCCGCCGTTCCTCGACCGCGCTCCCTCTCTTTCTCTTTCCCCGCCGCTAGAAATTGCACGCTAATGCTCTCGTAAAACGACAAAACGGCTACGCCGATCGTGTTCGCGTTCCGCGGAGAGAAAGAGACCGTCGATCGACAATTTCATGCGTCTAAATTATTCTCCGTTCACCAGACAGAGAGCGTAAAGTAGCGAATTCCCGCATAAATCGTCCCGTTTACCGGAACGGACGCGCGTTACCGGTTCGCCGTTCATTTTTATCGACACTTTATTACTGAGGCGAGGAAAGTCACGCGAGCGTCAGAGGAACGGCCATCATCTTTCGAAAATTCCAAGGGAACGAATACTTCTCGATGGTACATAGAGTCACGCATTTTTTTCCCCCTCGCGTTTCCACTAGACGCGCCTCGTTCGAATAACTTGTTCAAATACTTTCTGTTCCGCGCTGTAGAGAAGATCGCGTGACAGGAACACGAGTATCGGTGAGTTCTCTCGCGGCGAAGTCAACCAGCCGGCGCTAAGAGAACTCGTTTCGAAATTGTTCTTCGCGTAAATCGATCCGCTTGGACTAGACGACTCCTCGACGGTTAACGCTTTCCGAAGTTTCAAGAATTTTATTTATAGGCGCGCGATCGTTTATTAAACGCGTCGACGGCACGGAAATCCCCGCTCGGACGGTTTCATCGTTTTTATTCTCCATTTAAAAATACAAAATTTATTATAAAACCAAAGCAGTGGAAATAAATAATTCGTCGACGTTTCGGTTTGATTGCTCGGATGCGATCGATGTCTGCAAATAGCCGATCAATCCGGTGGAATCGCCAGCTGATACAGAGTAAATACATATATCCGACGATCGATCGTTGAATAAATGAAAATTTAAAGGCATAATAAATAAACTTTCGTAGTTGGCACGCTTCCCTTCAGCGAACTTAAGTCCCCATCGGTATCCCAGCCGGGTCATCGTCGTCTCTCAGAGGCTCTCGTTTCACTCACCCGTCCAGAACGTAAGAAAGGTAATAATCTTTACGTAATAAGCTTCGCGACCGATCCCTTCCCTACAATTATCCTCGAGATGCCATCATCGTCGTCGCGGTGAACGTCTCGTTGACAGTCGATCCATCGCAGCTGTTCTCCGTCCCCTCGAAAGGGAGAAAAAGAGGTGGACGGTGGAACTGGTTCCTCGAGAGGTCGCTTTGTCCGGCAAAGGTTGACTTCCGCGAACGGATATTGTTTGCGGCGGTTCGTGAAACTCGCTGAGACGGGTTTAGGAGGACCGGATGTACGAGGAACGCGGCACGGCCCTGGGCCACCCTCTGAAACGGCTCCTCCGTTCGATCGAATCGAGCGACGACCAATCCGCGAGCTCGAGGCACGACGATAAGATGGAAGTTTAGATTAAACCGTGAATATTTAAAGGCAAACAAGAGAACTGGAGAACGGCTGGTGCGTGTGTATACGCAGAGGGCCTCGCGCGGGCTCGGCCAAGCCGAAAGCCGAACCAAGACAACTGTTACGTTCAGGTTGACGCGAGCACGGATTAGGCAGGTTTGTTTTACGGATTAACCGGCTCGCGTTTGCACGTACGGAACGTACGTATGGCTGCGCGAAACGCTTGGCGGAGCAGCTGAATTACAACACGTGTAGCCGAAACGAAAGCACCGATTAGCGCCAACGTCGATCAGATTTAAAAGGGCGACAATTATCTTATTTTCCCCTGTTTGTATCCTCCTATCCGGAATTAGATTTAACCCAGCGCGTGCGAGCCGCGACGAGCACGTACGCGGTTGCACGCGCGCCTGCATTATTGCGCACTCGTGCGTGTTATTGCGCTTTGTTATCAGATACGGAAACGTCACGCCTGACATTTCAATTTCATGCGACAGAAAATGGCTCGCGACCGCGTTTACCGGTTACAACCCTCGACGGATCGGACCGGGTGACGGGCTTTTCATTACCGTCCTCCACTTCCGTTGATAATCGACGTTGCACGCAAGATGAGAGAATGAAAGGACCATTTCTTCCAAACCTCCACTACACCATTCAAAGTGGTTTCCGTGGTGTAGTGGCTATCACATCCGCCTAACACGCGGAAGGTCCCCGGTTCGATCCCGGGCGGAAACATTTTTTTTTCTCCTCGCCAACAAATTGTTTCTTAATTAATCGCGCTCGTTATATCGTCAGTGGCTATCTCGAGCGACACAGATTCGCTGTTCCGTAATTCTCGCATTTATCTTTTTTTTTTTATTCTCCCTTCAGCAGACAATTTGCGTTGGATAACGAGCGAGGAGAATCTCGTAAGCGGGGCGTATTATATAGCCGATTAAGTGTAAACTAGCGATCGCGGTGCGCGAAATGCGTCGCATGCATTATGCAGCAGCCCCCTGTAACGATCGCGTGCACCGCGGACCCGTGCTGGAGGATAGAAAGCCATCGGATCCGATGAGAAACTTTGATCCAGCTTCCCCGAGAACGGTGTCGGATCGCGGCCGCTACAGCTCGATCGGTCCAGGGGATACGTATGGCGTTCGTTCCGTTTCGCGATCGTTTGTTCTACTTTTGGATTCGAGATAGCGGACAAAGTTCGCGGGCGCTGATAAACCGACGATAGTCGAGAAGAGAACAGCGGAAGATTCGGAGGACACGAGAGTAAAGCGAGAAAGTTGGAGATCGAGGGAGAAACGAACGAACGAACTGAACCAGAGACGTAGCGGTTCGCTGTCGAACAGAGAGAGTTCTCGTGCTTCGAGCTTCTAATACACCTGCTGGGAACAGAAGAGAGTTGTCCGGTCCTAGCCGCGTCTCTCGCCTTCAGTGACTTCTTCTATTTTATTTCGCGATACCGTCGCGAGTTTTACGATCGCCTCTGCCTGGCTCTTCCCTCTCAGCTGGACGCGTCTTTCTTATTCTCTTCGGTAGCGAGGTACCATTTTTCTCGCTTATAGAACGAGAGACGAACCGGTTGTTGTTATACAACTCCGTTCAGGCTCTCTCGACCCTCGCTGCGCTTCTCTTCTTATTCTCTGATCGCGCTTTCGCGAAGCGGGATTGCGACGCGGCACATTTCGATATCGCCCGGTTCGCGCTCCGTTCGTTCCGCTAATTACCCAGCTTTTAATGCCCTGTTGCTCCGATTATCGCGTGTCCTACCGATCGTGCTCCCCTTTATCGCCAATTTCCCCGTTGCTCCCGAAATGGGACGAGAACGCGTAGCTGCCCACGAAAAGATTCCACGCTGAAAGGTGTCGAGCGAAACGCGACGTTTTTCCAATTTCTCCTCCGCTACTTGCGATTACGGTCTCTCGTTTCTCCTACCGACGAACCCTCTGAATCGCATCAGGTTAGTCCGAAACAAAGAGCAAACAGCAATTTATATTAGCTCGAATTGTACCCAGGGTACCCAGTGGATCATAAATTCTCGCTTTATTCAAAGGATCAAAGGATCTCCTCCGGTCGAGAGCACTTTTCGACCGTAGTCTAAATTGGAGAACGCACGAGTGCTGTGTATAGTCCTAATAACGAATCTCGTATTTTTAATGGTTTCTTCTTAAAGAAGACGATTCTTCTTAAAGAAGTAGAACACGGACCAATCCACTGGTCCAGTAAACGAATGTAATTGGCTCCGGTTACGGAATGGCATCGAGCGGCAAGCAAACTAGGCAGGGCCCGTAAACGGCTCGGTTGTAAACGATTACGG
Organism: Xylocopa sonorina; assembly: GCF_050948175.1. NCBI lineage: Eukaryota > Metazoa > Arthropoda > Insecta > Hymenoptera > Apidae > Xylocopa > Xylocopa sonorina. Next base: position 12,520,033 of record NC_135200.1, read on the forward strand.
GGACAGGGATGGCAGAAGAGCGTAACGGTTCGGCGAAGAAGGAGAAAGGAAAGCAAATGAAATTAAGTGCGAATAACCGAGGACGCAAATAGTTACTTTTGAATTTAAATTAACTCGTCGTCTTCTCTGGAGAGTTCGTCGAGGTCGTCCTCGAGCGTGTTTGTCTTCCGGCTCGTCAAGGGGAGCCAAAAGCGTCGAGAACTCGCCGGGAGACCTTCCTTTTTCTGCTTTTCGAGCACGTTACGCGTTTCCACCGCGGGTACCGTCATCGGGGCTCGAGCAGTTTTCGCGCGCCCCGGGCCTGGTGCGCATCGCGTCACCGAATCAAATGCAAATCTCCGGCGTCTTCTTTAATTGCCTCTTAACCCTCCCCTCTTTCCTCGTCCCGATATTTCCAAGTGGACTCTGCTCGTCGCGATTCATTTTCACGCCCGCGATCCAATGAAACTTACCAGAGAGTAAGGAGGAGGAGGCGGTTGTTGAAAGATGCGTCGAAACGCGAGCGAACGGATGCATTTTCGAATGAAATATACCGCTGCCAAGCGGGTCGATACTAGCCGCTTTCAGCGTATCTAAATAGAAACTGTATTTCTCGCTGCACTCGCGTGGATATCGCGGCCTGAGAAAAAAATCACCGCCGTTCTATCGGCAAAGGGAAACGGTTTCGAGTTAAGAAACTCTTTCGAGGCCTCCTCCCAATCGTCCGTGCAAAGAGAATCGCGTAACATATTTTCTAAAGTAGCAACGCGAGAGAGAAAAATGGTTCGGCGGTTCGTTTGACGGGCCTTTGCGTCGCGTCGGAACGTGACGCTGATCGATCGCTGCCCGAGCATCGCTTATCGAGCCTCGAAACGCGATATGGGCCACGGGGGTAGAAGAACCACGAGGGGGACCAGGAAGATAATTTCGCGAGTAGCCATCGCCTATTTATCCACGCGTTTTGTACCCGATTAGGTCAAGACGCGTAGACGGGGCGGCGAAATCCCGCGCTATCGCAATTTCCGCTCCGCTGGACGTCGCTGTTCGTTCTTTTTGGCGCGGTAGGCCGGGGAAAGATATAATGCCGTGAAACGACGCTCTACTCGTTAAAAGAAGACCACTCTTTTTTCCATTCTCGCCTGTCGGGGGCGAGGGACAGAAATCCGGGACACACGAGACCTCTCGATTCGGCGTTGATAACGTTGATAATCCTCGGGAACCACGATAATTTGCGCCGGTTCAATCGAGATTTCCCACTCGCGTGTTCGGTTGAATTCGCAGGTTGGAATAGTAAAAGCAGATTTCGCGCATTACCGTTCGGAATATATCTGAATACGAGATGGCTCGGAAGGGCGGCGTTGGCCTAAGGGCGGCGGGGGTGGTTGAAATGGGAAAGAAGCTAGGCAGAGAGAGCCGGAAACCACCGCTGGAGAAAGTACCGTAAAGCGTACTTAACACGCCGTTATCGTATTATGTTTCGAAAGTGGTACCGCGAATGCTAAAGGTGGCTGGAAACAGGGGGGGATGCACCCTGGAAAGGTTGGCGGCCGAGATAACGTTGCGCCGTGAATAACAGCAGGAGGAGGGGAGGGGAATCGATCGATAAAAAGATTCTACCACGGTTCTTTCTCTCGTTCGCAATACGCGACGCGCAGCCAAGTCCGCCGCAGAAATGAAAGTTTCCAACGGGGCCCGTTCTCGTCGAAGGAAACGCGACGGCGAACGGATCGAAAGTATTTCCAGCGCAAAAAATTTCGCCCACCCCCCCTGACACGTATTTGTCGGGAAACGAGACGAGAAAAAGAGCGGAGACCGTGGTCAGGCGAGCTGCGAAATTTGAGCCAGAGGACAGTTTCCACCCTCGTTCGAGCGGGAAGTGAGGGAAAAAAAGGAACGCGCGAGACGTGGAGAGGGTGGTAGAGGCGTTCGAGTATTTCAGGAGCACTTTTTGAATCGCAATCACCGTCTCGTCTATCAACGTCAAGCGGGTCATATCGGGTAGCTGAGATAAATGTGACTTTCTCCGGGAGCCGAGCACAGCGGTGGGCTAGTTTTCAAAAAGTCGAAACTTGACGTTAACCTCGCCGGAGCAGAGTGACCGCCACTCGAGGCGGTTACACCGAATGATTTATTTGCTCGACATTCGAGGCTCCCTATTTTCGAAGCTCGCCGAGCGCAATGGCTGCCACCAGAAATGAATTGGGAACCGTTATTAGGTCCGTTTTAACGACCCTCCGAGGAGACAAAGGAGCCTCGCCTAATCCCCGAAATTTCTTGCCCTTTAAATACGCGGAAAATCTAGTTACCCTCGGAGCTTTCGAAGGAAGTCATTAGCGCTGTCCTCTCCTTTTTGTTCCGTCGGCGATAACTTCTCTCGCGGTAGATCTAATCCATCGTTTACAATTTCATGCAGCCGTTCTCCAGTGAAACCAGTTTAAACGCGCAATTATTTGCGTAATCGCGTGGACTCGCTCGATCGTCGAGAGGTACTCGCGTTACCTCGCGACTGTCAAACGAAGAGGGAAAGGGCAAGTTTTAAGAAACAGCTCTTAAGGGTGGAGGAAAGTTTACGGTGTCCTCGAGTCGAGAAACGTGGACGGTTACAAACGAGACTTTTCCAACTTAATAGTCGAAATGTGTTAAGTCGGAAGTTACGAAATACGGGGGTCGTTTTAACACCTTGGCCACGGACGACGGAGAGCACGTGTTTTAAAGCGAAGGTGTTCGGTGATAAAAGAACGATTACGGTATTTCCGTGTGTCGTATCGGCGAGCGCAACGGCGAGCGTTCCAAGTTCGACGCCTGAACGTAGGAGGGAAAAGGTTTCGTTCCTAACGATGACAAGCCTTGAATTCATGGGGCTCGATTGGCTGGCACGCCGGACGGGGAGCATACTCCCACGGCGAACAAGATAAATGGTAGATAAAAAGAAAAATTACCAGGGTAGATCCTCTCGGATAGAATGGAAGCCGATCAGCCAACCTCCTCGTTCATCTTCCGGAGTCACCCTCTCGCTCTGGTTACTTCGCCCAGCTTTTACGCCCGTCTCTAAACACCGATTCCACCCTCCTCCGTTAAAGCGTTCCGCTGCACCGACCATGCTCGCCCTGGTTCGTCGTCTCTAAACGTTTACCACCGCGACGCTCCTCGTCCGCGCGCTTTTTTTTTTTTCCACCGTTGCGTTCGAAATATCCGGTTTGGGGGATGCTCGAGGCTTGGGTACGTCCGAGTGCTCGTAGACGTAGACGTTTGGCGAATCGAGGCGAACGTGAGGTAGGTCGTGAAGGCGATAAAAACGTTCGGAGATATCGATTGAACGGGTACGGTGGGTCGAGGAGAGGAAGGATGGTGGGAGATTTAGTCGGTCTGACCATTGCGTGACCGCGATCACTTCTAGCCGGCTAGTGGCGCAATAGCGTCAAAGCCCGACACGAGCGCTCGGCCATTTCGTGCCGTGTCGGTTAGATTGGCTACGAATCGCGCGACGATTTGCACGACAATGCTCTGCAATTTGTATACGTATACATGTTACCCTGGCTATCCACGCGTACTCGTGGGAACCCCGTAAACCGCGAAATATCTAATCTGCTAATCTGCTAATCAAGAGTTCATCGGCCGCGACATCGTTTACAAACTGGAAGCTTCGACGGAACTTTGGAGAATAAGTACCGTACCAAGTGCGGAGCCGGTGGATTTAAGCCCCGCTCGAAACTATCGCGCCAAATTTCAGATAAAGGTCGCTGGTAGCCGTTGGGATGGAAAAAAAATGATTTCCTGTCGACGATCGATCATTCCCGGCGAGATTGTCGGTCGTCTCGGTTGAACGAGAATGACCGGCCAGTGTGCGAACAGGTGTGATCGCGCGAAATAGGCACGCGTGTTTGACTATCGCGTGCTCGAGGCCACTTCGTCTCTCTCTCTGATAATTGATTTAATAATTCGATCGAGATTTTCGTCTGTTTTAATCCGCCGGAATTGCGAGACAACGCTCTCGAACGGGGCGGAGAAACGCGCGACGCGTTGGAAAAAAAATCGAGCGCCAGTTTAAAAGGAAGCGTGAAAGCCGCGCGTGGCGAATGTTAGCTTGTATAAATGTCGCGGCGGCGAAACGTAGTACGGAACGATTTGCTCGTTTAGCCGGGGCGAAATCGAATCAACGTCAGTACGCGTCCATATATCGTGAATGGTAACCGAGGGGGCTCGGTTTGTCTCGTTGCGCGGGCCGCATAAATGCGCAGCGATGCACGCGAGAGAAACTCGCACGCCTCGCGTATCGACACACCGACGCGCCTCGCGAGCTAAATGAATTTTGGATTTCGCGTGCGTCACGCGTTCCAGTTGTTTATCATATATACCACGCATACGTGCCCGGCTACGTCGCATCGCTTTGGTCAACGTTCGGTCGAGTCATCGGTTCTGATCGCTCGTTTATCCACGAACAAGTAAGAGAGGGTCTTATCGGGTTGCGGATCCCTTCTATCGTTGCTCGCACACACGGACAGGATCGCCTCTCCAAAGTGAAAAAATCAATGGTTCGCATCGTCGAATTGGCTGGGAGATCAATTATTTATCGAGGCTCGTTTCACCGTGCCATCGACCGTGTCGAAGTGCGATCGAAAACTGTTGATCGTGAACGAGCCGGTTGGGAGGACGATGACATCGACGTTTGCGGAGCGCGTACATGGCGAGTTCTTCTTCAGGGAGAAAATAACGCGATAGGAAACGGCGCGACGGTTGCTCGGACGTATCCATCTCGGCCGGGCGCATAAATCCCTCTGCGTCCCATAAAGGACTATCTCGTCGTTTATCATGCGCGTTTCTGTCCACCGTTTTCGCCTTCCCCGGAGAGAAATAGCCGAGCGGAGTGACCCGAAGGAATGCCAGCGGACAAAAACGGAATTGATCGGTTTGTTTCGTGCCCCTTGTCCAAGGGTTTAATAGAGTCCGCGAGGGTAAACGCTCGGTTCGATTACCGGTGCCGGCGCGAACAAACTAATTACCAGCGAATAAGCCGCTCGTAAGCTTCATATTATCGCGACTTTAAATTACCCGACGTCCTTTATCGTGGCAAAGTAATTTGTCCTCTCGGCGGTGAGCACGTCGGCCGAGCGAGGGGGTTGGGCTGGAAAGAATGCCGAGCGTTACGGTTATGGAAGTGGGTGCAGTATGCGGCCACCGGTTGAAAAGAGAAGTACCGCTCCGGTAGCCAAACTCGATTATTTAGGAGCCACGAAAAAGAGGGAGGTAAAAAAAAAAGAAAAAAAAAAGAAGAGGAGAGCTACGTGTCAGACTCGTTCTTGCAGGAAACGCGATATATACGGAGCTACGGCGCGCGACCATAAATCGCGGAACACCCGTAAATGCCATCCCACTTCATTTTTCATGCTCTCCGTTGTCTCCGTGGGGACGCGCTGTGAAAATGGACGAGCGAGCCGAATACTTCGCGCCGCTGTTCATTCGTTCGCTCGTGCAACCCCTTCCGCTTCGGATCGTTGCAGCGCGCTCTTGGTAAATTTCTTCGCGAAATTAGAAGGATATGGATCCAGCAGCAACACCGAGCACCTGTGTACGTCGCGTTCAATTACCTCTGTTCGCGACTACCTTTTTTGTTTCTCGGCTAATTGCTAGCCTATCTAATTAACGGAGCGGAAGTCGCGAAACGAGTACGCGGGGATCCCGGACGAAACGCGTCCGGATTTCAAATCAAAATTGCGAGACGACGAGCAACACCGCCTCGGATGTCGGCTGTTTATCACTTTGCCGTCTTTATCGCGGATTCCTTTCATGGTTGCGCGGCGTGCAAGAATCTTGGCGCAATTAAGACGGACGCGTAGGTATGCGGGATCGAGAGGAGCGAGGTGAACGGAATCGAGCCGGTATGCGTGAGAAAATTACACGGCACCCCGTGACCGATAACGGTGCGGAACGTATTCGTACGCAACGGCGTGCGTCAATGGGGGTGGAATCTCGTTCGTATCGTGCCGCGGTAATTAATCACCCTTCGCGTAACTTGTACGCGACGGTTTCCCGAATTGTTCACGGATGGCCGCGTGGTCGCGATTCAACCGCTTCGCGACGAGTTTCTCGATAGATCTCGGGGCTGGGAGCAGCGATTTAAGCGGGATACTTTCGATTTTAAACGGACGTCGACAGAAGGGGAGCCGTGGCGCGGCAGTCAAAGCCAGAGAGTCTCTGATAATTAATGGGAGTTAAGTTCGCTAGTGGACCGGCGGTCTACATCACGTGCACCGGTGCGAAGTAGAGCGTGATACGCGCCGTTACGAGATCGTTCGACGTCCGAACAATACGGGCTGAGTTTTTTAGCTGTTTCACGGCTGGCCCGGATTTCGCGCGAGGGATTTTACGGTGCGACGAGCGGCAAAGAAAAAGGGAACGAACAGAGAGGGGTTGAACGCGAAATTTTCGCTACTGAAAAACCCGAGATACAAGGGGGCGAAAGTTAACCGAGTGGAAAGAGTCGCGCGTCCCTTGACGAAACCTTTATTATTATCGGCTCTTTCGAACCTGTTCAACGGTTGTTGAACGTTATTAAAAAAGGCAACGGACAAGCACGGCGAGCGGCGCGTTGCGCAATTCCACGTCGCGGCTCGCTTTCGCGACGACGCGAGGCGAGGGAAAACTGGCGAGCAAACAGCTCGGAATGATTGCCACCGACGCGGTAACCAGGGTTATCCGAATGTTTCACCGCAAACCGAAAACAAACGAACGGAACGAGTTGGCTTGGCAAACAGCGAACGTTTCTCGTCGACCGATGGATCCGATGCACCGATTTTTGCGGGCTTGGCCCCGCGTCAGCGTTCTCCAATCGGGATCCAGGGCCCGTCACCCTTGCGGTCGCCCCCTCGCATTATATTGTTACCGGTTAAGTTTATCAATTCCTTTCTGGCGGCTATCCGAGCGTTGCCGCCCCACGACTACAGAGCTTCTTCCACGGGACGAGCTCGAATCGATGCACCCACCGCACTGCGTCGAAACCCGCTCGATGCCGACGACCATTACTTTATAAGCTTTATCGATATTCGGTAACTTTGAAACGCGGACCCGACAACTTGGGCGTTCCAGTGATTAATTCGAGGTCGCGTTTCCAAGCTTTGACGCCTCGATGCTTTTCGAAACCGTCCGTCCGAGTACTAACCGACGCGACTCTGGTAATCGTTGTTATCTCGTCGCCGTCCAAAGCGTTCGTGTTCCTGATCGATACCTCTGCTTTTAAAATTCCTACGAAACAGAAACAAAGAGGTAGAGAGAGGGAGAGAGAGAGAGAGTCCATCGTCGCGCGGACGCTTTATCGGGCCAGAAAATGTCCTCTCGGGAGCGGGTGTTTAAAAACGACGATCCGGAAAAGTTTTGCGGAAGATCGATGCGAAATTCCAAATACACCGCCGGGACGAGGTTATCCTAATTAAAATCTCGAGGCGGCGGGATGTTCCCCTTAATCAGAGTTGCATTCGTTCCCGGTTGGCCGTATCTCTGGCTCCGGTAACCTACTTAAATCGCGATGCCGTCTTGGAAGGGCGGTAGCGCGGTTGTCGACGAACAGGAGGAGACACGCGGGGACCCGGGGTACTTCTTCGGGACGCGGTTTTAACGGTAGAGAGCGTAATCGAGTAAGAAGCTGGTCTGGAACGTGGTACGCATTAATTTCGCGAAGTGGCGAAATTGCAGATGTAAATTTACAAGTTCTACCAGCCCGAACCGGGCAATTATTCACGCCGCGATGCATATTTTCGCGAGGCACGTAGCCACGTAGTTTTCTGTTCGGACGCGAAGAGGGCGCGCCGCTGTGTCTTATTTAAATGCAAAGGGAACTTCCTAACGAGAAAATTAGCCAAACAGCGCGGCGGGGCCGAAATTTCGCCGAGCGAAACGCGGGATATGAAAATGAAATTGAGCTTGCGCCCGCCACGATTCTGTTACTCGTCGGTTACGTTCGCGCTTTACGATCCGGCGCGCGATCGAAACAGCTACCAGAAGAAATTGCGTTCCCCGCGGCCGTAAATAGTACGCCGCTAAATTCCACCGGAACGAAACGAGTGGAACCTTGCGAGGAATTCAAGGATAGAACGTTAATATTCTCGCGCGCTCCTCAACCTGGCTGGAATCTCGATCTCCGTACCATCCGAGGGGGCGCGTTTCGTTGCCGCTCGCAATTGCTGGGCGCGTTGATGAAGATAAAATCACGACGCACCGTGGACATTCGGGGGTGGTCGACGAGTAACGGGTAGAATTAAGCGGCGCAGGAGGAAACGGTCGGTTGGCGGTCAGAGACGATGATGCACGGTAGCTCGAGTCCTCGAGTTTCTTCCAGAGCGATACTTCGCGCGACATAAATAATCGTAGACGCTGCGAATAACTCCGATCATTGGAGTGGCGAGAGCTGCGCGTCGCTTCGAGGGAAAACTTAATTTCCCGTGCCGCGTTCCGCGTTTCGCGGCGATGTTCCGCAACGGGCCAGCCTGGTTCCCTTCGCCGTTTAATTGAAACGTAACGCGAGAACTCGGCAAAAACTCGACCGAGAATTGAATTCGTGATCAGAGAATCAACTAAATTGCTCGGCTCTGTTCCATCGCGTTCGTTCCCCCTTTCTCTCTGTCCCTCTTTCTTCGTTCTTACTTACCACGGTTCTTCCCACCGACTAGCACGCTGCCCCTGCAATTTAACTCCACCGTGCCCTCCATATTTTTACCACCGAAACGTTTCTCGTTCTCTTCGGCAATTGGTTGGTTACCTTTCGCTAAAAGCAACCGCGCGCTTTTCTTATCGAAACTTTCTCTACCCGATATTTCCCGTGAAAGTCGATCGGTAGCCCGGGGCTTGACCTATATGCATTAAAAACTGTTCTCGAACGTCTCGAGGAGGAAGAATATTCTCGAGCGTTGCGTAACATTTACACCTTCCGTGCGCCCGTTCCACGGGAGATAAAATCCCTTGGCGGAGCTGTTGTTGCCCGGAGTTGACGACAGCTCTGATTTATTACAACGTAACGGTAACAATTACTCGGAACACGCGAGGAACAAAAGAATTCCATCTTACGGTGGGAAAAATTCGTGAAAAACGGGCAATCTCGGTATGAAAATGTTCCCTCTGCCGACTCCCGTCACGAATATCCATGGCCAGATGAATTATAAAATAAAAAAGGAGATGGATGAAAAAATACGTCACGTCCGTGCGTCACTGCGCTGGTCAAAGTTCGAAACGGCTTTGCGAAATTCGGGAATTGACAAAGCGTTTCGAAAAACGTCCCACTTGTAGCTACGTGCAATAGCCGGACAATCGCAGAGAGAAATAATTCCGCGCGTTTGTCATTTTACGTGCGATCAGCGACTCCTTGGTAAATGGTGAACCGGCTGTGTGTTTTTTTTTTCTTTTTTTTGTACAAAAATATAGAATTTCCTGCCAGAGAGGATTTCAATTTTCAAATATCAAATTTCGTGAAAAAAATGGCAGCGTTTCCGTCTCGTGATTTCAGGTTGAATAAATGTTTCCTTAGGGTAGGGATTATCTCCGGCAGTAAGCCGTTTCAAGAGGACATTTACGAGCCTTGGTTCGCCATCGTAAGTCCCGTTCGTGACCTTACGCAATGGCACGGTGATTGTCTACCCCGTGATTTTCCACGCGTCGCGAGGGATGAACTCCGAGTGGTTGCCTCGAATGCATCGAACCGAGTGTCGCGTTCTACTCTTCTCCACTTGTACGAGGAAATTTGAATAAAAATTGAGAGCGCGAAAGTGACGAATTGCGACGAGCCATCCAGCGGTACCTTTGCGAAACAACCGGGTGAAAGAAAAATGGAAAAAGTATAGAAGAGAATACATGACGCGAAGAACGTTCGTTTCTATCCGTACAAATGTAACCGATGTGCGAAGGTCCTGTTCGTCCGTAATTTGCGCGTCGCGGGGGAATAAAAAGCGATACGAGCTCATAAACAGAGCCACGGTTGAACGTAAATACGTTCAAGCTTTAATCTCCTCTCTGTTTACCTCTTCCCAGTATTTTTTAATCCAGTCGCCGCCCCGGGCTGCGCTACCGCGCGAATCTAAATGAAAACCTTGCGTCGATATTAAAATTTTGTCGACGCGCGCCGCGTCTTCCCCCGTTCTTTTCGTCCCCTGAAAATCGATGCGTTTCCGTTCGACGCTAGAAAGAAGATCGCGTTTGTTACCGAGTGACGCGTAGCTCCAATCGGAGGAAACAAGGACTGAGATCAGGGGGACCGTAAATGGCATTAACGCTTGGACGAAGGAAAAGACAGGACAGGGACGGACAGCTGACAACGGTGACACGCGTTTCGGCTCGATTCGACTCGACTCGATGCCACGCGATACGATTCGATCCTCGCCTCGCCTCGTACAGACGACACTTCCCTCCCCTTCGATCGATCGGAACACTGGTAACGCGGAAAATAGCCGGTTTAACGGACTGTGCCCGTCGTTTTTGAGCACGACCGTTCGTTCTGGTAAAAAAACACGCGCCACGTTTTGTTCCCACGTGAAAATTGTCCCCGGCCCCCGGTTGCAGCGGTATGCGTTCCTCGTAGACGAGACAACACATGGTAATCGAGCAAATGAAAACTCGTCGAACGGACGAAAGGAAAGACGAGCGGGACGGAGGCGGAACAGCCCGAGCAGATATGGTTCCATTCGATCGCATTCGTCGTGTCGCGTGCGTTTCGGTAGGCAAAAAGGGGGAAGCAGTGCCAAAAAAAGGGGGCGAAAAAAAAGAAAGGAAAAAACAGCAAGAGAGAGGGAGGTGCTGCTGTTTCGCTGCCATTTCCATGGAAATTGAGCACTTCGAGAGGCAGCAGCCTCTCCAACTCGCTCCGACTTATTCGACAACTCGATTCTCGTTTTACTGGTGACGGGCTAGTTTGAATTCGAGCGAATGAACATAAAAAAAGAAAGAAGAGAAAAAAATCCAAGAAAAAATCGAGAGTTATTATTAACGATTAAAAGCGAGAACACCCTTTGCTAATCGAGCTCGATTTTGGGACGTCCCGAGGATCAATTCGCGCGGAAACGGCCCCCTCCTCGGTACAAACTTCAAAGATAATATTAGCGTTTCCCGACGTCGCCTTTTTGTTGTCCGATATCGAAAAGCTTTCAGGGGCTTTTAGCGAATTCTATCAATTCCCACGTCGACGCAAAGTCGAATCGAAAGATTGCGTGTCCCAGTTTTAGCATCGGCTTCACGAGAATCAAGTTGGTCGTCGCTCGGCGTCGTAATGGAATTGCCACGGAAATATTCAGAGAATGGACGGGGGATGTTGAAAGGATGTACACGCGTTTCCTCCCATTTCGAGAATGGAGGCTGCTCGTGATATTCCCGTGAGAAAAATGGCCGCGGTCGTTGAACGCGAAAAGGAATGGTGTAATAAAAATCTATTAAATTCTTTATTCCACGCGTGATCTATCTGGCGCGGCCCAAAGAGACGGAGGAACGTTCAAACTTTCCGTTCAAAAGCCACCCTTTATTCTCTTCTCGCCTGGTCGAAAGAGACGAGAGGGAGAAAGAGAGAGAGAGAGAGAGAGGGAGAGGGAGAACGTTCTCTGCAGGATCGCGCTTTTAAAAACTCCTGCGATTCCGTTCGTCGTCGGTGTGCCGTTTCGAGGTCTCGAATGCGAGCGCAGCCTGAACGCGAACGCCAAGGCGCGACAAGAAACAAAACGATACACAGAATGGCGACTGATTGGAAGTTGGAAACCCGAGTTCGCCTCTCGACCGAACTCCACGGGAGCGAGCAACAATTAATTTACTACCCGAGTTTGTAGATAATGCGCTCGACGCTCTGTATGCGCCTAGAGACAAACGGATTAATTAAGCAGTTAATCGGGAATCTTTAGTGCTCGCAACGTCTTAGCGTCTCCGTTTTTCAAACGGAGCCATTGCCGTTTCTCGTTACGCGAGAACGCCTTTCCTCGATCCCCGCGTGCCTCTGGAAATTCTTAAAACTACGACGACACGTCGCACGCGATGAAAATTGAACGATAAATGTGTCCCTGTGCCGCCAGGATGCTCCCGTGCAATTCAATGGAAACGTTCGAAATTCTATAATAACACGCGCGTAACGTTCCCAAATTTGCGCGCGATCAATGATGAATTACGAATAGAGCCGCGCGTGCATTGTTGTTTCGAGTTGAAAAATAAACACGACACGAAATTTAAATGCTGGACACGGGAACGGAATGACAAACACTGGTCACGAATGATTTGGACGGGCGAAAGAATGGTAAGCAGAGCGTAAGATTCATGGAACGCGGAGATACGAAGCCGAGTATTCCCGATTTAACGATAGAGCGCGAGAGGGGCGGCTGTACGGGAAGGAATTCAAAGATAAGAAGATTATTCCGGAGGAAAACTGGAACGGTACACCGTGTAACGTTATTGCTGCCCGATTGAAAACATAAATTCCCTTTCGAGATATGATCCCCGTGGAACGTTGCTCTCCACCTTTCCCCTCTTCTCGATCTCGAAATAGATATCCGATCGCCTTTTATCGCGGATCGGAGGAAACGAATGAACCAGTGACAACTACGGGGAAATCGTGTCCCGATACCCGCGAGTGTTGGTGAAAATTTCGAACACGTCCGTAGACGATGCGAAATGAATTACTAAATGGTATCTGGGACCGACGCGACGGCATTCGTTTAAATTACAAAGTTTGAACGTGCCGTTCTGCGAGTTGCTTAATAACGCGTACCACCGGAGGAACGAGAGCCTGATAAATGACACCGTGGCAAATTGGCTTATTCCGAAAGGTACAATGCACAAACCGGGTGCTGGACGGCCATTCGAAACAGATTTCGAGCTGATTAGCGAGCAGAGGATCCTCGTTAAGTAAGTGGACGCAATTACCGCGCTGCCGGCCGTGGCGTTTCGCTTTAAGTCGAAGAAGCCGCTTTGTTAATTGCTTTTTAAGCAATTCTCGTCCATTAGTCCCTCGATGCGAACTGTTTTCCGCGCGTTTCAAGAACCGTCTCGAAGGAGCAGTCCTCGCCTCGAGTCTCGTTGAACGAGAACAAGAGGAAAGGCATCGACCACCCTCCTCGTACATATTCCAATCTGTCCGTTCAGTGAACTTCGAGCGAACTTTCGGCTCGACTTCGCTCGATATCGGCCGCGATACATCTACGTATGTTAATTTCCTAATAGGAAATCCGCGGCAACCGCGGAAGCGGCAATAACTTTCGAATTAAAGAGGCTCCTTGAGAATCATCCTGGCTACGATCGATTTTAATTATTCGTCTCGACGAGCTACATCCGAAGGTGAATGGGAACGCGGGTCGCAGGATTAAATTGAAATCGGTCGCACGGTATCGGGGATCATCGAGGAGGACTATCGTGGAGAACCGGAAATGTTTTTCGTCACCTAGCTGGGAGCGTTTAATAATCCATAGCCGTGCCGGGTAAATTGAAACCGTAACTACGTTACGGGACGCTCTCGAACAAATCGACAAAGCAAATTGTTTTTTATGACAGCCGAGCATCTCTCCCCTGTCCCCGTCCCAGCCACCAGGCTGTCTATTTACTATATTCATTGAAAATTTCAGATTTAAATCGATTAAATTTCCAAACGTTCTCCGATGAAACAAGAATCCCAGCTGTAAGCTCTTGATTGGTTGGGTAACGTCGCGAAATTGAAAGGAGAGGTTCGTAAGGTCGCGCAGTGGAGGCTAGGGGCGTTGATCGCATGATAGGTGGGATATCGAAGGGGTAACGCGCATTTCGGTAACAACTCTATCGATAGGGTCATCTGTCAATGACGTTGACGCACGGGCCACGTCGCGCGAGGATTATTCGACGTTACGCCGTTAGACAGCGTGTACATCCCGCCGTCATAGAATTACAAATCCTCCGCGTCACGGGATAACGAATGCGATGAAATAATCCCAGCGTGTAAGATGTCGCGCGCAAAATAAGGGGGGGGGGCAGGGAGAACCCGAAAAAAGAAAAAAACAGGCAGTCGAGCTTCGGTGCTCTCCGCGCTTTTGGATCGGCGCCAGCAACGTTTATTATTCTCCGTACTCGTTCCGTTTTAATTTCGAAGCCGGTGTGCAATCGGCGAAATTTCGAGTTCACTTAATATCGCGCGGCAAATTCCCGCGCGCGCCTCTTCATTCGCGCGAGCAACGAGAATTGGTTCATCGAAGGCGTGACGGGGAGAAGAAATTCCGGCCGATCGAGTTTTAAAAATCGACAATGAATCGTTTGGTAACAAGAAACTAACGCGGGTATAGTTAAATCCAGCGGCAGTTTGTTAGTCCGAGTGGAAAACGGTTTCCGGGCGCGCAGGTTGGTTTACTGCCACCGCGAGTCGGCTCGCGGTACGGAAAATTCAGTTGGTAAATGGAGGACGACGAACAATAGTTGTCGACTAACCGTCTCCAGCGAACCGACGACGGGCACCACGACTCGGAAGATGGAAATCCGATCGATCGGCGCGCGTACATTATCTCGATCGTGATTTGACTTCGAATTGCCCGGTTGACGGCGGGCATCAAACGCGAGACGCTTCTCGTATTATTTCCGAAACTATCGAACGATTACATCGGTCGAGACGATCGGTTTTTACCTTAATAGCAACTCGTAATCGTTCCGTCCCGTCTACCTTGTTCGAATGCGTCCAGAGATTTGTACGCGGACCGATACGCGCAACTTTCCGGCAGGCTACTTCTCTATCGGAAAAACTCGGTTAGGCGGAGCACGAAATCGTCACCGATACGCGGCTTTGATAATTGCCTCGTCGAGAGGATTGTACCGAATGCCGGAAATTACCGTCGCCCTCCTCCAGCCTATCGTTCCTCGAGTATTCGCAGTTCGACGAGCGACAATAAAAAGACGGAAGGGAGGAACAATATTTTATCGAGACTCACCGTTCGCCTGAGGACAGTTCTAATGGTCTCGACTTCCTGTCTCGTTGGCCAACGCGCGTAGACCACCCCGGTGAGCAGGAGGACAAAAACAGCGATCCAGATCGTCCATGCCAGAAGGTTCTTCGTCCTGGCAAGAAGCTTCTTGGCGGTCCGCGTCGAGATCACTTCTTGCGGGGGGATCTCGAGCTTCTGCGCTTTCCTAAGAATATCCTGAAGCCGTCTCTTAGCCTGCTCCACATCCGGCACCCCCATTTTCTTTATTTTTATCGCGCCTCCACCCCGTTCGTCGATCTCCTGCTCCGAGCTCTGACCTCGCTGGACCGTATCCTTTCCGGGTAGGGGACGATTCCGAATGGAGACGTTAAGAGAAGCAGGCTTGCAAACGCGTCTCGTACAGGGTCATCCTCGCTGGTAACGGCCGAAGCGTCGATTCTCTGCAAAAATTTCATCCGACTTTCATTTCCTCCCTCGCAAACTACCCCTTTATTCGTTTTATATTTCGCTTAACCGTTCCCGTTGTCCATTTACGAATCGAATCACGGCGTTGACGACGTTATATATACCCGAACGGTTATTAAAAATTTGATTCTCGGTTACACGCGTCCGATGTTCGTGGTAGCGATTTAAGAACAAGCCACGGAACGGAAGTGGGGAGGGCCTCGGGGTTAGGCGAGTGATCCGACGTTAAACGAGTCGGCACTTAATTCCAGCCGAGGAACTTGGTACTAGCGATCGCAACGTCATCCCCCTGCACTCGTCTACCCATCCCCTCGCCCCCCTAATCGATTCTGAAATTATTCCCGGCGCACCGCGGTAATTACCTAATAATTCCGGAATCGATCCACCGACAGAAACGATGCGGCACAGCTAAAGAGAAGAAGAGAGAGAGAGAGAGAGAGAGAGAGAGAACCCACCCCCTAATTTCTAGCCCGCGAAAGTTCGACCTACTTTTCGAGCGGGCTGGGATTACAAAAGGTTCGCTCGCGCGACAGACGCTCGGTAGCGTCTCGTTCACGCCGACTAATTATTGTCTGTTGGATTCGCCGGTGCGGTTTTTAATTATCGACCGTATCGATAAAAACCGACGCGGTGCGCGCATTCGTGTTTTCAGCTAGTCGAGCGCATCGCGACTCAATTTTCCGCCACGACGAACAACCGTGTCGATGGAACGTCCTTTTACAACGTCGCTCCTCGGAAGGACCGATCCTCTTCGTAAAATTGTCGACTAACCGCAGCCTCCTTCAAAGTTCGTTGGGCGTCCAAAGATCCCGATACCTCCCCGCTTCTATCCGTTCGAGGGGAACGGGTAGCTTAGCTCGAGCCAGGGGAAGGTAAGAAGGAAAAGAGACGAAGAATGACGGATTCGTTAAACCGCGGCGGCCGGTCAAACTTTAGAAACTACAAACTTGAAGCGCTAATTGCCCCGACGTACCGGTGTAGATTCGTCGGTTACATTTGATATTTCATTTGCGCGAAATATCCGCCGGCTCCTCTAATTCCGGCCGGCTTCGGGTTTCGTTACTTTTAATTCAAGAACGTTACAAGCTCGCCAACTCCGGCGATATAATTAATTCCTCCGGTAATTCCCTTAAAATTGTCCATCCTTGCCGGGGCGCCCCCTCTCGCGCGTACGCTTAAATTTGTTTCAATGAAACTTTGCGCGCCCACCCCCTGAATTATATTCGAGCGTCTAGGCGGGGGCGGAAAAAAAAAAAAAAATCTTTTGTGAATCTTCCGCGAAAGTTTCCATGCGCCCGGCCAACTTTCCAGAGGAGAAGAAGAACGTTAAGGGGGAAGAGCAGTTTATCTTCCCGGAAGAACTTTTCTCATGTATGCCGAGGAAATACCCTTTCGATCAAACCGCGCCAACGAACCGCAACATCGTCGGAGCAGCCTTCCCCATCGAGATTTTCCCTTTTCACCGACTCCCGCTCCGTTCCTCGCTCTATCGTTCTTCCTCGGAATTACGTCGATCGTTGCACCGTCTTTGATCCAAACATCTCGTACCACGGAACAACGAATTGTTTTACGTCCGATGGACAACGGAATGAATACCAAATTCCTCGAGACATCCATTTGATCGAACATCGTGACACAACTTTTAACGAGAAGGATTATTCTTGTCAGATTTGGGACAATCAAGAACGAAGTGCTCTCAAGGATTTATCACCTGTCCGCTCGTTCTCTCTCGCTTTGAATCTTCGTTCCTCGACCGATTTTGCATGATCGGACGCAGTTCTCGCGAGTATATCTACGAGCGTTACTCGATCGACTATGGATATCCGACGATCGAGGATTCTTTAAATTCTAAATAAGTATTAATCGGAATAGTTTCATGAGGTATCGTTCGGTAGTAATTTGAAGCGGGACGATTAATCACGCGTTCACCATTCAAGCGCGAATAACATTTCGCGTAATCGCGGTTCTCTTCAAAGTATAAAGTTATATCGCGGTGCATTGGAACGACCGGGGTTTAAACACCTTCAACATTTCCGCGCTCCGATTCCCAACAAAGCCAGATGTTTTACATTTCCAGCCGCGAACCATTCCAACAAATTGAATGTTATTTGTTCAACACCACGCTACACGCGTCTGAACACCCACGTACGGATAGGAAATGAACGTAGCCGCGGTAATAAACAGGAAAACGAAAACATCGGGCGGTATCGTTTCGAAACGAGCGGAGGCAGAACTTTTGAAATACCTTCGATATCGCGATCGAGGAGTCGCGTAGACACAGCGACAGATTGGTTGCTCTCGTCCTCGGAGGGAACCTGTGGGTACACGTTCTGGGATCGGTAGCGAAAGCACTCGGGGACCGTGGTTGGTACCGTGGAACTGGTTCACGGGGGTAGGCGCTGCCGCGTGTCAATGGGGGCCACGATTCGTGCGGGCAAAGTATCAACAGGACCGACCGTTTATCCCTCGCTGATCGTCGAAGAGGAGAAGAATCTTATCGTTCTTGGTAGCGACACTTTTGCTCGTGCGGTGGAACGAGAGCCGCGCAACACAATCAACCCTCGACACTTCACAGAAACGGTCACGAACCGCTCGTTCTCGTTCTCGCTGGACGAGAATCGTGTCGCGAAAGGTCGCGTGAAACGAGAGTGATGATGGTGTTTAGACGGACGAAAGGGATTGCTCGTCACCCGAACGAAAACGGGCGAGAACTGACCGGCCTCGTCGAGGGTAGCTGCCCTTATAGATATAAGACGGGAGGGTGGCGCGTGCGCCCTCGATGGCCGCGCATGCACGATTCGCGGGTGTTCCACTGCGCTTTCACGCTGCGGACCGGCCGCTACCGGCTCCGACGGAAGTACGGGGTTAAAGGTGGGATCCGATTGGCTGATCGGAACGTGGAAGACGGGACAAGGACGAAAAGTCGGTCGTTCGGTCAGAAAGCGACAGTGGTAAGGTGCATGTACCGGTTAATGCCCCGGGAACGCGCAACATCCTCGCCCCATACCTCGGATTATCACCGACCGCGAATGAAAAACTAATTTACGAGCGATCGTTTTTAATTTCGATACGCCGCGTCTGCTCGCGCCCACCTGGCTGGCTACTCATTAGGTGCTGCGTTACGTTCGCCGAGAGATGTTATTATTACAGGAAAAGAAAGGAAAATGATGAACGAGACCGATAGAAATTGATAAATCGCGAACGAACGGATACTCGACGGTTTTAAAAAATGGCCGTGCGTCCAATTAGAACGAGATACAAAGCGAGATTAGCAAGGCTGAATCGACCACTGTTTAAACCTGCTCGAATTTATCACGTACGCCTAGAACGCCTTACCGTACTTTCGCCTTCGTTCTTTCGATTCACGTATTATAAGGACCTGTTGCTGACGAATATTTACGTACTACGCTAGAGTCGAAGTTCCTCCCTTCCGGTCCAAGCGGAGCGCAAAGTTCCGGGAAATTGGCCGTCGTTAAAACACAGGTGCATCTGTCTAAATTCCGAGATAACGTTTAAAAATCGATAAAACCGACGACGCTGGTTTCCTTCTACAGTCGAAGGAACTAACTCCGCGACCCAATTTACGTAATCGTCCAAGAAGACGAGTCTCTCCCTTCGAGATTGCGGCAAGTTTAAACTGTGGTTGCGCCGTTTAAATGTTCAGGATCGAGCGCTCGCAAAACGACGAATAAAAAAAGAGAAGAAAGTAACGTTCCGAGTTTGTCATCTTTCCGCGGATCGCACCGCCGGACGAAAATGTCCTGCGTTCATGGACGCTCGTAAGATCTCTATCTGAAACTCGCGTCCGCGATCCGCTCACGGACAAACAATTTACTCGTAAGAACACGGAACGAACATTTCGTTTTCACCTGTCATCCTGTCGAAGGACTTGGCCGCTCGGAGAAAGGCAATTACAGTTTAAGCGAGCGATGTGCACGTTTAACGAACGAAACCGTGGCTACGGTTGCAAGGAAAAAAAGAAGAAATAAAAATAGCTTGTTACAGCAAATTAGAGAGAACGCGGATTAATTTCTATTGTCGTAAGAGATTCACGTTCGCAGGGTCACTATGTCGAGTCGTTAGCCCGCGCCGTTATCGTCCCTTCCGGTTCACTCAGTAAGCGTAATTATTTTTCTTCGGTCCCTTCAACAGTAGACAATCGGGGCGTCGAGTGAAGGAGATCAAGCAGCAGGAAAATGGTCCTCTATAAAAGCGGAACGCGTTACGCGAAATTAATGTCGAGCGCTTCGGCCCGTGCAATCGTCCGCGAAGATAACGAGATTGTTAATTAGCGAACGAAATTTTCCGTCCCGGGAAACCTGGACGCCACGTAACAGAGTAGCAAAGGGAGGCAGAGAATATTAAGCGACAAATGAAGAAACGAAACAGCGATGGGAACAGTGCGATCTACTCTCGGTGGACCCATTCGGAGGGTGCGTTTCAAAGTTCCCTCTGATCGCGTTACGAAGGGAGGGGTAAGAGGATGAACGAGTAAAGGAACGTTTAAGGCGAACACCAAATGGAAATGGAGGAAAGAATCGTCGATGGATAAAAGAGGTTGCTGGGAGGAGGCCGGATAAAGTGTCCAGATAAACACGGAGTTAATTAGTATGCAAAGTTCTAAGAGTGGAGGGACAGTCGTTCGTGGCACATGATAGTACATTCTAATTGCCAGTCTTACGTAACTCTGTGCGTAGATCGTCTCCCGCGATCTGCCTGCGATACGAATAGCAGAAACGAGTGAGGAAATTGTCTGAATAAAATTTGAAAACGTTACGAACGATGGGCTCGTTCGATAAAATCGAGGCGATCGCGCTTGTTGGCGAACAATGTGAGATGTTCGACCGTTGGAAGGGAGAAATGAACAGAGAGGAAAAGAAAGTTACTTCTTTCGCGTAATATTTTTAGTCGAAGGACGAAGGTAGAATAAGATACGATACGTGACTGGTGGCGAGTCGAGTTTTCAATGGCCGAGAAAGGAAAAGGAGCAATAGTCGCGTATCAGGTAGCGAAAGGGTGGAGGCAATAAGGCGAATCTAGATATCGACGTGGGAATTCCCCGTGGAGCATACACGGGTATTGCGTTAAATCGCGCAAATCTGCAGCGAGGGATACGAAGGACGGCGAGAAGGGTACGGAAGGTGAAGGTGGTCTTCGATTTTCGATAGGGGCCAGACAAATTTCAGAACGTAATCTCGAGGGCGCGGAAATCGAAAACAAGTGGTACCAGCCGGGTAAAAAGGGATCCGTTACCAGAAGATGGTGGCGTAACAAATGTTTCGATGAGAGAGTGAAAAGTTTACGCGAAACTGCGATCAGCGAAAATAAAGAGAAGCGAAAGGGAGGAGTTTAACGGTGACTTGGTTGGCAAGCTAAGTGCTTCGCGATTAAAAGTTTCACCGGCGCGAAAGTGAAACGGTGAAAACGCGGTTGAACGAAAATTTCGACGTGGATCGACGTTTGAGCATCACCGTGGTCGTTTATCAGAACGTCGCGCGAATCTCCCCACAGGCGGAGAAGCTCGGTCCTTTTATACCTTCCAGACACACACCTGCATTACCTAGAGGGATCGCGCGATAAAACCTTTTCGAATAGTTGGTCGCCGAGCGGACGCATTTATCATTCCGTGGTGGGAGCGTTTCTTCGCCGCGAGAACGATTTGCAATTTTGTAACGTCTCGAGTATTTTCGCCTCGATTCACTTACGGTCCCGCGCGTTTTATTTTTCAATTTTCCGCGCAAGTTTCCTCCTCCGATGGAAATCGGCCCGGTTAATTAAGGG
Organism: Xylocopa sonorina; assembly: GCF_050948175.1. NCBI lineage: Eukaryota > Metazoa > Arthropoda > Insecta > Hymenoptera > Apidae > Xylocopa > Xylocopa sonorina. The sequence goes on from NC_135200.1 coordinate 12,541,143, forward strand.
CGCGGTACCGCGCTGCTATCGAACGCGTTGCGTTTTATCGGTAGCATATTTAACCTTTTAGCCCGGCGGAGCCGATCGGCGCGGCGCGGCTGAGCATCGAGGAGAGTAATAGCTTTTTTTAAATTGCTGGCTGTCACAGTGCGTAACTGAAATTTCAATGATAACGGTATGCAGCTAATAAGCGATTTTTCCAGGCCAGCTGATATTACATCCTGTAAAAGTGCAACTCGCGAGGAGAGCTGGATCTAATTAGAAACGCCAACTTCCGGAATATTTCCCATTCAAAGCGTTATTAACCCCGTCGAATAACTCCCGTTAATATCGTTCAAACGGAAATAATATACGAGGGCCAATAGCGAGACGTTAGCGAAATCCAATAGCGAACTGAAAGAGTCGCTGCAAATGAAAGACGAAACTGGAACGGGGTTCGTTTTTTACGATCACGCGGGATCCTCGACGAAAATTGATAGGACGTGGGGATTAAACGAAGCAACGCGTACATTATCGCGGCCGGTAAAAAGAATCGCGTTCCATCATCGAGAAATTGGCCTAAGGCGGAGACCATAGTCGCGATACCTCACGATTTAATTGCCAGCCCCGTCGAGCTTGTCGGTCTATTAGCCGGTCCACCGCCTCCTAATTTCAATTATTATCCCATTCGTTATTCCCGTTCGTACCGCCTCTTTTCGGCTCGCCGTACGTGCCGAAATAAATCCACGCTTGCCGCTTCCCGTTCGTTTCTTATTCTGTTTTCCCCTTTGCCGTTCCGCGACACGTCCCTCGTAAACGTTGATCCGTAACGACGAATCGCGGCGTTAATGTGTAAACTAGAACATATTTCTGTTCGCGACGTTGCCTCGCGAACGTAAAACAGCCCTGATACGTGTCGCGAGGAACGCCGCTGACTCGGGAAATACCAGTGAAAAACATCCGACGATTGTCAGAGGTGCACCAGTCGCGGGAATATAAAGGGAGACCCGACAGAAGTGACGATCCGTTGGATGAAGATAATATTCCTAGCGTCAAGTTGCTCTGTGAATGTTTAAAAAGGCGCGCGCGCACGCGTTTCTACCGGCACGTCGACGAATCAAAAGGATAACGTACGAAGAAACGCGATTATATCTTCCAGCGGAGCTCGAAAACCTTTCGCGAGGTGAATGCGCAAAAAACCTTTTATGTTTTATTAGCTCGGCTGTGCCACGGGGGGAGGGAGAGGGGCATCGTTTAAGAGACAGTGCGACGAGAGGGCGAAACGGAAATGACAAGGTGTGAAAGCGAATGCTGAGACAAAGGGAGGACCGTTCGGAACAAGGTGTACCCGCGTAACGCGTTTTCTTCGAGGCTAATTTTATTCGTCCCCGTTGGTAGCCCCATTGGATATTTCGCTCTTCTTTGCTCCTACGAAATCATCTCTCGCCGCTGGCACACGACTACCCCTGACGTGACAAACGAGGAAGAATACCTCTGGAGATCCATCCACCGCGGTGTACGTGTACATATTCACTGCAAAGGGAATGGCTCGCGATGGAAGAGGGTGATAAAAGATATTAACGACGATAAATGACAGCTGTCTTTCCGATTCCTGCGAGGGAAAAATATTTCTCTGTTACGCGATGGCGAAATGGGACGCGCGATCGGAGAGACGCGAGATACACGGATCGTTAATGTGCATTTTGATAGCGCGTCTATCGCGGGTAAACAATATCCTGCGCCATGAACGTTTTCTATAAGCGAGCTGTACCCTCCCCTTTTCCCGAGCAGCCGTCGCGCACAACAGGCGGGAACACTTTGTTCCGCAACACAAATTTGCTCGGCCGAAGAATTGAATACTTGATTTCCAATTTGTCGCGCGAAAGGAGGCGGAACGGGGCGCGAGTTAAAGGCGGCGTCGAATTTTTCAGCGGCCCGGCACAGCCCCTTCGTTAATTCCCCCTGGGCAATGTCTATCGATAACGTTGTTTGCATTTTGTCGTCGATCTAAACCGAACGGGGAACTCGTGCATCGAGAGGTCGAAGAACCCCTTTAATAGCGTTTAGAAGAATTCCTCCTTTTTGTAATCTTCGCAAGTGCGCCTCGGGCGATGTTTACTTTTATTCCCGTGTAACCTACGGGTTTTACACAGTGGTCCTTGGAAGCCTGTTACGCCGGTTCTCTTATCCTTTTCGTCGCAGGTAAACGAATTTTCGCTCGAAATTCAGTCAAAGATCTTCCGCGTCCAGGGATGGCTACCGGAAGACAAATGTAATTTCCTCTGCTGTGAGATCGGCGAGGCAACGGATCGTCTCGAAATCTTCCCGTGAAATGCATCTGTGAAGGAGAGCAAAAGTAAGACGATGCATATTTTTAAAACAGATACAAACAATGGGGTAAGAAATCGTCCAGCGATCGCATCTTTCGAGACGAAAGCAGTGGGAGGATAACGATGAATCGTTCACGGAGACTGGCGAGATTAGGAGAATTCGAAGAGCGGAGACAAACACTGGCCAAGTTAGAGCAAAGACGCAGGCCGTGTCGGAGAGTTCAGGAGGGACGAAATCTTGGCTCCTGTTTCGGTCGTTAAGATTTAACGGCGTGTTAGCAGCGAATTAAATCCTGATTTCTCCCGCATCTGTCCTCTGTGACAGTCGACGGATATTGCTAATCACCGATTGGCGATACCGAAACCTTCTGCTTGACAGGCTTGGCAACGGACCAATCATCCCCTTCGTTCTCCACTCTCACGGGTAAGCGTTTGTTTGGAATTGGTTCGTTACTGCGCTACCATGTATTCGTGTTAAGTTATCAAGGAAGAAAATGGCGAAGAGGGAAAAAGACGAAACGAAAGGATGATTCGTGTGACATACGACTCGAACGTAACCGACTGTGCGGGCAAAGAAGATGGTCGCAGGGTCGTGGGATCATTTTTTCTTTTTTCTTTCGCGCAAGAGAGAAGCCTGGTCTCGAAGGAATGGTATTAACGAGTCGCCCGTTTCGAGGCGAAATTTACGATAATACACGAAGCGAATTAGCGTTATGGGGCATGCAAATAAAGAGCAGCTTCTCGGCTTTAAGATCGGGGGGCGTGAAAGTCAAGGGGGCGAAAGATAATAAGGAGTAATCGAAAACGGTAGGAAACTCTGATTGCGAGCGATTTGGCTGTCTACTCGAAAACACTTTCCAAGAAACGCCAGCCGGCTGGAGGAACGCTCGGTTGAAAGTTTCCCGGTAAACTCGCCAGAGATTTGCCCGTGGCGGATAAACTTTTTAAGGAGATCGTTCTCATCTACCCTAACTTTCCTCTTCCTCGCACCAGGGCCTCTTTGCGCTACCATAAATATTTGCACGTATCATATGCGTGCGAGAACAGATGGACAAACCTGTATCCGTTCCGTACGATTATTTCGTTTCTTCGATTCCTCTCGTACATATTTAATCGCAAACGAGCGCACGGTGGAAACGCGTGTCGTCGTCGTCGTCGTCGAGAAAAGGGAATACGAAATAGAGGAAACTCGAAACGGAAATCTTCACGAGCGAAACTAGTTTCTCTCTAATCAAAATTAAACTGCAATCAGATTTGTGAAGAGCAGCGCGAACGGCTTCCATCCTTCCGCGAGTGACCGTTCTAACGAAATGAATAACGCGTCGAGACGTAACAAGTAGCAGCGGTATCGAGTCCTTCAAGAAAGCAAATGAAAGGAAAGAAAAGAACGTGTTTGAGTTTATTTGAAGAGTCGATCGAAAATTCGGTTCTAAATAAAGGCAGCAGCGAATAACAGAACAGTGGTCGCGGTAGGAAAGAGTCGCGATGAAATTGATTGAAATGATGAACACCCGAGCTGAACGATTCGAGGAAAAAAAAGCGAAAAAGAACCGATTGAAATCCGTTTTAAAAGGATCGACACATTTTGCCGGAGCAATCGAAAAATCGGAGCAAACGGCTCGAATAGGGTCGGTGTTGATACCGTGGCAAGGTATAAACGGCACGCATCGCGGCGCGATGCTTTTACCGTGGCGTCACGTTAATTTCGCGTAATACCCGTGCCGTCGGATTGGAAACGAGAAAATCGATGTCTCGCTCGTTGCGAACGCGACTTATCGGGCAAGCCTCGATCGTTTCACGCGCGTCCTCGAATTATCGCCGAGGCAATTAGAATCGGCGTTTGTAATTATATAAGCTAGAAAACCGATACAGGCTTTAATCTCGTATGCATGAGCACGGTATATATCCTCACCGGATGTTGGAATCTTCGAAATCGAGAATCCGTTCTCCCTCTACGTAACGCAGTATTTCATTTCGTTCCCTCTCCGGCTTTTGTTTCTTTCGGAGATTTTTAAAACGGACGGAGCACATTCGAGCTCGGATAGGCCAAACCAGTGGCAGAGGAACCGAATAAACGCGCGAAGCAGCGAATTTATTTGCAAAAAAAACAAAAAGTAGGCCTGCCTATCGCTCGACGTTCCGAACATTCCCCAAACGCGTGGTGAAAATTTAGCCGGCATACACCAAATCGTATCGCGTTATCGAGGATGCTCAATTAAGCGAGCGTACGCTCGGTTTGTATAAAGGGTGAATCCAGCGGGATCTAATGCTACCGTTTTCGAGGGTAATTTATGGGCCAGCTATTGTACTTTGAATGGGGCTCTCGTTATTATGGAGTCAGCCAGAGGGACAGGAACAAATGGGAAAGACGGGAAGAGGAGAGACGCGACGACGAGGAGAGAGTCGCTAGTCAGATCCAGAGGAAGGGGATGGAAGTTGCGGAGGGTAGGAGAGATTGATAAACAGAGATCCATGGGGAAAGGTACAGGTAAAAAGAGGGAAAACAGAAAGTGATTCTCTCTCAGATGCGAAGAAGAAGAAGAAGTGAAGGAAGTGAGAGAGGGATAGAGAAAGAAAAGGAACAATCGCAAATAGCCCCGAGGCGTAGCAAAGGGGGTGGTAGCTGGCTGGTTTTCCTTGCTAAGTTGGTACCGTTGCATATTGTTTCCTATTCAACTGGTTCGCAGCCTCTGGCTTTTTCCAGCTTTTCTTCCTCTCGTTCGTCCTCTTTCTTCGCCATTTCTCTTCTCGCGCGCGTATCCCCTTTCTTTCCGCCACGCGTTCGCGTCGTCCATCACGTTTCCCTCTGTCACGTCGTGCTACAGAGACCTCGAACGATTGCTCGCGAGTTAATGAAACGATCATTTATTCCTCTTTTAAATATATTTCGCGTTACTTTTTATATCCTCTATAAAACTCTAAACTCTCTATGCGTATACTTACGTATGCGTCCGTATATAGGTTCGCCTCGTAGAATAGAAAACGTAGCAGTATTCATGGATAGTATGGATATTCGTAAAGGCATCGGGCATCTCCGTGTAATGCTCGAGAATCGTAATATCAGAATTCTGAGCAGCATTCGTAACGCGTTACATACGACAGTGAACGCGTATACGCGACATTGGAACGGGGGACACATAATATGCCACGTTCCTCTATACCTTTGCGCGCGTCTTCCGAGAAGCACCTCTAACGCACGGTTTCTCGTTTTGCCTCGGTTCTTCGTTTCTCTTCGATGAAACACGTCCGAGCAACCAACGTCTCGCCTCGTCCTTTTCCAATAATGTTCCATCTCGCGAGGAAATTTTTAGATGCGCCGCCCGTCTGCTCGACGCTTTTCTAACACCCTTCATCAGCTGCGGCTTTTGTGTACGCGTTTGCGCGCGATCGAAGCACTTTGCGATCATCAACCGTCCTCTCAGGGGGAAAGAGAAAAAAAGAATCGAGCAAACGCAATGGAAACTTTCAGCCGATGATTAGCGAGCGGCATCCGGTGTCCTCTAAATCGATGTATCGAGGCTCGTATTTCAAGAATTTAACGGGACTGACCACCATCCTTCGGAGGGTTATCGCGGTAATCCGTGAGCAATATTTTACTAGAAAATCTCGCTGATATTTCCCATGGCAATAGCGTAGAGAATGACAAATGACGCCGGCTGCCAGCACGGTTAATTGTCGGCTTTCTAGTGTACGATGGTTATTGCGTGGGCACTGCGGTTCCCATGCTTGCGACGCCGTCCAGGACACAAACGGGAGGGTTCTTCGCACTATTTTAGAACCCTCAACCTTAATATCTGTTTCTGTAATCGATCTTGTCCGAATATTTCAATCGTATCGCAACTTTGAGACAGATTACACTGTCCCACCGAAATGAAAATGAAACTAAAAGGTACCTGGTAGTAGCTGGCACGTATTTCATGAAAGAGGAAAAGTCGCCGGCTGGGTACGTCTTTTTTGTTCGAGTTTTCAAATAGTCGAACGTAGGTGGGGAAGCACCTACCAGCTCGCCGTTTAATTCGCGGCTTCATTTTTCCCGTTTTTCATTTCTCTTCTGGCACACTTCCTTTTCTACTCGACCAAACTGTACCCTTTCTTTCGCTTGATACATACTCGGTATTTCCTTCTCTAACCCCGGGCTAAACGTTCCATCCTGGTTTCGGGTCCAAAAGCAAGAGCGCTGGCCTTTCTCTCGTTCCACTTTGTCAGACTACTTCCCATCATTTCTTCTCTCAACTTGACTGTTGAACGTGAAACACAGAGAAAGGAGACGAAATCTCTTTAAAAATGATATCGTGTTAAGAACAATTTACCTGAAATTGTACGATTCCGATGGACGAATCGAATATAATTCTTAAACCCTTTCAAAACGAAACCTGTAGTATTTTTTGGACGATCGGTATTTCAGAGCATAGAAGACAGTTTCCTAAGAGTTATTAAGATGGATGGTCAGAGAGTTATCGCTACACTTAATAATTACAATTCTTGTCCGCTCTGTCTCTCATTTCATTCGATTCAGAATCAATAATGTAGCATTTGCAGAGGTCTATCTAACCCGCTGCATGTAAAGTATGCGACACAAATTTATGTTTGATCATAGATCTGTATTATATGTCGTCTGTGGCGCAACTGTGCTAGGCATTTGGATAACATTAACCACAAGTTTTGAAAACAACTTGCTGTAACTCGAAGACACCTGAAAAAAGAAAAAAGAAATGGCTTTTTACGATAACGAACATTGGCTTTTATCGCACATTAGGGATAGTTTCTTATCGACCGACAATACAGGTATGTTATAGGTTTGTAATAGATTCTATGTAGGTTAAACATCAAATTCTTTAAGGCCAGTGCGAAATGGTGATGCTTGGAGAAGATATTCCTAAGCAGTTGAAATCGAGTGGCGCATTGCAGTGTTATCCTGGTATAGAAGAAAGCGATGACGAAGATCTGGATGCACTAGCTGAATCGTATGACATACAAATGGGTAACTCTTTTTACGAGTTGATTTCACATGTATAAAGGAGGAAGTAAGAGTCTCATTTAGAATGACTGTAAATGCTTTAGATCTATGATTTTACCATTGATGTAGATATTGGATACAGTCATAGAGAGCGTACTAACACTGCTCAGAGATTGGAGAAAATGAATTTGGAAAGAGAAAAGGCTGCCAAAGTCAGCATAAAATGGAAAAATGACTCTATCGTGCCTATTACCGAACAATCAGAATTATTTCAAAGGAAAGATTTTCGCAAAAATGCTCCCAAAACTAAAAGATATTCTCTTTTATCTGAACAACTTGAGAAATGTCCAAATATACCACAAAATCCATTCATAGAGTATGCCAAGTTCGATGGTAGTGTACGTATTCGAATTTTATAAATTTGAACAGTTACCAATGATGAATGTCATTTATTTACACGATATCTATTACAGGCCCAAATAGATATTCCTATAAGAAAGTACAGGATATTTATGTGTATGTTGCCTAAAAAACAAAGAATGTATCCCCTTCAGATAACAGTACTTGCCACAGCCAAAGTATTAGAGTTCGTTGGATTAATTTGTTACAAATACGCAAACGAACATCCAGATCATACACTAAAGTATGAATTACATATAAGTTGTAATGAACACATAGCAGATCAATCTATATCTTAATATTTTTAGGGATGATATTACACAGTATGGTTTATATTTTACTGAGGATGATGGAGAAGTTGATTGGGATTTACCTTGTTTAGACCCTAGAGAAACGATTTCTAAATTTGAGTTCACAACGTTAGGTCTAGCAGAAATGAAACCAAGTGATAGAGCACGACTCAATATGTTCAATTGGGTGGAATTGACAAACGAGGAAGATTTTTTAGAGCGTCAAAATGAAGAACAGGAGGTTGCTGAAGGTTTAGCCAAAATGGAAGGGCATGCAACTGCTATGGAAGCTCCATTATACCAGTCATACAGGTTTTTATTAATCTGTTACATTCATATAATATTTTACAACTAATGCACACACGTATATAATTTTATACAGAGTATACATAATTAACAAAGTTAGGACAAAGACTGAAATTTATCTGGGAATATCAGGTGAAAAAATTGAAATCAATCCAATAATAACTACGAAAGGTGCTGTACGTTTTTGGAATAGACAAAGAGCTGTTAGTTATCAAATAGACAATATTGCTTGGTGCGAAGCCACAGAAACAAAGGGATCAAAGACAATTTTTACATTAGTTTATACACCGCATTCTTCTACCTCTGAAAACATTTTAGGTTTGTCTTAGTTTACTCTTTATGTTCGATAGAAAAATAATAACAGTAGTCCGAGTAATTTGAAAAAGCGTCCCTTCTCCACAGTACCATCAGGGCAGGTGCAATCTCTGCATCAACCTGCGTCATTTAAAAATCACGAGTTTGAAGCCGATTCGATTACAGCCGAAGAAATTGTCAGAAAAATAAATCATATACTGGAATTACATAATAGTACATCGAGAAAAGAATATTTGTCACAGAGAGAAAGAAAAGCGGCGAGACGAAAAAGTTTCCACTTGCACAGATGACAGCTCTATTGGTTTCTATATTCTATATTAAATTATTTAAAAAATTAATCTCGTGTTAATGTAACAAAGATCGAAACAAATGTTTGCTTCGATACAAATTTAATCCCACTGTCACTTCAATGGTCGCACCATAAGTTTATTGTACCAAAGAAAAATACCAACAATTTTGAATATTATACAAAAGTACAAAACATTTCTATTTGGTTAATTATTTTTACTTTCAATGCATCTTATACATATACGTACAGTTATGTTAGTTTTGTACTAAATCAAACATTTGTTTACTTGACTTATACATAAAGATATTTATTTTAATAAGTGTTGTGATAAGAAGTAAATTCATATTGTAGTAATAATCAAATTCTTGTCTCGAATGTAATATGCAATGTGCAATGATACTTGCTGTATCATGATTTTGATATCGCAATAATTTTGTCAGTAATCCTATTTACTTTTTCTTCCATTTGCAAAATAAATCTTTGATTTAATCTATAAACCAGATTATGTAATACCGATATCTTTCCCGCTGTATCGGATAGTTTTTTATAATTTTTACAAATATATTGATAGTTTGGACGGGCAGTAATAAACGCTTTATCACGTTTCGTCAATACACTTAAATCTAAATATTCTCCTTCCTTTTCTAAACGTAATTTTTGCTTTGCTAGATGCCTTCGTTGCACCTTCCTTTGCTTGAGTGTCTCTATCCACTCCTTTCTTTCGTTTCTTAGACTAATTATATATTTTTCTAAATTAAATGGTTCCTCTTGAGATTCGTTCGACGCACACTTTTCTACATTTCCAATATCAACCACTTCTTCATTCTCTGCAAGTATATCGTGTACATACCTTTGATTATAAATAATCAGATAAGAAACAAAAGACTTATTAATTATCATGTACTGAATGAAGTGATTAACTAACCTCCACGCTGATCAAGTGTATTTGAGCGATGTTGAAAAACAGAAGATCGTCGTTTATGAACAGTCTTTTCATATTTTCGATCTTTCTCCGAATCATTGGAAACATTTAACGAATAAATATTATCCATTCTGTCAACTAAACATAATTTCGCTACGACTGTTTACAGGCACGCCTAGAGTTTCAATTTCGAATGAGCCAATCAGGATCAAAACAATAAAATTCATTCGATTTTATCCAACTGTACAAAATAAAATTCTCATTTATTCCTTCAAATATATATAGTAAAACTTTATCGATACTTCTGTATAATATTCGATCTTGTTTTAATAATAAACATATACCCCGACAACACAACTTTGTCACAGTAAAAGCACTGCGATGTTACTTGCGCCGCATGACAACACCTCCATAGCCGTCTATATTTCTCGCTTTAAAGGTAAGAGAGAGAAAGATATATAAGAAAGCTATAAGAGAGAGTGAGACAGATGTTACGACCCTACTCGAGAACCCGTGGCGCCATCTCTGTGAAAAGTGCTCAAACTGGTCGCTCAGCGTTATCGACAGCGAAGTGAACTACTGCTACACTAGCGCCATCTGTTGGAGGAGCGCTGAAACAAGTCGAGCATTAGTTTCAGTACTCTCCGCGGAGATGGCGCCAGTAGTTCTTGAGTAGTTCACTTCGCTGTCGATAACGCTGTGCGACCAGTTTGAGCACTTTCCACAGAGATGGCGCCACGGGTTCTCGAGTAGGGTGGTAGCATCTGTCTCACTCTTTCTTATAGCTTTCTTATATACCTTTCTCTCTCTTACCTCTGAAGCGGGAAATATAAAGTAAATTAGAATAAAACTAAGGAAATATACAATAAATTACAATGAAACTATTAAAATATACAAAATTGATAAATAAATGACATTGTGCGAGCCTGGTGATAGCCCTCGCGACGTTACGGAACCTGGGGGCGTCATCGTGAAACGCTGGTGCTTTTTGAAGTGTTATGTGATTTGCTGTATTGTTTGAATAGGTGATAACAATTTTTAGTTTCAGAGATACAAGGAAAATTATCAATTGTCTTCGGTTATTTGAAAAGTAAAATGTACAGACATACATATTTTTGATCGAAATGCTATTAATTTTCGTGTTGTTCGATGGAATATGATTAAAAATGAGCATTGATCTGATCGCGGGTTAGTGAAAATGAAAAATACCTCTCTCGACATGTTCTATGGAAACAAGTTTTGAACTCTCGAGAAATTTCTACGGATACGGTTAGTAAGGTTGATCAATTTGTACAACGTACGTAGTACGTTCAGAGGAGATTCAATCGTGGAGACGATTACTAGAAGAGAAAGGAGTTTTACAGTTCATAGCGTTTTAACAAAAAGTGACCTCAGTATAGCCGACGAATAGTCAAGTACTGAATTGTTCCCTTTTATTGTCATTTAACGTTTACAAGTAATATTTGCGGTTACTTTTGAGGAAAGCAATGTCAACAAAGATTGACGAGGTAAGCAGAAGAATTTTCCGTCTTCAAGCATTTCTTTTTGCAATTAAATAATTGTTAGATGCATATGAAAGGGTGAAATAATAATACAATACTCGGTTCATTAATATTTTCATTGATAATATATTATAAATATTGCATATGGAGTTTAATTTTTGAATAAAACAACATTAATAGTAACTGCTTTAAATGAATCTTATAAGACAGTTAAATCGAGGGATATAACCTTTATGAGAGCAAAGGATTAATTTTGTTTTACAGTTAAAATTAGATATCGAAGAACTGAACAATTTACTTCGTCAAGCAAGTCGCCAGGGACCTAAGAATGTTTTAAGTCTTGAAGTACGAAGGTTACAAACAAAGTTAGCAAAATTAATCGAAGAAACTAACACACCGCAGACAAAACCAGCTAATACGTTACCTAATGCTTCTAAAAAATGTTACGAAGTTAAACTCAACAACTATGGTTGGGATCAGACGGATGGAGTTGTAAAACTGTACATCACGTTGCAAGATGTACATCAGTTGCCCAAAGAAGCTGTGACTTGTAACTTTACCGAGAAATCTTTGGACCTTCATGTTGTTGGATTAAACAATAAGAATTATAGTTTAACAATTAATAATTTGTGCGAAGATATCGATGTGGATAATAGCACGGTTAAAATCAAAACAGATATGTTGATTGTATCCCTTGCCAAAAAAGTTGCAAAGCGTTGGTCACATGTAACAGGGGTAGAAAAGAGAATTAAAGAATCTAAAACAGCTCCAATTGTGGATAAAGGTGAAGATGGCGATCCGTTTAACAGTCTAATGAATTTAATGAAATCGATTTATCAAGAAGGAGATGATGAAACGAAGAAAGTGATAGCTAAGGCATGGGTAGAAAGTCAAGAAAAAGATGCAGCAAAACGATCAGATCTTCAATAATTTCATATTTATATATACTTGATTATCTTATTTTGTAGATTATTAATGTACAAAATAGACATAGATATAAAAGTACAAAGCATAAATTGGTATTGATGTCAAACGTTTACTAATTTTTTTTTCATAAAAGAAATTACATTTCTCATATGCATGTGTGGCCTATTACACATATATGTATAAAAGAATATATGCATCAAAGATATAATAAAATTTCAATTACTTTTGATCATCTTAAAAATTTATGCATTATGATTCTTTTATTTCAATATTATTTAAAGTTGTCTAACTTTGGTTAATTTTAACAATAGCATGTGATAACATTGCATATTTTTGAAGTATGTATTTTATATTTCTCATCCAGATAGTATGAGTTAATTTATTAATGAATATCATTACTTATTGCTTATAATAAAATTTGTATAATAAATTTTTGAACAGTTTTATTGCTTATTTCCATATTAGTCATAATTATTAGGTTCGTATAACATAGTACAATTTACAATTCACATTGTTTTCTGTTTCTTTTTTATACACATACCTAAAAAAAACAAATTAAAATTCTACTATGTTAATTGTGTATTCTTCACTACTTATTATTATATTAGCAGCAAATCGTATTATATCATAATCTAATAAAATTAATTACAATTAATAAAATATTGCAGTAATTGGAATTTTAGAAATATTTGGTTACTTATTTTGAAAAGTATAATTCTTTAAAAATTATTAGCTTATGTGTACATTTTTAAAAATACATTCTTTAGTCTGTACAAATTTCTTTACTTTTGTGCACTTATTATTGAAAGATTTGTATATGCGAGTGTATTATCATACCATAATTCTAGTCTATACCTACATACAATTCTTACATGCAAATGTTAGCAAACATTTTCCAGCTTACAAGTCAAATACATTTACCTATATAAGAAAACAAATATATGTAGACAGTTTCCCATGTGTTGTTCTAAACATGTGCATAACATTCAGTTATTCATCTAGAAATTTTTATTCAAAAAATTAGTAACAGAAAATGTAGAACAAATGAAAAGAGAAAAAGGCAAATTATAAAAGAAACAGCGCGACAAAAAGCCCTGGTGTATGTAGATGTAGACTACGCTTTAGAGATATTTTTGTGTGAACTTTTCCTTCAATGCTTTTTCTCTTTTTCTCTATATTACTTAAATTTTCAAAAAATAAATATTTTTAAACAATATTTTTATTAGTCTTTATGTATTTATGTTCTTTCAGCGTGAGATCACATTATCAATTTAAAATCACAGAACTTAATATAATTCATCCTGTTGTTAATACTATCTTGATCATTTTTATGATTTAATTGCCTATCAGTTATAAAAATAGTAATTTTACGAAGAACTAATGTATGTTAACATTAATAATTCCAATTTTACATATCAATATAATTATTTACAAGAATACTTAATTATAAATAAGAATTTTACTGTAGTGTGCGAATATTCATAAAATAGTAACAAAAAGTGTTCTTCCAGTATTGTATTTATCACTTTTCTTTACATTTACTACTCGTTTTTCTGTAGCAGATAAAATATTTTACATTTTATTGTATAACATTTTAAATTATTATTTTTGTAATTAATGGCACTTTGTACAAATTTTACCAAGAGCACAGCATAATTGTAACTTGTAGCGCATTATTAAACGAGTGGAAGCATATAATAGCTGTTATTAAAATTTATGTAAAATACTATTAATAAACTAAATTTTGTAGATAGAACAAGATTTAGTTGCATGATACTATCAGCCTTAATGAATTAGAATTTGAATCCAAATTTTTCATTATAAATAAATAACTGTCCTAACACTTAAAAGGATGATTAGAAAAACATAAATTCTCATTTATACTTAAATATATTCGCAAATATAGAAACGATTATGTAATATCATAATGTTTCTTATTATTTTTTCTTTTTATATAAATAAAAATAACATTTATAATATTTTCATACATGTATAAAATTCACAATTTTGTATAAAGATGGATTGTGATGCATTTATAATGTTAAAGATCATTAGTGATGGTTAAAAAAGTTGTCTAACATAAAAAAAAAAGTCAGAGATATAAAAATATTATGGGTAAATGTATATGAAATAAAATATAAACACGACTAGAATTAAAACTAGAATTAGAACTAGTAGTTTTAGATTTACAAATTAAATTGTAATAAAGAGGATAAACATGAATTGAAGCTAATAGTTAACATTTTATGTATATATATTACATATAGGTATATTTTATGCTGCAATGAATATTTGATAGAGTATTAAAAAATCTAAGATTATTGAAATTATACCGGATAAAATAGAAAGAAAGCTAGTCTTTGGTTTATGAGCTGAAATTTAGTTATGAGACTTAATTACATGATTTGAACGATAACATCTTTACTCAACTTTACCATGGAATGATTGTTTTACTTTAAAAAGTAGCAGAAGCACTTGAAAATTGTACTTCGCAATTAGTCGCACGAAGGACTTCCATCATAACATTATGCGTCTTTTCCATTAAATATTCAATGTCATCTGTACTTAATCCTTTTGTAGATATTGGCGGTAATGATGTTATAACAACTCGACCTTTAGATTATTAACACATAGATAAACATCGTATTGTTACAGATATTTAAACAGGCATCAATATTTACAGTTAAATAAGGCTCACCAGAGTCAAATCTCTTTTCTTCAGAGGATAAAAAATAGTAAGAAGAAAACACAACAGGCAGGATGGGTAATTGAGAATTAATTGCAACATGAAAGGCACCCTTTTTAAATGGATGTATTTGACCGGTATTATGTCTCGTGCCTTCAGGGAATATCCATAGTTTAATCTACACGAAAGACATGCAAAAATTAATATACATACTATGAAAAAAGAAAATGTTCTTTTGATATATATTTCTGTATTATATGAAGTATATTACCTTCTTATCTTTAATATAATTTGTGGCAGTATTAATAACTGAGCGGGCCTTATCTGAATTCATTCTGTCTATAAATATTAATCCAGAAAGCCAAGCGCTTAAACCAAAAGGCCATGCATAAAAGATCTCTTTTTTTGCTACTACAGTGCACTTTTCCATTACTGGCCATATTTGAAACATCCCCAATATGTCTAAAGAACTTTGATGATTCGCTACTATTATACATGCCCTTTCCTCCTCTAAATGTTCTCTTCCCCTTAACTCCCAACGTACTCCCAAGAAGTTGGTCAGACAAGAGCACATGGATGATGCTAATCTAAAATTACATTTTTATCTTACAGTTAATAGAATTTAATTAATCGAATACAGATCAAATAAAAATCTATAATTTCCATAAACTGATACAATTTTATTTCCGACAAAGGAAAACATTTTTTATCGTGTTTTAAACTATATAAATTGCAGATAAAATCTGTAATGAAATTGACGAATGTAATATGATAAAAGGAAATCATACAGTTATATACAAGATGATATTAAAACTCAAATACGATTATTGATTGGAATAAATGTATGTCAAATTTAATGAAAAAGATGCATGCCAGAAAAAATAAACTATTCTTATCAGATATTATGTTTATTATATATGTATATCTTATTACGCTTATATTTTTATACATGTAACGCGATGTATCGTATAATGGCTTCGTGCGTCATATATTCGTTTTTTCAACACTGAATTAAAAATAATTTATATGTATGTATATTGCAATTCATATATTATTAAAAACACTAGACGGGCCATTAGAAAAGAATTCATTTTACGATCGACATCAGTTCGAAATTTATTGCGTACAGTCAGACTTTTGGGGTGGATTTCAAGTTATTTAAATAACTATCACCACACTTTATCGGAGCTGTTGCACGTACACTATATATCGCAATCGTTCAATAAATTTATCGCACGAAGTATCGCGATTAAAAATGGTACAAAAAAAGAAATAAACAACGGCAGAGTTAAAAAATGAAAAAAATAAAATAAAATGCAAGAAAAGTGGTCGAGTAAAGAATATTTGTATTTTGAAAATTAATAAGATTTACTAACATCAAGTTCTTTACATTCCACGGCCGTAGCATCATAATAGGAAGTAAAATGATCGAAAACATCATCACGTATCCATAGTAAAGAAGAAATTTGAAATAGTAACGAAAGGTCCTGCTCATCTCGAATAAGAAAGGCAATACAAGAATGAAACCGACAAGTATCACTTCGAAACACGACGGTGCCATCTTTTATGACAGCAGAAGACGGACGGTAACGCGGAACAGTAATATGTTACTTTATTTAAGCTGCACCAGCTAGATCAGTTTTATTTTAACACGGTATACTATTCACCGCGATCTTACGATTCCATGAGAGGCCTTTAACAACGTATATTACTATTATGAACCCTCGAATCCTTCACCACCGATTCCTAGTCAACCGCTTTGAATACTGTCTGTTCGCGTAACTTCAACTTGGAGGTGTGTATACCGCACACACGCATTATTTCCAACACCTCTCTGTTTTCATCTCTCAGCTCTGAACGAACCCTTAATTCTCCCCCAATATGAACTCTGTCCGTAATTGTCTGTATCAGCCCTGGACGGTGTAGGGGCCCCTCGCGCGCGTGCTTCTCCTTCCAATCCTTCTTTCGCACCGTGGGCCTTCGTCGTCAAGGAATACACACGTTAGTTCTACCCGTATTCGTATTAAGCGCGTCGTATCTTTGCTCCATGGTAACGGCGGACGATGGTGGGGGCACCGTTCAATTCGCGGTAGACAATATCATCCGTTGTTATTGATAATTACAACTAAATGACGTAGAAGACGCCTCATCCATCTACTACTCCTATAAATGTTTCTTTCCTATCGTCTGCTTTTGCTGGAAGAAACACACGTGCACGCGTTATTACGTTTTATACGTACTCGTTATTTATCAGTCCCGCCTTTGCTCTACTGACTCTATGGCAACGGCCAGTAGTGGGGAAAGTATACGACTTCCAGATGTTAACATTGTCTGCCGCTGTTCCATACATGTGTCAATTCAGCGTCGCATAAACAATGTTAAATAAACGATGAACCATAATTATATCACGATTGATTCTTTTTATTTTTATAATGGACTATATTTTACATTAACAAAGACTCATTGAACTTTGTTCTTATTCAACGACGATTATCATAAAAGTATTTATGTACGTGTTATATTCAACTCGTAAATTACAAGGCATTATTATTGAACTACACGTGTATATGTTACAAAGATAAATGAAATAATTTCTAGAGTCGTCTTAGACTTTTACGTATATTAAACGAAAATAAAAAAGGGTTAAACGAGCTATAATAGCCTGTTTTCTATCGATATGCGAAAAGAAAATTATACAGCTTTTGTTCGAAACATTTTCTCACGCAACAAATAATATTAACGAAAAGTGTGACTGTATGATTTATACTTGGACTACCACTGAAATGTTTATTACATGATATATTTATGTAATATACATGTATATTATCATAGTACAAATTAAAAATATGTATTTAATTATACACATTCCTAGTGATATATTCTACCATTTGAAATATCGATTCTAATATCGTATAATAATCGGATCGATAGTTTGCGCGGTAACTAAAAAGGTATAGGTACGTATACTAGGTATAAATCTACACTGCGAAACAGTTTAAATTTCATTCGGAAGCGTGTACGTTTGTTGGATAGGTTAGTTTTGCAAGTAGCACTATAAAATTTGACCACGTGATGAATTTAAAATTTTTTTACTGAATTTCAATTTCTACGTATGTGTGATATGTATTCTATACGTAATTTATTTACAATTCTGATTGATTTAATTCCCGAATATGTTGTTACGTTCGTGCACATGTAAACGTAATAAATGTATTGAATGTATATAATTGAAAATCTGTAAAATGTTTTAATAATTCATTTTAATTACAGGTGAAAATGAAATGAAATGAACGATTGGTATAAACAGCAAGTGAATTAATAATTTTCTAAGATGCAGGTGAATTTGCAAAAACGTGAAAATATTCAAACTACAATATTAGCACTGTTACTTACTCATAAAGGAGGATGTACTTTAAAACAATTGGTTAGCGATTATTATGATTTAGAGGGTGAACATATACCATGGAGGGATTTGGGATATGCCTCTTTACTAAGTTTCCTATCCAGTATGTCAAAAACTGTTCAAGTAGAAAAAGAGAATAATACGATTATTGTAAAAGGTATCGCATCTGAAAAGTCCAAACATGTTAGTAAATTAGTTGGCAACCAAAAATGTCAAAAACCGCCAGTTAAAAGAAAATCTTATAAACCAAGCCATTATTTTCCTAAAACTGCTCCTCCCAGAGTACTTATACCAGCTGAGATATTACGCAAGATAATTGATTTGGTCAATGAGCATCCAGATGGCGTAAATAAATATTATGTCCTTCAAGAAATTCAGGCGTGTATGTCCTTTGTAAACATTAGCATGGAAGAGATGGAAGAACAGTTGCGTGAATTATCGCATCAAATTTTTCAATCGAACAATAAGATTTATCCGATTCATTCTGACAAGGCCAAGTACTCCGATTGTTTGAAAAAGGACAATAATATGTATTCTGAATCGAAACTTACCACGCAAAATGAAGAAAAATGTGACTCTGTAATTGTAACTGTTGCTGGAAATGAAAGTACGGATAACATATTAGATTATGACGAAGAAGACATTTTTGACTTTGTACCTTCTACTTGCACTGGTTACTTGAATCAGACAAAATCAGTTACAAAGATTAAACCTACAGCTAACTTTATACAGGAAACTGTATCCAAGTGCCAAGATCAGGTTGCAGAACATACATTATTAAATTGTAGTTATAAAGATAGCACTTGGAATCAGATAGAACATAATACGAATGTAAAAAAAGACAAAGAAGATGGTGAAATACTTATTAATGAGAGAGTCAAATTTCGTTTGGAAAAACTTATCCAGAATCAGCCTGATGGACTTTGGTGTGCAGAGTTGCCAGAAAAATATCTAGAAGAATATAAAGTTCCTTTGAATTATACAGAACTTGGTTTTAATAGTGTTAGGGAATTTACATCGCAATTACCTGAAATTTTCCATTGTATCCAATTTTGTGATTCAGGAGATTTTAAGCTCTATTATGCCAAAAGAGAAAAACCATCAAACAAAACAAAGCAAACATACAAAACTAATAATCTTATGGAATTGCATCATATTTACGAAGCTAGTAACGAAGAGCCTCTTCCAGCAGAAGTGGTAAAGACTCTTTATTTGAATTGTGTATAAGAAGCATTACTTATTACTATTAATCACTTGATAATATTTATTTGATAATGGTTATATTTTTAGTCACTTAATACATGCAAGATATTAATACCAGATGATGTATTGACCATTGGAGAAAATGTAGGATATATAAATGTTGCACACTTAGCACAAAATGTGGAACCTTTTGTAGAAGTTGTTGTTGTAGAAGTATTTACACCTTCCTTTTTTTGGATACAACTTCGTAAAAGTAAAAAGATATTTAAAAGTTTCATGGATGATTTAAAGTATGTATAATTAAAATATATACGTTTCTCATAATAATGATTAAACAGAATAATTCTCATAAATAACACTTGTAATAACTCTTGTTTTCACAGTAATTTTTATTCAACAAAATGTGAACAATATGTAATTCCACTAGTCACTTTAGAAAAAGGTTTACATTGTGCATGTATGTACAATGGAGTATGGCATAGAGGTGTAATTAAAACTGTAAAGCCAGATTTTCAAATTACTGTAAGTGGGTGGAACTGACTATAATCATATTAATTATATGTTGTGCAATAATTTTATTTGTTTCTATTCATTCAACCATTTATTATAGATAATGTTTTATGATTATGGTACATTAAAAACATATCCTCCAGAAGCAGTATATTATTTGCATCGTATGTTCTCTAATCTACCAGCACAAGCAATTCCATGTGGTCTAATTAATGTAAGACCACGTAAAGGATCTAAATGGTCCCGAAGTGCTACGCTTAAGTTTGCGATGAGAACATCTGAAATACCTTTAATTGCAACAATTGCATCAATTAATACAGAAGTAAGTATGTCTAATCTAAAAATCTTTTTTTTTTTTGAGAATTGAGATAGTATTTTGAAAATTGCTTTTTATTTAGGATAATTCAATGATGGTGAGCTTGACTGACACATTAGAAGAAGAAGATATACATATTAACGATTGGTTAGTTGAACAGAAATTGGCTGTACATGGAAAAATGGTTTGTATGAAAAAACGGAATTTTCTGTTTCGTTACTACTTAGAAAGTCAAGAACGTTTGAAACAACAAGAATATAATAAATTAGAAACAAATTCTAGAAATAAAGCAGCAATGTATAATTTAAATTCCAATGCAATTTTATCTCATAAGAATAATTATAACAAAACAAGCAGTAGTAAAAAAGAGTCTCTGTATGAACAGCTAAGTCTTAAACTGAAGTCCATTAAAAATTCAATTAAAGTTAATGATAATAATAATGAAATTAAAGTCCATGTAGAAAATGAAATTCTCTCGAATTCTAGTTTAGTATCTTTAAGTAAAAAGTATGAATCATGTGAAGAATATGTTGAACTATGTCATGATTATCTAAAGTCTAGTAGTAATATTAAATCTAATACTTCATGTGCCGCGAAGATTACTAATTTTCTCTCCTGCAATGTAAGAGATGATGATGAAAGAAATGATTCATCGGATAATAAATGTGATATTATTAAAACTTATAATAATATCCCAGGACAATATGCTAATTATTTTCGTGTACAAGAGCCAGATGAGCAAGACATCGGTTGCACGGAAACTTCTACTGATTCACTTAACGAGAAACAGCAGATAAAATACATAGATTGTTCTGTTATTTGGAACAATGCAATGCGAGAAAAAGAAATTATAACACAAAAAAATGAACTCAAAGTGCCTTGTAAAATGACTTTTAGAAATCGAGACAATGTGCCATTAGGTGAAAATTGTTTTTTGAAAGCTGTATCTAATAGTTCACACTTTGCTTTACGCGATAAGGATATACATTGGACACCAACTGGAAATATTAATAAAATGCAGGATGTATCTCCGTTAATCTTAAAAAATCTTGAAAGACGTAAAAAATATTTTGCAAATGATATAGTAATTGGTATACCACAAAGTATATTAGAGGTATTAACAGGCGAGAATGTAAACGAGGTACAATCAAGTAATTCATTGCACGAGGTCAGTGAGATAAGTACTGATAATGTTAAATGTCCAAATACGATTGAACTACATGATACTAAAAATTTCTTAAACGACTCAGATAACGGAGGAAATTTTTATATGGGAAACATTAATACAAAAGCACTTGCTCCCAAATTGAAATTATTGCAGAAAATATTAACAGCAAAAGGTATGTCAAGCAGCACATCAAGTTTAGATTCGGATGATTTAAGTAGCTTAGAAAAATCTATATTATCTGATTATGATATTGATAGTGATAATATGAAATTTAAAGAGGATGAACATGAAAGTGCTATAAATATTAATCGGGATAAATCGAATATATCTTACTCGGATAGCGAGTTTGAATGTCTTTCCAGTTCTATGGAAATAGATGCAGTAGATTTACATGTACAGGAAACAGTTAAGCCTACAACTAACGATATAGAGGTATACAATGATAAAGAATCAGTATCAATGGAATCAGATTTAATTAAAGAAACGGATATTGCATCAGAGATAGAAACAAATGAGGTTCAAATGAATGCACAAGTTAACGAATTGATATCATCTTACAAGGTAACTGATGCATCTAGCATACTAGTTTTCAATGATATTGGTATAGAATCAGATGAAGAAGAATGGGATATTCAGGTATCATATGCCGATGTTCATAATTTTATGAAAAGTAGTTTTTCATTTAATGAGAATATTCAAGATCAACTTGATCACAAAGAAACTGATTCGCGGCTAGAAATAGTTGAAATAAACGATTCAAATTCGATTGAGATTGAAAATGTTGATGCTTATAAAGTTATTTCTCCAGATAGAGTGATTAACGATAAAGTCTGTTTAAATGTTAATAAAACTGAAAATTTGGTGAACCCTAACCAGATATCTGAAATTCATTTGACTGGAAAAGATTCTGAAAAAAGTTCAGAGATCAGTAACAAATATGCATCTTATTTAGAAAATGTGGTATCTTACAAAAGACAAGGAAAGTCGAAAAGTTTAGCTGAGATGTTGCAGAAAGTAAAGTTACTACGGAAAAATTGTTGAAGAATAAATGTTAGTTTTTGTGCCTAAACCAATTAAAGTTTTCTATTATTTTCACTTCTTGTTAGTCTTCAATTCAACCTTTTTTTTTTCATATATCTTGCACATAATTCAGAACGTAATTTTTATTATACAATGCTGCTGTACATTTACTTGCTGTAGTTGCATGAATTTTATAGTTAGGCGTTTTGGGAAAAATACGAGCTTTATGTCATAATATATTTTGTATCATGTTTGTTGTTTAATAAAAATTTTTATACAAGAAAAACAACTGTGTACATTTCACTCTACACCAATACTTTTATGAAATGCATAACAGTCACATAAAGTAATAATTTTTCCCAAACTAGTCATATAAAATGCATGCATATTTAATATAAGTATCTTGACTCTTAATATTATGTTTTCTTTTGTTGTTTCTAATTAGGTAGATAAAGTTGATATGAGTAACATATTGATTTATATAGAGGAAAATCTAATATTTAAACCAGAACGGTGTTATGAGATCAAAACCAATAAGTTTAATAATAGTAATAATACTAATAATAAGTCATCTAAAAAGGTCCCTAATGTACCTTTAATATCACCGCAAAGCACTTTGATTGGTATGAATAATTTTAAGTGTCTGCCACAATCTACATTATTTAATGAACAGAAAGTACCACAAATAAGAGAAAATATTCAAAATCAAATCTTTCAGAATGATTCAACACCTACTGTGTGTACCTCTAGTAGGAATAGTACTAATCCATTTCTGCAAGATATGCCAATTTATAATGAAGTTAATGACAGTATAAGTCCTGGAAAGTTTATGCAGTTATGGAATGAGAATTTAAAAATACAAATGGAAATAACTGTAACACTCAGTAGACTTCTTAATAAAGTAATGAAAGAATCCGAAAAGAATGTAAAGGACGATTCGTTACATAATCAAGATACTTTAAATATGATAAGGGATGCACTTGCATCTGTTAAACGAATGCCAGTATTTGTAGATTCTACGAGTGTAAATATTGAAAATCCATGCAAAAGTACTGTTTCCTCAATTGGAAATAGCGGAAAAAATACTGCTATAAATAATGATTTTATGAATGTCGAATATTCTGCAGAAAAATCTACGTGTACTGCTAGAAATCGGCAATCATTGTCCACACCGTTCTGTGATAGAAATCATAACTTAAATACTTGTATTGCATCTACTCAAACTAATATTACTCCGATTGTAACTAAAACTTCCAATCTAGCAAATTCTACTTTCTTAATGCCTACAAATAATGATTTCGATAATTTAACTCAGTTCTTAACAAATCGTGAACCAGCAAAGCAATGCGTTTGCCCAGAATCTGAAAGCTGTAGCAACAAATTGAAACTAGATTCACAAAATTATTTTGTGAACAATACGAATATCGATCTCTCAAAAACTGTAGAAAATGCTGAGAATAATATGATGCCATTAAAGGAAACTAATCCTTTTAGACTTAGTTTGGCGGGTAAATTACATATACCAGATGCTAATGAAGCTAATTGTTTGCATTCTGATAATTCGTTACCCTCCATATATAAAAATCCTGAATCAGTTGTTAACTATGATTTGATCAATTTTGATAATAACAGTCCGAAAATGTACTGTGCAAATAGAAGTATCTTAAACGATTTTAACAACATATCATTAAGCAACCATGAAAATTTCGTACATGATTCTTCAAATAAAACAAGTGATGAAAGAAGAAATTCATCTCTCAATTGTAACTGGAATGTAGGTGATATTGCTGATAAGATGGCCAATGTTATCAATGATCAATCTACGCAACATAGTGAAAATTTGTCATCTCCTTCAAATTATGATACATATAATTGCAAATCTACCTCTTTGTTATCTGTTAATGATTTGGAATGTTCTGCATCAGTAAATGCTGAAAATAGCAATGAAGAATGTTCAACAAGCTTGTCTACTTTTCATACATTGTACAGTTCATCTCCAATAATGGAACCCTCTACTAATGTATTTGAAGAGGCACAAAGTAAACCATTCATAAATGATGCTCAATCGAAAAGCTGGAGTAATATTTATTATGCACTTAATAATAAAAATGATAGTAGAGATGAACAATTAAATGGTGCGCAAAACTCAACTGTGAAAGATCTATTAAACTTTGAAGTTAATATCGACGATACGAGAACAAAAGATCCATATTTAAAAGATAATGAGTTAAGAAGTGTAGAGGAAAGCTTGTGTATTAAAAATCATCAACCGTTAACAACCAAATTATTCTTTCAAGTGATTGGTATGTTCTGCTATATATTTTTAATCAATTAATAATATATTTCTCCCTTTTACACTTCAAAGAACTGACTCACCTATAATTATTTTAGAACTACCTAAACAGATGATTCATATATTTCATTATCAGGATGAAGGATGGTTGTTAGTAAATGAATTTCTTGAAGTATTCACTACATTCGAAACAACTTTACACTTGCTGAGCATGTTACGTGCACTTAATATACGTGTCCAATTTGAAGAAATTGATAAAAGTAAAAATTCAATAGAATTTATACAAACCAATGTTAACCATAATACGTGAGTATTATATATTTCCAATAAAGTCATATCTCTTTCTTTTTTCTGGAAAATGTAAGGAGTAATTGTTTTTTAGCGTTTTGTTGAAAGCGGCATATGATATAATAAACGGTGCCACTAAATTGCATTTAATGCCATTAAAATCAGCTGTTAAACTATTACATAAACTGGAAAGTATTTCGCAAGAAGATCTCAGTGATCTAATCAAGTTTAAAAAATGTATGAACGACTGGACGCTACATGAAATTTGGGTAAATACAATTAATATAATTTATTATTAAATCAAAAAACGATCAAATATAATATAAGATGTATATGATAATATATTAAATATTCTTTCTCTTTTAGTTAATTACCAGTGCCTATAAACAACTGAGATATCTTATTAAAAGTGAGCAGTAGTTATGCAGTGTTAACTACGTGCTATTTTGATACATAATTGACTGTGCAGTTTTATTAGTTATTTAATGTAACTAAATGTTTGTTTATTTGACTGGATATTTGTTTTATTTAATAATGTAGCATAACCACCCGTTTAAGCAAGGTAATATTTTTTAGTTTAATAAGGAGAGATGGTGTAGCTACTTTTATATCATTAATGATTACTGTAATTTTTGAACAAATTCTATCCATGCAGCTTATCAAACATAAGAGAAGACTATTTTGTTTTATTTAAATTTTATTTTTATTTATGAAATAAATAAAATGTAATAATTTTACATATAATATATATAAATATTAACGCACAACAAGAAAGATATATAAGCTATAAGAGAGAGCGAGACAGATGATACTGACCCTACTCTAGAACTACTAGCGCCATCTCTGCGGAAAGTAATGAAACTAATGCCCAACTAGTTTCAGCGCTTCTCCAACAGATGGCGCTAGTTTTTGAGTAGTTCACTTCGCTGTCGATAACGATGTGCGACCAGTTTGAGCACTTTTCGCAGAGATGGCGCCACGGGTTCGCGAGTAGGGTCGATAGCATCTATCTCACTCTTTCTTATAGCTTTCTTATATATCTTTCTCTCTCTTGCCTTTAAAGCAGTAAATATACAATAAATTGCAAAACCGTCAGATCTCAGCAGATATTTAACATATTGAGTATTGACGGACATTTTGGTTGTTGTTAGCCAACAATTATAGGTACTGAGAGCTATTAAAGAGTAATAGTAGAAAGCTAAGAAATAAATGACTTCGTAAAATCAACGGATGTTACGTGCACCCTCTAGCGTTAGTTTGCTGTAACCACGCGAGTTGCTGCAGAAGAGGTGTGTGAAGGAGCTGGGATGCAGTAACAAAAGTTGCGTTGCAGTAATTGATTGTATCTTTTCTTGAATTGTACATCAAATACATCAATTGTTTATTGAAAAACAATGGCAGGCGAAGAGGAGAAGCTCACCGGCTTTACGAAATACTACAATAGCGTTACTACGCAGGGCCGTGTAAACGTATGTAACCTAAAAATCCTTCCGTTTTCCAACGTTACACGATTTCGTACGTAAAATTTTAAGAAGTTTGATTGTAATTGAAATTTCACTATTTCTCTTTTTGTAGGTAGCCTTGACATCACTTGGTGCATTAGTCGTTTTAGGTGCATACTTATATTTCAAACCGAAAAATAAGAAACCAGCTACAAACTAATTACAAAATGATATACAATAGAGAGATTATGTAATATTAATTTCTGTTTTACCCGCATTAGGGAATAAATAAATAGTTGGTTCTTTTGAACTGTTAATAATCGATATATACTGTTTGCATTACATTCTTCTATGCTGAGCTATTATGTAAAGCATAGATTAACTACAGTGTTATGAAAGAATTTAATTTACACTAATCTGTGTGTGTTATAGCTATATTCAGGTGCGTACATGTATATATAAACATATACGTTGAATGCAAAACGTATGTTATTTTTTACAGATTAAATAAATCATAAATATAAAAATATAATTGTTTTTTACTGTTTTATCGCGAATTATATTTTCTGGGGTTTACAACGCACATTGCAATAATTTGATCGCCATAAGGTATTAATTATATTAAATTAAAATACTTACCATGTAGATATACAATTGTAACGATATTAGCAAGTCACACCACAGATGAGATATATGTAAAGTTTTACTATACAGCCCAGAAGCTATGCGTATACTTTCTGTTGCTGTACTCATGTCGTACAATATTATTGGCATTGTTGATTGAAAATAGAATAAAGTAACGGTATATCAAGAGGAATTATAATTAAATGTAATTTACAAAATTTGCTTTTATAGTGATATATTTTTATTATCTATATATATATATATATATATATTTATATATGTTTATATACACGCATGTAATCACAAAAATTTTTAATTTAATTATGACTCAATCGAAATGTCATGACTAGAGTATAACATATATGTTAATGTACAGTTTAATATTATTTTTATCATACAGTTACGAGAGCGTTTCTTTTCCCTCTACTTGATTCTACATTTTGATATTAGTATTTTGCAATCCATATACTTTAGTTAAGAAATGTTTTGCGTTCCACATTAAAATTGATTGAAACTTATTAGAAGCTTTTAACCCGATTGATTATAATTTTATAATTAACAATCATATGAGTTTCTTGAATAGGTTTTATAATTTAACAAAAGTATACCGAAGTTTATATATCGAAAATTATATAAAAGATAAAGCATTCTACTTAGTAAATGACTTCAGGTACACATTTGTATTTTTCATTTTCTATAATATTAACAATAAGGTATAAATCTTTCTGAAATTAAAAGATTCGAAAATTTAGATTTTTAGTTGATAATTTGTTAAATAAAATAAGAGATGTGTTAATAAAGTGTCTGGTATTTATTTTATATACAAATTAGATTCTTTATGATAATTAAATGTTAGTTATCTTTTTCATTAGAATGATTTGAATATCAGAATGACTAGTGACTTGCAATATTATACATTTTCATCTGTTTAGTATTTTGACCAGACACTCGCGAATATTTTATTACAAATGACATTTCAAAATATTTCAATTTTTCTACTATTTAAATATTAATTAATCTTTTTATAATTTGTACGTGTGCGTGTGTGTTTCTGTGTATAAATACAAAAACATAAATGTAAAGAGTTATGTTTGAATCGAATTTGGAGATTACTTATTTACATTCATTATCATCATTGCAAATAGCGTGAAAAGACATCTGGATAATACTGCATTTGCATACCCGTTAGACTTTTGTTTATAAATAAATTTAGCTTTCGTATAAATCTCGATATAATAAGAAAGATTCATGTTTTTTGGTCGTTTTCCTTTTTCGCAGCTACTACTACAACAATAGGATAATTGATACCTTTACGGATGCAACCATTCGTGCATTTGGGATAAGTCTTAGTGTCACACGATGACATATCAAAATAGCATATTTTATAAGTGATATTTACATTTTGCTAAAATTTTTGTGCATCATAACGAGGACGTCTTTTTACAGCAAAGATCGTATTGTCTACTTATATGCATACGTATTAATTCCATACTTATATCGAATGATCGCTCGTTTTACATGTTTTACAATGCGCAAAAACTAATCCGTATAGTTAATCTTGTATCACAATCATTCTGTTTCTGAACATTTTTGTGATGTTGGTAAGTATTACGCGTTATGAAACAGTCTGATGTACAAGTATGATATATTATACAATATACGTGTAACAAAATGCATCGCACTTTTGTAATTCCAATGATTGTTGTGATAGCAACGTGTACTTAAATTATTTCACGGAAATGGAAGGAAAAGACCAATAGGAAGAAATTGAAACAATCGCGTTTAATACAATAGAGCATCGAAGTAATGTGAAACGACAGTGTTTTTCCTTTATCAAAGAATCAATCGTCAACTAGGAGGTTCATGCTTTCGAGCTTAGTGACAAATATATATGTATCTGATTTGAAGGATCTTCGTTCTCAGTGGCAGCTTGCGTGCGCTTCACAGCATGCGCGCATAGGAAGCTGCGCGCAAGGCTGAGGGAAAGAGAGCACTGTCGCTCCCGCAGTGCCAATCTTGTCGTGTTGGTGGAAGGTAATCTTTTTCTAGAGTAATACCCTCACTGCTCGTTCTAGAAGATTTTCTTATTTAGTGCGATGAAGAAAGAAGTGTGCATTGCGCTGTTCACGAATCAACGCCTGACTTATTGGAATGAGATCATGCGAGATTTACTATTGCGCGGAATCTACGTCTTTTTTGCTCCATCCATTCTGCGTGCTAGACGTTCTGGACATCTGACTAGGACTTTTGACAGGACTCCTCGCGGGATAATAGACACAGGGTCCTGGACTAGCCGGTCTCCCTGTTTTCACGCTTTGTCGCATACTACCGTTTGAGACATTGTTGTTTCTGCTAATGGTACTAGATCTGTTCAAATGATAATGTCTGATTGAGTTTCTTAGTTCTATATTGGTCATATTGGTAATGATCGAATCGTCGTATGTTTGGAACTCTGGACTGTCTCTGCCGGGCCCGAATAGCTTCGAGCTGCAAAACAGCTTCAGAAATATCCTCTTGAATTTTCTACCGAAGATCACGTAAATGATGAAATTGATGCTACTGTTAATTGTCACGAGAAGGTTGCCTGTCTGCACCAGCCAAAGTGGCGGATCATCGAGGAATGTCTCGTGTATGTTCGAGGCGAGCGGTAGGATGTTACAAATTAAGAAAACGATCACCACGCAAAGTAACATCGTTGCTAATCCAATCTCGCGCCTTTGATTTCGAGAGAGTTGTTGCAAATCTCGATTCGCCTTTCTCACCTGAAACATTTTACCATAATTATATTATCAGCGAATCTCTTGTTACAACGAAAAATAAAAGATAAAAATTATTTGCAAAATTCTTTAGGTTGCTGTGTGGTTTGCGCATTGTTTTAGCGGATACAACGAATTCAATGTATGCGATCGTCATGTGGTTTTGCACATACCTACAGTAGGTACATGCATCTTTATTGTTAGCTACTGGTATTTTTGCTTTTATGCGCTCTTGTACTATTCTCTCCCGAAATATGCACATAAAATCCAACGACACGCATTAAGAATAATCCGATGTATGTTTTATTATTTTTTTATTTTTTTTTTTCCGCATAAGAAAAACTTAGACTGTATACATGTATCCTAAGAGTTATAAAAAACGACAGAAAGTTGTTTCACCCCTAACGGGCTGAGACATGTTGGTTTTTACGCGCGTATATGTCGCGACTGAACAAGCGTACAGGAGAAAAAGGTGGACTGGAAAATTGGCCATGATCATGTCTGCACCTACTGACAGTTCTACTTTAACGTGTATACGTTCCATCTGAATAATGTATGCATCCGCAAAATGGCTGTGAGTATTATGGTAGCATGTTAGAATGCATAATGTTCTATTTAAATTACGATTTCTTATGCCCTTTACACTAATGGAGATAATAATTTGAAAAATGTGAGAGAAATATAATATGATTTAAGTAGATTATTTCACAGTGTTCTTAAAAATAATGGTTATCGTGGAATCGGTATCGTGGAGTCACGAAAGAAGGAGATGATTATGCATTTTCAAATAGTGACTTGGTTGCTTACCCTTTGATAAATGGCTACGTTGAAGATTACCAACGCGAGGAACGGAAATAGATAGCAAATAAAAAAATACATCCAGTGAACGTAAAGGGTGACGTACAAGTCGCTCCTTCTTAAGTCTGCCGGACCTACGCAGTATATAGTAACATTGTATTTCCAGTGCACCTCCGTGTAGTAATCCACTTCCCAAAATCTATAAATTGTACAGAATAAACGTGTTTGATATTACTGTCATTAATTTAATAGCGAACATAATTTAATTACAGCATAGATTATATGGTGGCTTACTTTGGTAAATTGTAAATGAAGGAAAATATTACGATGACCAGCACAGCCAATTGAGCTCGCCCGTATGTACAAAAAGATCTAGCTTTTAAGGGATGACAGACGGCGATGTACCTCTCTAGCGTCACCGTTAGCGTTAAATACACCGTTGCTATTTGCGCCATGCACGATAACGGATACAGGAATCGGACTATCTTTGGGTAGACGATGAATCTGTAGTCGAACAGCAGGCCAGTGTACGCGTAAATGGCAGGTAAGCCGTAAATCAATATCTGAAAATGTGAACTATATGAATATAGGTTTTCGCTTTGAAAAATTTTAATTAATTTTAATCGTTGTGATTCGATTAGCTGAAGCTTTTTGTGTCTCGTACAGCTTTTTAGACGTATAAGTAGCATTAGAAATTCTGATAGGTAATTACACAAGCACCCTCAGGGATTTTGATATTGACCTCGAGAAGTTCATTTCATAAAATACTAGCGCTTTACGTAACGCGACACTGCAGCGGAAGGGTATTTTTTTCTACACAAAACAACTCTTCCCGAGATCATTAACAGCTTTTGCGAAACATAAATTTTTTCATCGAGAGATCAACGATTATTTAATGTCCACGAAATCTTTCAAAATCTTAATATTCCGATCGCAGTGTTCTAAATATTAATTTAGACTTGTTTTGTTCGAAGTTAAAAGTTCGTCAACTTTAACATTTAACCAGAGCCAACAATTAAATAAAGCTCGCCTCCGCGTACAATGGAATAACTTCGTTGTCTGGAGAGTGAGCGAGAAATATAAATTTACAACGAGTGTTCTTTATGTCTTTCATTCGCTTCATACGTGGTTACAATTTAGGGCTTTACTTTACAAGCTCTTTTAAGCTCCTCTCACCCTCTCTCTTTATTTCGCTCCTTTTCGCCCACTCTGATCTTTAGAAGATAATGCTCGTATAAATTTTTGCAAGTAAGTTTTAACGCGCAGCAATTTCCATGTCAAGTGTTTTTATCGACGCGAATATCTAGATATGAAACTACTCGGTTAATGATCCATATATAATGTCGCATTTCATAAAGTGTCTCAACGTGCTTAATGTGCTGTACGTCGCGTTTAATAAACTTACCGAAATAATAATTAACACAGTGTCGCATCTGGCCAAACCAATTAATAGGTAATTGATCGATGATTTCATCTGCGGTCTGGAGAGAATAATCATCGAGATCGTGTTACCGAATATTCCAAAGAGTCCAACAAAGTTCACCAACACGCCGTAGATGATGAGATCAAAGAGGCCGCTCGAAATTCCCTCTTTACATTCAAGCGGTTCTCCTGTATTCTCCTTAATCGACAAATTTCCTGATAATTGATCAGCATTGTAATAGGTGGTGCTGCTCAAAACTTCGAGGCTTTCCATCATTTTCGGCTACCTTCGTCTTGTCTTTGCGCTTGATTCTTCATCAGCGTTCATCCGTGTTTCCCTTCGATCTCATGTTACCATTTTTTAATCTCTTTTTCTATTTATTTTTCCTACTTCAATTACATTCATACGTGTTAGCCTTTGTATAATTCGATTAATTTAACTGCTTAACTGTCTTACCTCTTGTTACTTCACTTTGAATGGTTTAAACCCATGCACCATCCAATTTTAACACGTTATAAGATTGTATTCCATTTTTTTGTTAAGTTAGAATTCAATTCGACTCTCACTACCTTTTGACTTTGTGAGAGCCGAGAACAAATAGTTTCGATAGCATGACGAAGATATCTTTGACGTCTTAAACTGCTACCTCGTCTCTTGTCGTTTACGTATTTCCACAAGTATTACCGACCGAGATTCAATCTCTTTAATCTTGGTAAAATTTCCGTAAATTGCTCGTATGTACATTTGCAACGTATAATTTCGAGCTGACCGGCAAATTCGTATCTTCTCTGAGTTCTATTTTTCGGGATCTGTAATCAGAAAGCGATAAATATGTTCGTTGAATATATAATTCCTTTTAAACGTCTTATATTGGATAAAATAAACACTTAACAAAACGATCGTTCTAGTTTTAACAGACACATTGGTCAAATGATTATTTTTCTAAAACCAATGAAAATAAGCCTCTAATAAGTGCCACCAGAGATCGGGAGCGTCGCTTCGCGTTTCTCTTCGAAAGACAATGCGGCGCGTATCGTAAGATATGTGTAATTCGTGTTCTTGGTCGCGTAACATTTAAAAACGGCGCGTGAAGTGTTGATCGTTTGGGTGATCGTCGGATTGTCTGAAAGTTTGTCGACTTCTGCGATGCGAGCCTAATGTTTATCTACATCGCTCTATTCGAATGGTAAACATTAACCTTGGCCTTACTTTGTAAACAGTATAACGGAGGAAAGAGAGACGGTACATATATACAGACGATAACCGCTACCTGTGGTTCAGTGACTTCGTGACTCTCGTGTGATGTGTAATGGAAATAATTTTCAGATATCCACGGTGCAGTGAAACAGGAGCGTTAAAAGAGTATGAAGACTGAATGAGAACGAACACCAGGCCGTGCTTTCGAACGAGTTGGTCGCAACGTTGGTCTACCATTGCGCATAGAAGAGGCCGATTGGATTAAGACGCTGTGACGCTGTTAACGTGCCCGTAAGTCAGAAATCTTAGAAGTTTTTATAAACGAACTCTGTATAGAAGAAGAGCGTATTTCTCAAGGCAATTTTAACGAAATGATAATATCGGTTAGCCAAGAACGGTGATAGATTTAACGGTGGAATTAACTGTTGAGTATCGAAATTCCGCGTGGAGAGGGTGGGTTTATCGAAATTAATTTGATCGTTCGATCGCGTCGTTGTCATTTACGTTGTTTTAAGCGCTGATTGGCACGTTTCAAGCTATCGTTAATTTGTCCTTTCCTAATTTCCGCGTCGTTGATTTTGCACACGGACGAGCGCGGTTTCACCCTGTAACGCTATATTGATTCAACGCATCGGTCTATATACCCACCCGATGTTTTCCCTGGAAGTTGTCAAATGCCGTTTAAAGTCGAAAGCGTCGATCAAGGATCGCTTCGGGCAACTTCCACGCAATTTCACAGCGCTAGTTACCATAGCGGATGGGAATAAAGTACAGGCGGAGTGTTTGTTAGCAGAAGCGAGTAAACGTTCGATTCTGTGATCTGAAGGAGAAAAGGGGGTGTGCCAGAGAAATATGGCGGAAAAAGTTTTCAGAGCAAAAACTGAAACCACCTAGGAAATTTAACTTCATCGTGATTTTCTTGCGAGCCTGCGGCGGACGGGCGAAAGTTTTATTCGCAACGTTTACGTTCCTAATTAAACTTTCGGGTAGCCAGGTGTCGCCATTAAGTTTTGTTCCAGCAAACTTCCTGTTTCCTGCCCCGGATGGATTGTCTCGCGTGGTACGGTGCATTCGTTCGAACGTCCGTTTGTATCTATCATTTTAGCTTTCGTATTAATCCGGTTTCCGTTACCACGAGTTAGAAAATTGAATCGCGTGCGATATGCATGCGCTTAAGAGCTTCTCATTCGAGTTGGCTTTGTACCTGAAATATATTCACCGCCTCTGCCTTACCGCCCGATAAAAGGACCATTTTTATGCACAGTACTCCGCGGAAATAGTTATAAATGATGCCTGAGAAAGTTTCGCAAAGAGTTTGCCTTTCTGATCTCTCGAATATTCATTGCGTCAAAGTTTTTATAACTCGCTGGACGATAAGAGTTGCGTCTAGAAGATGGTTCCCAAGTGGAACGTAATGCTATTCGAGTTTAAAGCGAGGATAAAGGAAAGTGTTGCCGGCGGAGAAATGTATACCGAGTGTTTTACTTTTACACCCTGATTTATGAGCCTCGAAGTCAGCTGAAATTGTAACCAGGGAGCACGTTCTGAAATTGTTCTTCGCGTGGCTGATCGCGTCGTATCATCTATCTGTCTACCTAATCGTGTTCGCTCGAGTGAAATACCGTTTCTACGTTGTTTGCGATTCTGTTGTGTTCGGTCACGAAGCCGGTCGAACAACCCGTTCGTGGATCAACTTTCGGAGTACAGGCGTCTATGTATATTTTCATCTCGAAGAAGTTAAGTAACCAACGTCTTGTTGTTGTGACGCATAGAGCAGGCTCGTGCAAGAACATCACGCAGAAATCATCATCATCCGCTATAAATATTCGTTAAACGCAGTCTCGTCTTCGAAGTAGCCAAATAACAGTCGGCGAGGTAAACGTTATTGTCGCGTTCGCGATATCGCACGAGCTGCCACGGGTTCTAAAGTAAATTTGTCGTGTAAATGTAATACCCGGCATCCCCGGGACACGGTGCATCAGCCACGTCGCTTTAATAATGATTAAGGTTAACGGCTGCATACGTTATTGCTTGAATTAGCAGTTTAATGAAAACGTCTCGTTAGATCGGCGTCTACTGGTATAAAATGAACGCTGGCGAATCTGGGTACCCAGGGATATATTTAGGCGTTCGATCAAATCGATGTATCGCGGGTGCGTAAAAAAAAAAAAAGGAAAAAGCGTGTAATCGTTACGCGAACGTTCGAAGTATGGGCGTGATAACCTCGACATCGAACAACGAGATCGATACCTTTAACCGGGACGGAGAATCGAGGCTATTATCGCATTTAATAAATCGGTTATAATTACGGGAAGAAGGCTAATAAAGTCGTTAAGACATCGCCGAGTTTAAATGATCGTGAATGAGCCTATTCTTGTCGCGGTTCGAGCAATGACTGCGATTTTAAAAGCATTCATTCACGAGTACACGCTACCGTGAATGCTGCTACCACTTGTTTATTCTTAATGACGATTCCATCGTTTCACCGTTCTGGGTTGATTAATTTTCGAGCGCGATTGATATTTGAAATTCAATTATATACTTGGAACGAGTAATTATTATTAGATGAGACGTGATAATAATTAAAAATATTACTCCCCGTTGGTTTCGGTAGTATAAATAGCTTTCGCGCTGCAATGTTTGCGAAACATAAAGGCAGGTGTCGGGGGAATAATGCATTGATTAAAACCGGTGGTCGCTGGAAATCGATAGGATTTATATTGTTGCGTCAAGTACCCGCATGAATAGCCAACCAGAATCTTGATGTGGTAAAATGATTTCACGATGTTATCTGTAAACAGCGATGCAGCCGCGGATTCGCTTTTCGTGTACCATCGGGGAACAAAGCATATTTCAGCGGATAGATGGGAAACGTAACGCAACAAATGTGTATGCGTTCCGATCGCGAGATCCGCGAGACAAAAGTAGCGTTTTATCGAGTCAACTTTGGTAAATCGGTCGCATTGTGTCGAGGCTGGTGCTCTCGCAGCTCTCGCGAAGTGGAGCAGCCAGGAAATGAGACGATATTACTGTCACTTGTAAGTAACAACCCACAAGTGTGAATAACGTCTACCGTGTGCGAATCTTCTGTTTTATGTAGTAATTAGGAGACTGGATGCTGTATTACCGTGTTTGGTATTCATTCCTCGCTGAGGAAGGGCGTATCTTTATGGAGTAACGTTTCGCTCGCTTGGAACTCAATTGTGCCGCGACTTTGCGCAATTCCTGTTGATTTTTGTTGACACCGCATTCAATCCAGTTAGAAAGAGATCGCACGTTCTTAGAAATATTGCGTGTTCGTGCAACGAAGATGAGGAGAGAAGAGAGTGCAGCTGTCGCGACGTTTCGTCCCGTTGCCTTCGGAAAGTGGAGTAAGCACGCCACGAGATGGGAATGCGATAAGTGGTAAGAACCGTTTAAGATCAGACGGCGCGTCTCTGTCCTCCGTCGCGTCCTCCTTTCGCTCGTATCAAGACGAATCAAATCCCCTCGTTTGCTTATTATTTATCCGATAACGTTCGTGGAATAGCTTGAGTCATAGAACGAAACGAAAATATCACTCGTGGCATTTTTAGAAAGTGTATTGTTTCACGAGACGATGGCCGGATATCGTTCATGACTTCATTCTATTTTTCAAAAGAAGCCCAGACGCAACGTATAAAAACGGTACGATGGTATGTGGATTATTTTCGGTCGGTACACGGTGGTCATCGTATTCTACGAAAAGCTTGCCTCGTCATTCTCACGCATGACCCATTTTGGAAATGTCATACTTTTTTTTTCATTTCCTCTTGGAATTAATTTCTTCGTTTAAAAGAGAGATCATTTTTCAAATGAAAATCGCGAAACTCTTCGGGTTGAAGGCGAACTCTACGAATGAATGAGAACTAGTTGGATTGCGAGTAGCAGTGATTGATCGATTGGTGAGTGTCGCTGTTTAAAAGTCGAGCAGAGGCCTGGGAGAACATTTGGCAGTCGGAAGCGACGGAGGAAGCGGTCCAGTGACATCCGCGGCTAGATTGCCGCGTATAATTGTTAATGGATGGTGTATCGGTTGATCGAGAAATTGACGCGTAAATCTTGTCGTCATCCAGTTTAGGAGGATCTGTTGAAATTTTGCAATCGTCAAGGCCATGCGATCCCTCGTAGTTCGCGGGATTCGACCGGCAGCGTGGACAGTGTTTCGCGTTAAAATTAGATAAGAAGTTCCTATACTTAGTCGACTCAGGTTGAGACGAGAAGAGTCGAAGCTCGAAGCTACACGTATTTTTAGAGGGTTGGCAGTAACGAAAGCAACAGCTGACCGTTTTACTGAGCCGACGATAGGCTTTTTGAACGTTAAACGTGTCGCCCGTTTGTTCCGTGCTTCGCGCCTCAGTCTGATACCATTTCTTTGGAACAGCACCGTTATTTAGATTCAAAATAAATTCCGGCTGCGTTAAAGCAGGATCTCTCAGAATCGGAAACAAGTAACCTTAACCGTTGTATGTTTTTTTTTTCTCTTTTTTTCGCAGCCTCGTCGAGCCGCACAATTTTTTACCTCTTCTTTTTTCATCATTGTTTAGCCAGTTTTCGTGTTCCTCTTATCCTACGAAAAGTCGTTGCTGTTCCATCTCTGCGTTCGCGGATTTTTGTCGGCAAACCCGTGGGCACGGTAGGTGGACTTGACGGATCGCATATTGCCCCGATTGTTCCCTTTAAGCCTCGACGCGGAAAGCCTCCAGGAGGAGATCGTTCCGTGACAAAAAAACGATTTGCGACGATAGTCGTGGATCAGGGATGCTCATTTACCTGGCTAAGCTTTAGATTTATCTTTTCTACGTGGATTTCGTTTTTGCCTGGGTTTCACCCCCTTGTCTTTTTTCTCATTTGCGACCGGAGAGGCAGAAAACAAGCTTTCGCGCCAGATGCGACGTCTAGAAAGACGCGTAGATACCTTTTTGTCGTCCTTTTTGCTTTCCATTTACCTTAATTTTCCGCAACCACTTGCGCCTCTTTTATTACGTTCAAGGATAGGAAGGTCGATGGTAGCTGGTAGACTTCTTTTCGTCCTATCTTCTGTACGTAAAATCGCAATGAAAATTTTGCATTTTTCTTTCTTCTCGCAATTCGTCGTTGTATAAATTTTCTATCGATACGAGTTGAAGTTTGACGAGACATGGAATAGCGAAGCTGTTTACAGACACGACATAACAGCAGGCAAACGCTTGTCCCTGTTGAAATGATGGAACCCAGGTTAATGTCTCGTTTGATGAAGATTTTTCAAAATTTCCCTTGAAACGCTGACGTCGTTCGATGAAGTAATATAAAGCGTACGTAGATATAAATTGTCTCTGATAACCTTCCATTTGTTCCTTTTACGAGTAGCCTGGTAAAGTTCGATGGAAACGAGCGAGCTTCGTACGCCCGTGTATGCATTGTCGTGCAACAATTTTATTGCTGTAAAAGCATGCGTGAAAAACGCGCTGCCGTGCGAAACTCGCTCGTTTGCGTCGAGGCTAAAACCACTGAAAATTTAACTACGATCGCTTCATGTTTCAAATAAATTAGCTCAAACTGGGTTTACTACCTCTTAACCATCCGATGCCCTCACTCGTCAAACGTTTTATCCGGTTTAATTGCAAGCGAAAACAATGGATGGTTGTCGTTTTCCGATAAATAAAACGTAGCGGGCGAGGTTACCCTAACCATGGACGAAAGATTCTCTCCTTGGAGTACCCAGTTAATTTAAGCACCAAAGTTAATTAAAGATATAGTAACGAGTCTAAAGATAAAGGACAGCTAGGCGCTGATTATTTGAACAGATTGTCTTAATTCTCTACCGTTGGATATAAATGAGCAGTACTTGAACCCAGAACGATTTTCTACACCGTTGAACGCAAAGAGTGACTCGCTATCGTCAAACCTTAATTACATCCGAGGATTTCAGACGGATTTCTATATTCATTAAAATCGCTAGAAATCGGTGATCTGCTTTGCGTTCCCTTTGTCATTCTAATTCATGAACATTCTTCTATTTCCATTCTCTGCTTCCCCCTCATCGCGATGACACTGTACTCTAATTAATCACGGGTAAGAATTATTTTGTGAGTACGTCGGGTCGTATTAATTGAACGCCCAAGTTTTTTTTGGTGCGATACTCCATCTCCCCATTTGCTCCGTTACATTGTGTTCGCGGCGCGGCCACAATTTATTCCTTTGTCAAAGCTTTCGCTTTTGACAAGGCTTGTCAATCTTTGCGAAAACGTACGATATAAGAGAATCGTCCGCCATTTGTCCGACGCGAACGCTTCGCTCGTCAATTCTTTCCCCATTGTATTATAAACTAAACGTACATAAGTGTCAATGGGGAAAAGTCAAACGGTGCACGACGAAGAATCGGTTTTCCGACAAAAATAACAATTTTTTGTTAACATGTGCATATTAATGGAGGTTTAAATTGGTTGTCATCGAGAAGGCAAAGTCCCTTAAAAAAATAACGTCAGCTGTGCGTACCCTTTCAACGTGTCAACGTTAATCTTCTCCCGTTGGGCCGAATTCTCCGGGTAAAACCAATCGACATGCGAAATCCCAGCCGTACATCGCGAATGTAGAAGCGTTACGAGCTGCGGTACCGCTTCCGTCGCATTATTGAAACGAACTTCCCAAACTGACCATCGTTACAGCTAGCGAAATGTGTTTCGAATCTGACAAAAAGTTACACGTACGAACACAGCCTTTTTAGCGGGACGGGACTATCGCGTTTCCGGGCGTTGTTTTCCCAACGAACGTTACCCAAAGTATTATCGATTCAAGCGGCGTCGAAACGCATCGGGAAGTTGGGGAAAAAAAGAGAGCGACACGATGTTTCGAAGTCTCTACGCAAACGATGGGAAACGAAATGTCAAGCGATCAATCGTCGAGTACTTTTCCGCAACATGCTGAGCAAGATTGGTATACCGAATCTAACGGACGTCCGTATGCGTTGGCACGTACATTGCCAGAGTAAATTCCTTAGACGCGCGCTATTTCATCTTCGGCTGGATAATCACACTGGCTTAGCGGATTTTGTTATCCGAAACTGTCGAAATTGTACGAAATCGTTGGAGGATATTTCTCACGCAAGCTCAAAATTAGTTCGCACGGATACGCCAGAATTATGAATACGTTATTTCCGGATAGCTGGCATAAACGT
The DNA here is from genome assembly GCF_050948175.1 of Xylocopa sonorina. NCBI lineage: Eukaryota > Metazoa > Arthropoda > Insecta > Hymenoptera > Apidae > Xylocopa > Xylocopa sonorina. The sequence continues at coordinate 12,581,651 of NC_135200.1, forward strand.
TCAGAATACGAAGACCAATTAATTTCTGCTACAGCTGACACCGATCGTATACCAATTACAATAATTCCTTCGTATGTATTCCGATAATTACGCGATCCACAATAAATTAATTTCAATGGCATCGACGGAAATGGGTGTCGGAGCGCGCGAAGTGCGATTATATTCGAGGATAACTGTTTCATTTTTTTTTAATCATCTCAGGGGGATGAATGCAAAGAGACGAAAAGAAGATAATGTTCATTTTAAAGGTGCTCACCTGGATAAATTTCGACGTGTTAACCCGCATTTCCAGAAGAGCACTACTGCGCACCGTGGAACCATGACATAATTACTTGATTCTCGCGGTGACTAACAATCACCATCGGCGCGCGTAAGAATGAACGGTGAAAACTGCGGCGGGAATGTACGCGAAAGCAATCAGAGCCGTAAATCGTACGATATTGCGTACTCGCGGTCATCTGTATCGAAGATTCATGATGGGTGCACCAGTGCGTTACAGGAACGCACACAGTCGCGCTCGTTCTAGCTTCCCACGGTTGAAGAGAGAAACTGCAGAGACCTGCTTTCAGTTTGTTCCACCAGTGGAAACGATTCGTAGCACGGGAACTTCAATTGGTTTTTAATTGACACCGAAAATATCAGGCCCTTTGATCACCGCGGAGCAAACAAGCTTTTCACATTTCTTTACGCTGCTCACTCGGTCCAGAGTTTCATGCGTAGATTCGCAGTTCTTTGGAACAACGTACAGCCTCGTACTTTTTTTCTTTTACTTAAAGGAGATGAACGCTTTCACTTGGTTTAATTACAACCACTGAAATAATAAGTCTAGAGAGCCGATGCTTATTATAGTCTGACTCTTTCGTAAAACTTTCTCGAGCGTCCGTCGGCTAAAGTCGCGTACATTTCGCACGTTCCATTTTTTATTTCATTGTTTGGAAAGGTTTAATTGCACGTTTTTCTATCACGGTGTACTATTATAGTCTCATCCGCTGCTTGTATTTTTTTGTTTCACGCAAGGGATCTGAGGTCGCTTACTCCGAAGGACTATCAGACTTTTTCGCGTTCTTCTCACGTATTCGTCGAGAAAAACTAGAGAGCTGAAACGAGCAAACCATTTCTTTTGTCCCCTTTTTCTGTTCCGCGGAGTCAGCCACGATCAGCTACGAATTACTCTTGAAGAGGGTGGGATCGTTCTCCGTGCCACTCCATATTTGCGAACGCCGAATAATCGAGTTCGCTCTCGTGCAAATACTAACAGGGACAAGGGTCGTGTTCAGAATTCGATTTGACGTAGTTTTTACATCTTCGTTCCTTGACTTTCGCACTTCCCTTAAATCGGTAGCGATTTGACCAACCCTCCAGATGAATTCGATTCTCTACAGTTTTCGAAACAAACTCTTCTCGTTTCGTTACGACTTTCTGCGCTAACGAAGTTCACAGACCCGTAATTATTAATGCTCGTTTCGCGCGATCTTGTCGTCGCAACAAAAGTGTATGGCTTCGTTTCGCAGCAAGTGATACTTTGATCAGAGTAGAATCAATCGAAACACAAGCTTTGCTTGGGCCGCGTGAAAACGCGACGCGTTAAAAATGGATTTCGGTAAATGAAGAGTGTTATAGTTAACGAGAAAATTCAAGCAGAAGCGAGAACTTTAGCTGGTGGTATCAAAGTCATGTCTGGCTTAATTGGATAATTTTTGGTGGAATCTGAATGGATGCAGGCACGAACGTTAATAGGCGATCCATAGAGAAAGGTGGTCGAGCGGAACAATATATCGATCAAATGTGGACGCTAGTAATTAATCTCTATTGTGAGGGAATTCTAGTCTATGCACGGAGGGAACTCACGAATCGAGATACCATTCAGGGAATGAAAAGAATCGGTTGAGTTATTCGTCACGGAGGAAAATATCTTTTCGGGTCAACAGCTCGTCAAGAGTCTCAGCCGCTTCGGTACTTTGGTTAATCCGGCATAAGGTCCTTTTTATATTCAAACACATCGCGAAATGCATCACGATAGAGATTTAAGACTAAAACAGTTCCAGGTGCAAGTTATGTTAATCGTATAGAGTAGAGTATAAGAGTAACGTTAATCGTATAGAGGATTTCAATTAGAAAAGCAAAAAGTGTGGAATTGCGAGTCGTTTTTAGGGAAGCGCGATTCAGTGATAAAAATTGGCAGCATTCCCTGGACGACAGTTTGTCCTTTTATTAAAACAACCTTGCACCCGCGTATTATTACTTTTATATATAGAAAGAGTTTTGATCGCACCTTTTCTTCGGTAAACTTTTTGTCCAGTACGTGATTCTTCTTCGTCGCACTTGGTACAATAGTTTTAAACGTACGTTACACTTTTAAACCTTCCGAGACTCTTCGAGTTGCCTCGTCGATGCCTCGAGAAACGCTCGAGCAACTTTGAAACTTTTGCCTCAAAATCGAAGGGCTCGCGGCGCAGTCTTCAGTCATGCTTACACTTTGTACGCCGAAGTCACTCGTTCATACATCTTCCTGTCGTTTTATTGGCATCTAGAACCGTGCGAAATGTTCCGCTCTAAAATTATCGGCGCACGCTCGCCGATATCACTTGGCTTCGAATACTTGTTCAGAACTTTGCTCGAAGATTAACGCGAATTTTCATTTAAAGGAAAAAAAAAGAAAGAAACAAAACGGGGGAGGGAAACCTTGGAAGTTTTCGACCGACGTTCTCGGTCGATTGTTGCCGCAATTAAAAGCACATTTTCACACTCGTTGGTTCCAAATGAATGATCAACGTTTCCGCGAACTTCTGGATTTTTCCCTCGAAAAGCATAAAGTCGACACGCAGCGTTTGAGCGCTTGCAGCGCACTGAGTGCTCCACCAAGAGAATCATCCGAGTACAAAAGCATTCGCGGAGGAGCGTCGAGTGACCCTGGCAGTGGGTGCCGCCTGCGCGGTTCCTCCTCGCTCATTCTCTTTCTCTCTCTCCCTCTCTCTCTCACTCTCCCTTTGCTTCCACCAATCTCGTATCATTCTATTTTTTTTCCTGCTTCGCGTCTTACCGGACCTTTCTTCTTATTTTCTGCTCATCCTTTGTTTTAACCTTTTCACTCTCCACTTTACTCTTTCCTGCATGTCCAAGCGTCCTTTCCTATTATCCATTTATATTTCTCGTGCTCTTTTTCTTCCACTTTTTTTCTTACGACACCGTTTTCTCCGCGAGGATTCTGCTGGTCCGAGTGCGCCTTCCTTCTTTCAATTTCCGTCCACCTTACCGCGCTCCTCTTTCCCCTTCTTCCGCTCAGCATTCATTTCTACTCCGGTAGTTCTTACATAGTTCCGTTTTCTCGTGATCCTCTCAGTCGAACGCGGATTTCCCTCCGCATTTCTCTCGCCTTTGCTCTGTTCATTCTTCCTGAGCTTAGTTTCATTCATAAGGCTAGGCGTAGAGCGCCAGGGCGCAGCGTCGAAGACAGTCGGCGAGTTCGATGTATGTATACGGTACTTGACCCAGCGATATTGATTTTTCGATTATTAATTGTACATCCTCTCAGCCAGCCCACTCCTTACCTCATCTTTCATTCCCTGTCCCGTGTACACGTGTACCTAAGAAATAATAATTCACTTCTTTCCTATCTTTCTTATTCTCGTCTCGTTTCATTTTTCTTTCTCATTAATTCCTCGCTCTTTGAGAAAAGAATAAAACGTCCACGCGATTTAAAAGCACGATTATCGGGTAACTTTTTCGAGCAGCCGTGCTAAATGTAGCGAAGCGATCCTTTGTACAGAAATAAAAGGAAAAATGAATAGTCGGGAGGATCCCTCGAGTGGCTAGCCTCGCACCAAGTGCTACCGAGTGGATTAATTACAGTATCACCGGCAATCTCGATCGCTGGATCAACGCCTAAAGCCTGGCTCGTTTCGAACCTGGAATTTGGCTAATCAGTTTCGTCTCGGCGGGAACGATCCCCCTGGATCGAAGTGACGTGTATAAATAACACACCTGTATGCCACTGCGTCGATGCGTCGCGTTGATCTCGAAGCCAACGGAAATCAGGAATTCCATTTCGGAGAAACATTCTTGCTCCTGTCAGACGTTTCGAGCGTATCACCCGATTCTCCGTTGAATCGACTCTCGGGAAACAGCCAACGGAAACACGAACTATGTTTCACCAGGAAGATCAAGAAGTTCCCGCGTAACAATTACTCGGTTAACTCCTCGAACGCGCGATCCTTTACTGTTCGGACGGTAAGAGGAAGGATCAGTTCAAAGCTACTCGATTTCGACGATCAAATATTTACTACGAAACCAGCTATTTATCGCGAGAAATTGCTGTTTGAATTATTTCTTAACGCTTATCCCGGGGGATTCCGAGCAACAAAGTTGACTTACGAAAAGGCTTTCAGAGATCGTTCTCGAGCGTTGAATATCTGAGAATGAAACGTTCGCACGTTGATAAAGTGAGATTTTTCGGATAAAGCGGATGGCTTACCCGGGGGTGGGAGGATTCAAAGGTCGCGCAGGAATGGGACATCGCCTTATCTAACGACGTAATCCCTAAATATCTTCTCAGCACCTAAAGTCGTATACATCGTGGCATTTTCTAACCCTCCAAGTGATTCCACGCGAATAATCATTGGACAGGAACCGAACGTGTATTTCGATGTATCGCGTACAGAAGATTATCTGTCACGGGTAACGCATGATTTACGATCGAGTAGTCAATCTGATCAACAACGAGCCATCAACGTCCGCTACGTGTATTTACATATATCTTGATCCGGATCATTCAAAGGACAGCGTTCATACTGTCAAGTGTTGTTAAAATAATGCCTCGCATCCGTCCTGATCGCCGGGCCATTTTCTGGTCGCGGGCAAAACAGCCTCGAATCTCTGACCCGAGATTATTCGACCCAATTACCGGAATTAAACGCGACGCGTATATTTAGCCGGGTCTCTAGACGACACGAACCCGAAACCGAACTGCATTAGGGGAACTCGTAATGTCTAACTAGGAATCGTTTCGTGGACAAGGGCGCAAAGATCTTTCTCGGAATGTACGCGTGCGTCGTCGACGTTGACGCTGAATTCCTCGACAAATCGTCGGTGTTCCGGGTTATGTACTCTCATAAAGCGGTTTCGAAGAACGCGTCCCTGTTCTTTGATAATCAAAGTAGATTCAAAAATTTGATATCGAAGAACGATACGCTACGAACGAAATTTAGTTCGCGCAATGCGTTATGGAATTTGATGGTTTCGATGGGATCGACCAATTCGAGGGAAGAGTAGAGATTAGAGGACAACGGAGAAGTTGAATGTAATGCGATGCATCGAGGCCACCGCGATATTCAATTGACGTACGCGTTAATCAGCGTACTAGTAACTAGTACTGACGACTGAATTAACGTTGCGGTTTACGTCCCAACGAGAGCAATAAGAAGTAATGGCGAAGTGGAAGACGAGTGACGCACGTTGCACTCTTCGCGTAATATCCCCAACGTCACTCGCCTTTATGTTTACGGAACTTTTCTCATTTTAATTTACGTTGGTTCAGGGATGCCCTCGCTATCTCTTGAAACTCTCTCGCGCTATTAAAACGCGAACGACATTTAAGAAAGTAAGTTTGCAGCCAGATCTCCAGCTTTGCCGCGCATTCCTCTGAATGAGACCGACTCCATTGATGCAACGATACTGGGTTAATTGACAGTGAATATTCAGTGATGAACGGGAATCGAGTTGGACCGATGCGAGTCAAATTTGCTCGCGTGTCATTTCCATCACGGGTTTTCCTTGGCCGCGGTTTCGAGGTCCCTCGATACCCGCGGCTTTTCCATGGCCGTGCCATTATAATTGCATCGATCGTAACGTCGTTAACGCTCGAGCGTAACTGTTCACCGCGACGCGATGTATCGTCATTAGCTCTCGATGCTTGGGTCTGTATCGAACAGCCCCGCAAAGGAGTGGTCGACAGCTTTGTTGTCCCGGCCGAGTGTCAAAGCTCGTGAATCATTTTAAGATCGCGCCATTCGGATTTATGCTCCTCGCGTGACAATGAACTTGCTGCCGTTTACACGGGCCGACGGTTTTCTGAATGAATTCCATTGTGCCAGTTTCAACGGAACTCTAGATGGAATTGGTCAATTCAGTTTACTCGCGAACACCGCTATAACGTGCCGTCTCTTATATCAGGGGAAAGAGTTAGGAATACCAGAGAACAGAAACTCGACACTCTGAGTTATTGGCTCCGTCGGACAAAGCTTGTATTCGGAGTCGGACACGCGGTAGCTGCAACCGGTAGTATCGTTTAACTTTGTGTTAGACCCGTCCGGTTTAGGTGTTCCCTGCAATGGATAAAAATTGGTAAAAGAATCGAAAATAAATGGGAGCCGGGCCAAAGATTAATCCTGGTTTGTCAGCGAAGTTCGCGCATTTAATTCCCGTACTAAATTCGAAGTGGAAAACTTGGGGACAAGCCCCGAGACTATCTTTCTTAATTTCGCTAATTCGCCTCCCGGACTCCTAGCTAGTTTGTCTTTCTAGTGCGAAATTCAATTTTGAAATTGAACCGTAAGTAGATGGTTGTCCAAACAATTGAAATAATTGCAACGAGTTTGCAACGTGTTATCGTTAAAGGAATTCAGAGCTCGTGCACGGTTCCGACTGGTGGATAAATATGTTTCTAGAAAATTGTGCTCGCTCGTTTTACGTATCTACATGCCCGCGCTCGAATGGTGATAATTACAAAGTTCGATAGTTTTCCTTGGCCGCGAGCAGAAGGGTACTTGGATCAGCGGACCTTCGTTGTACTCTCGAAGAGATAGAGCGATCCTGCGAGGAGATCGAGTTCGCTCGAGATCCGCGTAACGATCGAACTTGTGAAATTCCCTCGTGACGTCCTTCCGAAACAGCAGAGGTTATCGAATGCTCGTGTTAACCTTGAACGGAAGGAGTGGCCTCCACCTTTCGTGTCTTTCGCGAAGATTCCCGACGCCCACGCATTTTTTTCATAGGACACCTTGAACAGCGAACGATATCGCCTCTTTATGCCTCGCTAATGATAATGGGGCTAAGCTATTAAAGACGTTGCTCGTGTTCCGCGTAACGTTTAATTGAAAGATTATAATGGAAGATGGAAAACATTGCTCCAATTTGTTCGATCCACTAGCTGGTACGTTTACCGAAGCGCGTTTAATACTTAACGCGCGCCGCGTGTCGATGTTTTTTATGTAAATGCAGGTAAAACGCAATAGCTGGTATAATCGGGGTGTAACGATCCAATGTGAAATCGAAGCTGACATTATAATCGTGTCATCGGCGGGGAGTAAATGCTGGGCTTAATAGCAGTGTTATGTTCAACGCGAAGTGGTGTCAATTACGCTTTGATATCGTAATCGATCTACGCTGGAACTTTTCTTGCGGTTATCAAAGCTTTTCATCGGACAACGCGATAAAAAATGATCCTGCTTTCAGTGTGATCGATGAAAACTTGTCATCGGGAATTTGCGGCCTTTCGTCGCGTGATAGCCGTGGCAGCGAACGAGCGACGACAGTGGTACATTTCGATATTAAACCGTCCTAATATCGAACCGTTGAAATCATCCATGGGTTTTCGTGCAGAGACGCGAGTCGTTTTTAATACGAGTAACACGATGCACGTGGCTGTCACGATATTGGAATTGTCGGTAAAAATATGTTGAACGGATATCAGTCCACGTAGCGTCGTTCGCGTATCGATGCGCTCTCGAATTCTGCGCCCTTTCGACGACTTTGAGCCCGAATGACGCGACCTTCGCCAGGGGGTTCGCGATCGATACCGTCTCCGAGCGATACACGATCCTATTCGAAAAAGAAATTTCTGTTTCTGTGAGAAACTGGAATATTATATCAAATATACGGGGTATCGGAGACTTCGCTCGTTTACTACAGGTTGAAGTTAGACCTCGAGCAGGGAAAATAACTGCATTCGCGAGCTAGTTCTTGTAATGGTCGCAACGTAAACTTTGGCCACATCGATCGAGTGATCCAAGAAACGACGAGGCAAATGGAGAAATGACGATCGTAACCGCAACTTCTGTTTGCCGCGAGTCGCCTTAATGTATTCTATTTGCAGCAGGAATTGCGAATCCTGTTTTCGGTCAGACATGCGAACAGCCTGGTCTACGCCGTCCACATACTGTCCATCCATTCTCTCGCGACAGAACAGGAATTTGTTCACAACTCGGCATTAACTGGCTGTCGTTATCACGAAACATCATCCGTTTATAGGCAATTGTACACGGCTGCGTGCAGGATTATCGTGTCGCCAGCAGTGATCCTCGCATTTCGAATTTATAGTCCTGCGAAGACGTCGGGGATACAGGGTTTCAACCGTGCGTCGCGCGTTGTTCGCTAGTTCGTAAAGGGGTAAGCTTAAGTGCAACAGGCTGGAAGTGACATTTATCTGAATATTGAGATCGATCGGTTCGAAAGTGTTACGCGCAATCGTGCGCAAGGATGCATTTATTTCGTTTTCAAGCTTATTTCCTTTTTCCTATATTTTTTCTTCCTCCCTGGATGATTGATTGGTGGGATGCGAGTTCCAGAAAGCATTGAAACCGCTCTCGTGTAACTGCCTGTCGGCTATAATCTTCTAAAAACAGTTCTAAACCGTTACTGGGATAACTTTGATAATTAAAAAATATGTTCCATCAATCTTCGTGTACCGTGTATGGTTGCACGCCTCGAATAAACCTTTTTGTGACTCTAGCGACGATGCGTCGCTGGTTTTAACGGAGATGCAAACATTTTCGCAACTACGCTTGTGCCAGAGACAAGGTTGGAAAATAAATTATCGCAAGGTTTGCCATCGACAGTTCGGAAAAGGAGATTTTACTGAAGTCGAATCCAAACGGGAAACAGAATAAGCAATTTCTTACTGTGACAGCAGTATGTTGCACTCGAATAATAATTAACGAAGTTGTATTAGTCTTTAATTAAACCGTAACAGGGTAAAGCCCAAGGAAACCTACTTAATTAACGTGAGTTATTTACGGATGCCGAATAAGATTCGTCGATGCACCACGAATATCGAGCTTCTTTTTTCATCCAATTTTCATTGCGCAGAATTGTGTGCTGCGAAAGAATATTCAGTGGTAACATCGTTTCCGGAGAACGCGTTCTACCTCTGTACAGAACAAAGAGAACCGAGATTGAACCGTAATTGAATCGTTCGATTAGTTTAGTTGACTTCATTTACCATGTTACCAGTTGTATTGTAATCTACTCCGGGTAGTAATTTTGGTCGGGGCAATGCATTCCTATCATTTCTCTGATTGACCGTTCCATGAATGGAACGAATAACCGATTTTTACGTCAATTCCCCTGTCGACAACTGTTATTAAAGTCTCTTCCGGAATTTATAGAATTTTCGATATCCGTTATAAAAAAAGTCCGTGTTTCCTATATATTTCGCAGTATGTTTTTTATTGCATAAGCACGGTATCCCTGCTGATATTGGTTATGGATCCTGCAGTACTTACAATGCGCGGCAAGTAAATGTTCCACGACTCGAGCGTAAGCCATGCAAATGTTTTCGCGTTTGAAATCGATTAATCGATATGCAGACGCATCTGAGAGCGGCTACCTTTTAAGAACGCGAATGATGAGGACACGTTCAGATCTTCGCACAATTGCAACGATGCAGGCATTTTTAATTTGCTCCACCGACACAGTCGCCTGGTGGATAGTTCGTTTCGATTTGGGTTCGTCAAAGATGCATCTATCGCATGTGTGCGCACTAATAACTGGTAATCAAATAAATTGTTCGATGCAGACAGGAGGACGGTAGCGATTCAATGAAGGGTAATTCTATCTAGATGACTTGAAATAGCGTCCCTCGTTTCTGTTAGCGCGACACAATCCGGGGCTCTTAATTATACTCCGCGTAACAGTGAAAATAAGTGAACGACGAGCCCGAATACAGAGGAGCTGCCGTGAAATTAGGCGAGGTTAAATTTACAAGAATAAATTAGTTGTCAGCATTAGAGTTCAGCATTTTATTCGAGACACGTGCTGCCATTTGTTCATTTCAGTTTGCAATTCGAGTCTTGAACGAGGGCTGCTATTGTAGCCATTCCCTTCCATTCAACGATACATCGATTACACTTGAAAAGCGCATAGGAACAAGGAGAAGGGAAACAGTTATTTACTCATTTATTTCGTTATTTACTTACTCATATTTAACTCGTACGAAAACTAGTAACGCGCGTAATATAAAAAGTCGTGAAAGATTTACAGGGTAATAATTCTCAGCTTCGTTGCCGCGTAACTTTGAAAAAGGGAAATGAGGTCTTCTCCTCGACTTCCGCGATAATATAATACTTAGCTAAGAATTACTGCTTTAAAGGAGACGATCGATCGATGCGTTCGTTAATCAGTTCAATTTAGAAAGATTTCTGCACGGTAACGGAGGTAGACATTCGGTTCCAGATGAAATTGAAGCATCGTCGCGGATTTCTCTATTATTAGAATCCATTTGTAAGTAAATCTGTAACCCCGTTGGCGATCGATTAATAATGGAGGGTATCAAAAACGGACGTTTCCGCTGTGTCATCAGTTCGAACGAGAACACGTTTGTAAATCGTAACTTATTGTTACCAGGAGACATCGGGAAATCGTGGCAGAAGGGAGGTTCGCAGGAAGGAGTCCTGCGCGGAGTTGCGCACGCGTGTCCTTTCGCTGGCATCGCGATGCTGTTACGTGCTCTCGAGGATTCTCAAGCCTCGTTGAGTACTGGTGAAAGCTCGCGGAACCCGCGGACCAATCTTTTCCTATCGATCGTTCCGCCTCGTTTATTTGTCGAAGTTATTCGAACACCAGCAGCTCGATTTCTCGCATTTCGGTCTGATTGCTTTTTAACGCGTCCGGCGTTTGTTGTCTGCGCAGATTTCCTCTCGCGAGTCTGGAACAGAAACGTCGAAAAAGAAATTGAAAAGGCAAACTAGATATACGCGCCTCGGTCGTTAATAAAGCTGTCGAGCTGAAGTTATGAAAGTTTAGACGTTCTAACGCGATGGAAGAAATTCTGATGTAGAAATAATTACTGTACTAGCGGCGGAGAAAAGAAAAACCAGAAATTACTCGTGTTTAAAGTTGTGGCGAAACCGGAGTCGCCGGAAGAATTATTATTCATACGGTAAATCTTCATTTCGCATTCACGTAGGAACGCGAGTACATTTGGGAATACTGCGCTGGAGGAGAACGCGACGAAAAAATAAACTCGTCTGGTAATTGGCACGTTATTCCCTTTACAGCTTTTAACCCCATTGGCATGCTGCCCGCAAGGTTCGAAAAACTTGCAAGAATTTTATTTCTGTCATCGTGATACGCTTACATATTACATGGTTTCTTCTAAGGACAACTTCATTAGTCGCTTAAAAATCTTGCTCGATTATGTTTTCAGCGTAATCATTAGTTTCGACGTTTTGCGATGAGTGCGCTGAACGAAGAAGGCGTTGGGACACCTTCTGCCAGTTTGTTTGTGTTGCGAATCGTGTCCAGCGATTCAGAAAAGCTATATAACAAATGAAATTTCCGGAAGCGGAGTTAGCTCTCTAAAAGTTTCTCTTCCCGTCTCGATCTAGTTACCGCGGATTCCTTACTGACCTTTGAGAATTCTCCGTGCTAACCGCAAACTATTTTATTTGCGGGTTTTCAATTAATTTCGTTCAATCGCGTGGGAAGAAAACTTCTCCTACGAAACGCCAATGGAAAAATCAGAATGAAACACAAATGCAACAGTTTATGCTTGCTTTTTTCTCTCGATAAGCGAATTATGGTTCAGCTTGAAATTGCTCGGGAGCAGCGTCTCTTTTGGAAAATGTTCCACGCTCGATTTTCTCGAATTACCGTACCTGCGAACGAAATTTGTGAAATGAACGACGCGCCTCAGGTGCGCGAAGTGCTTCTCCTTCAAGAATAATGTGTTTTCGACAGTTCTGTGCTGGTAAAATGCGGTGATTAATTCCGTCACCGCATCTATATTCGGTGCCTTTTTGCCATTCCTCGCTTCGCTTCTCCTGTACTCTTCCCTCAAATTGCTCGACTTGAGCCAACCGATGGTGATGAAAAAAATGTGGAGAGTAGGTAGATAATTCGTGTCACGCGGTGCCAAATGAAATCGTTGCAGCGGTAGTGGATATTAAAACAAAAACGAGAACAAATTCCTCGGATATTTGGGTCGTAGGCAATTTTGAATGTTTATTAAATTTGATTTCGTGTAACTTTTGCGTAACGTCCCTGTCGATAATGAAATCCGAACCTCGTCGTAAAGCCTGATTTTAGGACGCAGCTTGTTCTAAATGATCGATATGTGGGCGCGCGGACCATACGAAGGCGGAAGATAAATGTTCCGGTGGTTTTAGGGAAGTACAGATATAAAGGCATTTCCAGCAGGCGGCAATGAAACCCATGAATCTCCCCGTGAAACGCTTATCTCGGTTGAACGTTACGGGGTTAGAATTTCAAGGAATTGCCGCAGGTAGATATAATGAAGTGATTCCGTTACTAAACCGTTGAGTCCATCGTGGATAGTCGATCGTGTAAGAACAGTGTGGAACGGTATTTAAAGGATGTGGCGCGGCGAAATATTTTAGTTGAAAGCCGTGCGTCTGAATGCACCGCACGAATGCAACTCGCACTCGATGCGATTCTGCTCCCTGCAATGACTACAATTGAATTAAGCCGAGAGATTGAAACGCCTCTGGTATTTAGACGATTCGGGTCAGCTTAGTCTTATTAAATTGCAATCTCATCTTCTTCTCCCCCGCTGTCCACAGAATACCATTAGAGTTGAATTAAAAAGGCTTCCCCTTGAACAGGAGATACCATGATTCAATTCGATTGTGGGCAAACCAAGTTAGTTCCTCGATCGAATTGAAACAAAAAACCTTTAACCCTACAAATGTAACGTTAGCTAAACTTCCATGGTATCCCAAGATTGTAAATCATCCTTCGAGAAATTGTTTCATAACACTTTCGTAATTTCGTTGAGATTTTTCACCTTTATCTAAACCATTACAGCGCACACTGCTGAATCTGCGAGGATCACCTAATCGTTTCCAATACGAGGTGGAAAATGGAAATTTCGCGACGGTTTCGACTCCGATCCGACTACCGCCAGACGTTTCTACTCTTGCCAGATCCTCTCAAAAGGTTTCCCGTGGTCTCTCTGAGCGTATAACATCGCGAAGCTTTCATTCGACCTCATTTTTCCGCTCCGTCTTCTACCTTGTTATAATTCGTTCTCCGTGACCTCATAACTAGTTACGTATCGGATGCGCAGTAACGTGGAACGTTTCGAAAAATTTCGTTCCACGGCCGAATTACTTGTATCGTACAAAACGCAGAACGTTTGTCCGAATCTTCTAAGAAGACAGGACGAAACATGGGAGAGAGGTATTTTGCAACGAGCAGCGAGAAATTCTTACGACTAGCCCATTTCTGGGAGAACCGCTTTCGAAACGGATCGCTGGTCAGAAGATATATCGTTATGGTGAAAACGTATACATTATACACGTATATCATCGCCCTCTTGATACGCGAGGGAAATTTCTTCTACTTATTTCTCGTACTTATTATACAATCCAATTATAGATCTTCCAATTATAGATCTTCTTGAAATCTGGATACGTGTAATACGTTCATTTGAATTTTACATTTTATCACTCGTGGAATATCATGGAACCTGTTATGTCTATATTTTGACGAGAATGTTCGAGTCTTTGGAAAGGAATAAAAAGTCGAACGAATTTGACGGTACCAGAATGGCAGAATTCTGGCACGTCGCGAGACAATATTTCCAGCAGTCGCGTTTTTCTCTATTCGCGGCTAATTCATTTTTATTGTCACGCGCGTTTCGTTTTATCCGACAGGTTACATCGTTTTCGTAGCTTAATTGGTAACTACCATCGGGATTGCAATTAACTAAACAGTCGCTTAACTTTTAAGAGGTTTATACAAACCCTGATAGTTGGATACTCGAAACTTTCAACGACGCCGCATCCAGTTTTTAATATTGCTCGCAGCTGAAATTTGGCTGGCGTACATAAGCATACTTACTCCTGAATACCGTGTCGCTCGGTGTCTCCGAGGATGGGGAATGAACATTGCTTCAGAAACTTTGGAATTCATTTTAGATTCGCGAGAGCAGACTTAACCCGTTTATGTCGGCTTTGCAATAACGTCGAAACTCCTTGCAACGTGATTCTATGTTTCGCAAAAATTGCTGCTGTTCACGGTGCCCACGTTCGTATCGAGTAAAACGAAGGTTACGGTGCAGCCCGGAGGTATTATCCGCGAAACAATTACAATAACTGCGGATTTCTAAGGAAATTTTTAATATATATGCCGAGTATCCTCCCTTCTGTTCCTCCTTTTTTGATTCTGTTACGAAATCGTACGGATCGAACGTGCATATACCCCCTGAAGGAACCGCACTTCCGTACATAGCCTCGCCACATTCTGCTTTCTATGTATTACGGTTCTACATGGAGTATTGAATTCTCCGTCGAGCCAATAAAGTAAAGGATAAAATCAATTGGTCGACTCGAGGCTCGGGTTTTTCTTTTTATCAAACAATGGAGGTAAAGAGTCTTGAGGCTACGATTAAGGATCACGTAATCTTTTTTACGCTGCTTCCGATAACGCTGGGTCCAAGATAAACGCGCAGTTTTATCGCTACAGATCGGGAAATTCCTTACGGATTCGTTTCCTGTTGCAAATTGTCGAGTCTCGACATACGTCGAATGAAATAGCAATTTCCATCGTGTCCGTGACTTTATTGCCCGACATTAGACATTCAGGTTGTTTGCATAAAACGTGTATACATATCCATGTATATTTTTGGCGAGCGTGTAACCTTTTAGCAGGAATTTTTCTATTGTGCCCGTGCTGGAAACACGCGATATATTTATCATGGTCGCATACATATGTATGTGCATCCTGTGCTTCCCAATTTCGCGGGAAATTATTTTTCCTTGCCTTTTATCTCCTCGCCCAGAGCCGTTAAATTTCGTCTCGCTGAAAATCGCCACGTTTAGAAGAGGAATGCTTTTAATTCAGCCGACGATTATGCCGTGCTATAAGTTGAGGGATTACCTAAAACTTCGATAAAAGTAATTCGCGCGCAGGAGTTGCACGGTATCGATCGATCGAAATAAAGAATGGAGATTCAAAGGCATTAAAGTGAAATGCATTTATATTGCCGTTCAAATGTCGCGTAATTCCAGCCTTACGACGGAGGAATTCAATGTTCGGTTATCGGCCGATAAAGTTTTCATCGATTCGCTTGACGCGAAAGGATGCGGAAGTGTTGTCGTTGCAAACACTATCGTCGTAACGGGATATTGAAAATTTCGAATAACTTCTATTAGCGTTCCATCTAGGTAATTGAAATGAAGAGCACTTCTTTTTCCTGTCGCTCGATTTAACGTTATTTCCGTTTGTGGAGAACCGTCTCATCCTCGAGCTTTTCAGCGGCAAAATCTAACTTAGTTCGTATATGCTTTCAGCGATTTATTGAATTTTTTTCAGTTGTGTAAATGGAAGCATAGGGGACTAATTTAAATGAAGAATTTCTGCAAAGCCTGTATCTCTAATTTTATGAAAAAATTCTCCATTATTTAAGCCCTGAGAAACTTTGCGATGGTTTAAAGTCCTCACGACTACGTGTCGTGCCTTGTTCATACGAGAGTGTACGTGCACCTTTTCCTTTAACCTAGTCACCAACACAGTGGAAAAAGGAAATCCGTTCTATCATTTCGCTACCCAGCCGTCTATTTTCTCGGTGACGTAAAAAACTGACCTATTTTCACGCTTAAGCTGTTTACGGAAGTCATTGCCAAATTCTTGTATCTAGTTGATTAATCGCTGGACAATTTTCACGAAACTGTTCCGCAAAATGTTTTTATTTTTCCCTCGAGGTGTTCGGAAAATTTTTTCAAGAATCGCAATTCTTCTCGCGCGATTTCATCGACGCTGCCTCTCTCTGAATTTATGCGAGACCCGCTCGAGAACGGTCTTCTGAAAATTTATGGTTGCGATCGTCATTGAATATTTCGAAATCATCCGAAGCTATTTGTTCGATGTTGGCTCGGAAAGTTTTGAGAAACGTCGCTATTGTAACATTAATCTTTGGGCAGGGGGAATTTGGTACACGAAGCATCGCAATTTTTCGGAAAATTTCGTAACGGAGTAATGATAATGCGCACACTGACCCAAAAACGTGATATCCACTGTGAAACATCGACAGACATTTTTCCTTGCCTAGAACTGTATTTTTTCTCAATCGGAAGAAAAACGTTCGAACGTGGTTACAAGTTTCGCAAATCGCTAGATATTTTTCGAGTCGCGAGACTTATCGAGCGATGCGGGTACACCGATAAATCCTTACGATGCTTCGCTCGATGGTAAATGGGCAAAGTAACGCCGCCGAACTGTTGTTTGCCCAGAACATATCGTTATGCTTCTGAATTCTTCCCGAATTGCTTCCAGCCCAATCCTTTGAAGCGTAACGATATTATCGCGTGAGATGGACCCACTCGAATCGCATCGCAATATTTAAAGCCCAGTCGACTGATAACGAAACCGCCGCACGAAATTGTAAATGATTAATTTGAAATCAATCTAGTTATAAAGTTGCTCGAACGAGAATTGTCTATTAACCGACACGTTTCTCATCCGGCGTGCATCGATATCGATTATAATTTGTCCGATGGAAAACTCCACGCGCGGAGGCACGAGGGCTATTAACGAAGCGGAAACTTGGGCGATCACGATCTTCCGAGCAATTCGAAAGATCGCGGTTCTATATTGCAGAAGTTGGCTGGTTGTTGGAGGAACGCCGACGACCACGAGGAAGTTTGCCGTTGCGCGCAAGAACTATGCGAACCGTTTCAAAAATAAAAATCCAAACCGCGCCAATTTACGGTGTTCTAATTAATTAGGATTCGGGGCTTTGTTTAATGGAAACTCGGAAAGTAAACGTAGGCGTGGCGAGTTGGTTTGCGTGTGCGTAGGTGTGCATGTTTCTCATTGATTTCTCTGATAAATCAGGTTACATACAATTTACGTTATGGTTCATCTTTTACTGTATTCTGTCACGTGCACGATTTTTTGCTTTGTTTTTAGTAAGCCCCATCAATCTGGCGGTTTAACGGTACTTGCGAATTTTCGAGACATTCCAGGGGGACCAGCGAGCATTGACAAAAAATGCTTGGAAACTGCCATTTCGGACGTGAATTATTCCTACCGCGTCCTTTTAATTCCAGGAAAGAAAAATGGTCGCGGTTGACACGGGCGCAATTTGTTTGACGTCGCCAGTGCAATAATTACGTCTTTAACGAACTCGACATACATTTGTGTATAATTGCGATTGCATTTACGATGTAATGGATTTTGTACAATGGAAACTCTCGTTCCAATCAGCTGTTAACAACGGATGAATTCATCGCATTTCGTTCGTACGATTCTATCTTAAAGAATATTTCCATAAAATGCGATAACAACGGGCATTAATTGTTTCGATTCGAAGAAATAATTATCGGGAGACCGATAAAGAGAATTCATGCGATAACCTGATCGAGCCTACGATAAATGGACATATCGTGATTACGTGTAATAGGCGTGAAATCGCATAAGGAACGAATCCATTTATGATATTGTTTCTCTTCCATCTTGCGCGTGTAATTAAGAGCCACGGTAATAGGCAACAAGAGTAGACCTTTGCGTGACTTAAGGTTCTTCAACTTCGACTGACAGAGGGGCGAGCAAAAAGTCGTTCCTCTAAACAAGGTTTTCTAACTGAATCAGAGATTACAAGGAATCTCTGTTTTCACGCGATTCGTGATACGACCGGTGTTTATTTTCAATGCTCTCCCGAACGAGATAGAAAGAGGAAAGGTGGAAAGCTTGTTCAGTATTAGAGATCAAAGAGCTTGGTACGTGGTATGTATCTCCTTAAATTGTCTCTGGCAAGCTTAATTGGAATTGATTTAAAGAAGAGAAAGCAATTAAAATCGCGCGAAGCTGTGCGGCGATCAACGTCGCCCGGTGATTTAAAACGATTGACGCGACTCAACGAGGCTATCGTTGATCGATTTCGCGGGCTGAGAAAATTCCATCGACAGATCTCTTTGCGCGAAAGCCAGGCGGATTGTGCGAGACGTATCTTTAAGCCGCATTACGTGAGCCTACTGGTATGACGACAAAAGGAGATTGTCAAGCGGATGGTTACTCTTAACCGAAGTACTTTGTTCCCTCGAGAAGATAGTCCACGTGGAAAGAATAGGAACGCGGTGGTGCGAGCGTGCTCTTCTCTTCTCTCCTCGCTTCTACGTCCCATCGATTTTCCCGTAAGTTTCTGCGTCGCCTAGGGAAATTTCTCTCTTAAAGGTAATCTCTGACGCGTACGTTGAACGACTTCCCATTCTGCCACGTATTTTTCCCTCCATCGCACACATTTATACCGCGTTAACGCATTCCCAGCGATATTTCGTTACCCGCTGCGTCGCAAATACTCCTTCGAGCGGCCCGTAATTAAGACAGAGGAGGATTAAAAGGATTTCTCATTCGGTCCCGATTCCTCGTGTACAACGGTAACGTGGATCGTTTGTAATCCAGAGGGAGAAGCGGCAGGGGGAACAAAAGGTTCGCTGGAAACGATCGCTGCGGATACTGGAGCCACAATTTTTATACGATCGGTAAATTCACGGAGAGGTCAGCTTGGCACGATCCTATGTAGGAGTATAAAGGAGATAGATTTACTCTAACTCCCCAAGACAATCGTATACGTCGCGATAAGGGATGATTAATGGAGAATCGAATTCATAGAAATTCTGAAACAACTATTTCATCCATGGGAGATAGGGT
Source organism: Xylocopa sonorina (assembly GCF_050948175.1). Classification (NCBI taxonomy): domain Eukaryota; kingdom Metazoa; phylum Arthropoda; class Insecta; order Hymenoptera; family Apidae; genus Xylocopa; species Xylocopa sonorina. The sequence continues at coordinate 12,600,536 of NC_135200.1, forward strand.
TATAAAGTATACCTTGGGTACGAGGAATCTTTGCGCGAAGTATATAACAAAGTACGGGATCATCCCATTTCTGTCGTCCGGTAATTGGAAAAAAAAATTACTGCACACTCCACTCGAAAGATATGAAAATCCTGAATTGGATTTATGGTGTGATTTACCGTACGATTTGGCACGACTTGTATCATTGGGATTTCGTGGCTGCGTACACAGATGCAAGGCGAACAATTCAGTGAATCGGATTAATGTCCGAGGGAGTTTTTAATAAAGAATACGATCCAGCCGAGAGCAACGACCGATCGCAGGTGGTGCGATCGATCTGAGATTACTTATTACGACTTACGTTTCTTATCGCGAGGAGTGCGCGGAGAAATTAGTTTTTCTGTCCCTTTTATCACACGATCATTCTAATGGATTTTCCAACTCTTCCGTTTTTTCTCCTGCGAATTTTTTCCGTCTATTCAGAAGGAATAAATTTGGAGAACTCGCTTCGAAGTCGTGGGCGAGAAGTTAAATATGGCACTTCCTCCTCCGATGGCACCCTGTTGAGAATACAAAACAGGTCAACCGAATGACGAATGAGCGCAGGGGTGAATTGGATAATAAATGTAAGTTGGAAGGAATAGCTGGAGAAGTAAGTTGCCTTCTGCGATTATGTGACAGGAAACTTCGATACGTAGAGGAAAATCTGAAATTAAGGATTCGCAATAGTTAGCAAGTGGTTAAGAATCATCGGTTTAGAATTATCGCGCGTATAAAATATGACACTTGTAAATCTATTATTTCCCCTCGAGACAATTCTTAACGGTCTTCCTACATTTTATTCTCTTCATCGTGGGAGGAATTATACCTCAACCGAGAAGGCAAAAAAACCTACTTTATAATCGCATTCAATGTTTTCGCAGATGGAATTTTGCCATACATTTAAGAGATGAAACTGGGATAAAGAAATAAAGGATTGAATACTTCTGCTTTGCAATTCAGCGAGCTTCAAGCTTCCGCGAGCGTGTGGAAAATTGTTAGACGGCCAAACGATAGCCGTTTTAGTCGATTCTTTCGCGAGCCACGTGGATTACATTGATGACCGATCGTACCCGTTCGTTTGTGCCATTTTCCCGTAACTTCCTCACACGGTACATATAGATTTAAACGACAGTTCATGCATACTGCATAAGGCGTACACGATTTACAGGAGCGGTGATGACGTCAGCAGCCGTACACCTACGCCAGTTCACCCCGATGGGTGGCTGATTGTGTTCGTTCCTAATCGGTAGCATGAGCCGGGGGAATGATCCTTGACTTCTCCGCTGTTTTAGATAGCTTAATTAACGCGCTTCTCTTAATTCTATTCAAATGACACTACACTAGCTGCTAAGAATAGGGGACACTGTTTCAAGCGTCATTTGATCCGGTTTCGATCATAAAACGCCCACTTTCACTTGATCGTACGGGGCTGTCAACTGATAGAAATAATGCGCGTATGAATAATTGCGAAATGTTTAAATGGTTGCGTCAGTGTCGAACGTGTATTTGGAAAATACGCGCAGTTGGCAAGCAAACGTACGATCTTTACTAAACGATGACACGAGAAGAAGACGTAGTTTCCGAAGTCAACGAGGGAAGCTGGAATTAGGTTTCGGGAGATGAACGCGGTGCAAGTTGGAAGTTAAATCCGCCACGAGTTTAACATTCGCGTGACTGCAATCGCTTATTAAATTTAATAGAAGGGGCGATTGAGTTTGAATCACGTCGACTCGACAACCGCTACGATTCGTTCAATCACCCACCGTAGGTATTTTACGCATCGTCGAACAACAGAAAAAAATGTGCTCTCTTCCGATCCTAAACGAGTTTCTTCGGGTGTCTCGACGATTTTGCGGGAGCTGCGAACGCGAGTTGCAGAAACGTAATTTCTGGTTTATGCACCGTAACAATTTTGAAAATCGTTTTGTGCTGAAACAATGTTACGAGCTCCAGACCTGTTCGAACTTTGTTGCCGCCTCGTCTTACGCGCTGGAGGAAACCAATTCAACACCTGTATTAACGGTATAATTACTATTACGGAACAATACACTTACCGCAGTTTCGTTCCTGCGAAAACTGGCTAAACTTGAACTCGAATTAGGTGTCTCGAGAAACGATGAAAAATGATCTTTTCTGTTAAAACGAGGTTCAGTTTTACGTAGAATTTCTAGTCTCTTTACGTAGACTTTTTCCTCCGTTATGCTGTTCTCCGAAACCAGATAAAAGCGATATCGTGGTTAGCTTTCAGAGCTCACTTCACTAGATTTTCTTCTTTTTTTCTTTTTTTTTTTTTGTGGATTACGGAGAAACTTGGAGAAGAATCTGTTCGTTACGCGGACAGATAGGGTAAAATAAATTGCGCTTGAAAATGATTTCAGGTCTCCGTCGTATCATCTGACATTAAAGCCTTTCTCGTAAAAAGTGCTCCCCTTATCGGGGCCGTTGTTCTCGACGGGGCGACGGCACGTCGATACACATCTAAGGACATTAGCCTGAAAACCGTCGCGAAAATTCCTTATTTGTATGCGCTTCCTTCGTCGAGAGACGAGAAAGAATTTAGTTTGTCTCGAGGTGCGGCTCCCTTTAATGAACGCCTGAAGGAATGAAACCGTTTCGTCTACAACAAGAAAGAACGATGTCTGTCGCTCGTTCAGCGAGAAGAATGGTTCGCGACGATGGAAGGAATAAGAAAATTAATGGGTTGCGCATTGAAAATTCGATTTGTACAAGGAAGGGTAAAGTTATTTGTACCTTACCCATCGTCTCCATCTCAAGTAGTTTGTTTGGCTATCTTCCTCTTTGTTTCGTTTGCTCGATAAGCAATTTTTCATATTACAGTGCTACCAGTTCCTACTTTCGTTTATTCGACGGGTCCGAATAGTTCGATACATTCAGCGAACTCATGAAACGGTCGTTGTACAGACCTAGATATAATCAATAGAAACGAAGGGTTGAAATGGAACTCGTTTCTCGGTTGCCTAACTAAATACGTGAACGAGCAACGATGCGTGCTTCGATAGGAATAGCACGATCGAGAAACGATATTTGCACGTTGCGCAAGAAACCGTTCGATCGAGCGGATGGTCGTTCATTTAACGAAGGAACCGACGCGTGATCAACAGCGAGCAGCGACATGCATATCGAACGTGCAACTGCATTCCCCTTTAAAACCCGAACGGGGGAGAGAGATTAATGTACGGATAGAGGGTACATTTCTTATCGGAATCAGATGTCCCCGATAGTTGGACCCAAGGGTGATCGACCCTCGAGCGAAGCGTCTCTTTATCTCTTTTTTTTTCGATGTCTCGTGCTGGCGTCAGATAGGCGACCGATTCTTCCGCCTAACGCGAATTCTTTATCGGCCCACTGGTACATTTTTCATATCGAAGTTAATAGCCGTGTGTCAGTTTTATCGATGATTTTAAAAATTATCCTTCGAAGCGATATCTGGAGGGTTAGTTATGTCCTTGGAAAATGGAGAGGCTTGAGAGGAGGATCTCTAAACTAATTTTAATAAATTTGAATATTTAGGAAAATAAGAGAAAGCAAACACCGGAACCGAGTACATGGCTACCGTTTCAGCGTATCGTTCGGTTCCTTTCGCTTGATGCGAGCGAGGCGCCTACTTCCGAAAGGAAATCCTTCCGGTCGCTAGATTATTTTTCCCCGGCGGAAATAACTTCGCGCAAAGTTGAAACGCGACTGAGCGAGATACGCGGGATACCCAGTTCGAAGATGTACTTGGGCAACGTGCAATTGAATATTCAGGATTAACTCGCGGGGCGTGTATCGATTTACTCGATCGTACCTGACGTTTACTAATTTAACTTTCGCAGCGGTCGTTTATAGGCGGCGATCGCGCGCAGATGCCGGGCGAAGGGAAAGACAGATACTCTGTAGGGTCGCCTCTTTATTTTAATCGTCCCTGTACAATTTTAAACGCGTTAAGTGGAAGTTTCGAAGCTCGTTAACGATTCGCAGCGGAATTTGCGAGAACTTTCAGTGACGATCCGCTGAGCTTGAAAATGGACGAGGGAACGACCGAGTTATGAAATCAATTGTTGAAGAACATAACGACAGCAATTCTCGGCTCTCTATATTCAAGCGTCATTCCGCGAAAACCTCTAATCCTTCGATATCCTTGACAGGGATGCTAGTTGGGAGGATCTGACTTTACATATATAATTTTCTAATTGACCTGCTTTCGTTAAATAGCCGCAGAAATGAATGTAACTGGAACTAATCACATCCGAAGCGTAACTATTCTCTTCGCGAATCTTCTAACTATTCTATCATTCTACTATTCGTGATTATCAATTCTTTTAGCGAATAATACCGTTCGATAGCTGATATCGATTAAAAATTAAGGCGTTCGACCAGAGGGTGAATTTCTTGAGACGATAACACTCTTTTCCATCACAGCAGTCGTTAAAACGCTTTTACGATCAGCACCAGGTCCATACCCACGAAATACCAATTTCTCACGTCCCCTAAGTGAAGGATTTCTGGAAATTGATTCGGTATCGGCCACGCTATCAAGACTCTGCAAACGAGTCGTTAAATATTGGTTCGATGGATTAATTTACATTCCTCCAACAGTGTGGCGGGGGATATCAACGCGAGGAATAGGGTCGCGACTAATCTACATGTTCGACGTTCCTTTTTTAATACTCGAAAGTGTATTTTCATTTAGCAGACATACAATTAAGATTTTTATGTACCAGTATTGTCAATATCGTCAAATATGTACATATCTACATCGTGAAAAGTACAAAACAAAAATGTACTAAACATACATCGTGATAACGTAGGGAGTATTAAAGCTATCGAAAGATCTGCTGCCGTCCGCCTCGTTTTCGCAGTCGAAATGAAGCAAATCTTGTCGGATGTCCGCGTGTTCGGTCGGATTAGCTTCATCCGACGAGTCCAAGGCCTCGTTGAGAAAACATCCATCAGAATCGCCCTGACTGCTGTGCGGCGAATTCGTTGCAAGGAAATCGTTGAAGCTGTTGAATTCGGCAATGCCGCTCGAACTGAAGAGAAAATCATCCCCGAATAATTCCTCGAACGATTTCGATCCCCACGATTTGGCTTCGCTGCTGGGATTCTCCGATCGATCGCGTTCCGAGTATTCGTTGGAGCACATATCCTTTAAATCCATCGATTGATTGACTTTTTCTGAACTAGAGGCGAAACTGTTAGCTGGTGTTACGGGCCGTTTTCCATGTTTTCGTAGGGATTTTATACCGCTCATCGAGTAGCTGCGCTTCGCTAGCTTTAGTCCCTGGTTCTTTGAAGCGTCGTAACTCGCGGCACACTTGTCGCAGATTTTTACGTTCACCGATTCACAAGCGAGGCAATCGAGGGAGCGCGCGAAATTCAGACCTTTAAATTTATAGAGAATATCCGCGATGTTTCTGAGTTGATCGCCAAAGGACTTGTTCGAGTTCAGATCGTATCTATTTACGCTGCTCGAGGAACCGAACGAACTGGACACTTGATCGTCGAGCAGTCTGCTCGTCTCCTCTTCGGATTTGCAAGTCTCCGTCGAGGATCCCGAGGACACCGCACGAGCAAACAGCATCGTTCTTCTTCGAAGAATGGCAGTGGTGTTCTTCAGTTTCTTTGAAATCCGCAGCTGTTTCTTCTTCGAATCGGTTTTCACAATTGGCGAGGATGTGCTGAAGGCAGCTACTTCGTTAACCAAAGAGGATAACGAAGAGCAGGAGGAGGAGGATGCCTCCCAGCCCGAGTCTCGAGAAATTTGCAGCTTCCTCTTTGCATAATCGTCCAGTGGCTTCCTCTTGAACAACTTCTTCTTACGCTCCAGCGACAAAACACACTGCAGTGTACCACGACGACGACGCTTCGATTTCTTCGTCCCTGGCTGCTTCCGGAAGTTACCCTCTGCCTCTGGGTCCGCGATCTCGTTGACAGACCTGCCCAGTAGACTGCTCGTTGATCGACTCTTCACCATGTGCGGCGAGCTGACGTCCTTCGACTTCTTTTTGAACATGGAAATGATATTCCGCGAGAGTTGTTTGCTCCCGTGCGAAATTGCTGACTCCCTCGGGACGAAGAAGGTATCCTCGAACTCGGTGTTCGACGACGCCTCGAGATCGGAATGCGACGAGAACGAATCGGTCGATCTCTCCTTTCGTTTGCTCGAGAATAGTGATCGATTCCCCGGCTCATCCACGCGGATCCTATTTGACTTTGGCGATTTCATCCAACCGAACATGATGGGTGTTCGCGACAACTGTTTTCGCAGAGAGAATTGAATATGACGAAGGAACCGTGGCTACGAGTAAACACTCGGCGAAGGAGGATACTCGAACGGTGGTCGTCTAATTAATTCTGACCGGGACAGTTGAACCGACTCCCTTCTTAAAGGGCAGGCAAGGGAAGGTTCGGGGAGAGGGGGTAGTTTACGACACCCTGCACTCTGTCCTTCTCTCGACCACATTTTCAAAACCAAACGTTTGTCGATTATAGATCGTGTTTCCAAGCTCCAGCTTTATCTCCTCTTTTTTTCATTTATGTTAGATTAACAGTCTGATCAGACATCGTACGCGATTGAATATTTTCGGGTGATTGAAAATTGATCGAATAGAGGAAGCGGCAATGCGATACACTTTTCGAAGCTGCGAGCGGGAAAAACGTTCGCGTCATTTCCTTGATAAGTCGTGCAAGCTCGATCGCGTGTTTCACGCGAGCAGCGGGGAAATGCAGCTTTATAGAGCGGTGCCTGCACATCAACCTCATCGGGATAAATTGCACGCGAGATACGCGAGATTGACTGGTCTAGAACCACAGGTCGCGATTGTGATCGTCGAAGAGGCAGGCGTACCGAAAGAGAAAGCTGATTAATTTCACGAAGAGAAATTGAGTTTACGGAGGCCATTGATTTCGAGTGAATCGTTCCTTTTTTTCGAGACGAAACAAAGCGTATCTCGTGAAGGGAAACAAACTGCTTAGAAACTGAAATGACGATGTTTATTTGATGTAGCAAGGGGATAAAAGGTCCGCCAACCCTGGGACGTACGCACAGCGAGTCATCCGGGTTTTCAGAGAATCGATGCGTTCGGCGCCAAGATGACCGGCTTCCTCCACGCAAAACTCCTTCGTTTTCATTTTGTACCACCCACGCAAGCGCTTCCACTGGACTTGGAAGTAGGTCAGAGATCACCGCGATCTCACGAGCACCGATAACATTTGCACGTCAACCCGTACTCGATTCTTAAAGACGCGCGTTTCCAAAATTCCACGCAGATTTTAACCAACTCATATGACTACTCCATTATCGCACGCGTATCCAGAAAATGACTAATTTAACAATTTCACTGGTTAAATTAGACGTACCTACCCTCAACAAGATTCTTCGAGAGGAGGAAATAGTTATAGGTTTACGTCAACCATAAGTTGCAGTTAGAAACAAATATTTGCTTACGCACAAATGGATATTGGCGCAATTAAATCATCGACTGCAACCTTTGAAAAGTAGGTATTCACAAAGAAACCAAGGGAGAAATTCCGATAGCAAAGTTTGCAGACTAATATAGAGGGGACAATAAGCAAGATCGAGTCATCCCTCGTTAACAATGGAGACCGAGGGTTAGCAATAAAGGTAGTAGCAGCCGCGTCGCCGTGTTCGCTCGATTTTCAGGTTAATTATAGGTAGTACGTATATGCCTGTGTTCTCGACCTCGTGCATTTCAGGTAAAGGATCGAACGGTTCCTGTAATCTTATTGTTCTATTGTGCTCCCCGAAACGGTTCGGGAGAATAATTAATTCTGGTCTCATCGTAGGCAGGATCCGCTTGTGCAATTATGAGCAAGGATTATAGGGGAGACCATTTCCGCACACCTCTATTACGGTTTTCTTACTGCCTCTAACAATTTAAGCGATAGCGGCTGAATCGTTTCAATAAAAATATCAAATCCCTCTTTCAGATATGCAAATGCTCGAATAAATTTCTCGAACGGTATGTTTGCGGCCCAAACAAGGGATTTCAGGGTAAAACGAATCCGAACAGTCGAAGTTAAATAAACATTGAATCGATCGCGTTCCGGTCACCATTTACGAGAGAAACGTTCTGCCTCCTTTACGACCAATAACCACCCTTCGCGATCGCGACACCCCGATTAAAGGTCTCTGGCGTCACGCGTTGGAAGGTCAACGGGACCTACGGTTTACCGTGGCGACGAGTTCGCGTCCGATAACGCCTCCCATTAATTTTACGCGAGCTGCTTTTTACGCGATCAGAATTATAAATCGTTTCATTAACCTCTGCTTCGAGGGAGAGTTTTTGTTTCGTCGCGTTTTCCATAGAAACGTACCTTTTATCGAATACTGCCGCCTCGGTACTTGGACCTCGACGCG